>NW_016107366.1:4651558-4717349 GCF_001604975.1 Cebus imitator | reverse complement strand
AAAAAAAAAAAAAAAGCACCTTAGAAAGACTGGCCTAGTAAGTACCTTCTCTACATAACCCTTTACAAGGTTCCTGATCTGTGGTCAGTAATGAATGTCACTTTTTTTTTCCTAGACGGAGTTTCACTCTTGCTCAGTCTCAAGTAAAATGGCACAATCTCATCTCACTGCAACCTCCACCTCCTGGGTTCAACCGATTCTCCTGCCTCAGCCTCCTGAGTGGCTAGGATTACAGGCGCCCACCACCACACCCAGCTAATTTTTGTATTTTTAGTAGAGAAGGGGTTTCGCTATGTTGGCCAAGCTGGTCTCAAACTCCCGACCTCAGGTGATCCACCCGTCTTGGCCTCCAAAAGTGCTGGGATTACCGGCATGAGCCACCACACCTGGCTGTGTGTATTTGTATGTGTGTTTGTGTATACAATCTTTGGGAAATTCGATCAGCCACAACAGGAAAGGAGGAATAAAGGAGCAAATAATAAATGGGATAAATGGAAAACCAATACCAAGATGGGAGTTTTAAGCCCAACTATATCAATAATTATGTTAAATATAAACAGATCTGGGCCGGGCGCAGTGGCTCAAGCCTGTAATCCCAGCACTTTGGGAGGCCGAGATGGGTGGATCACGAGGTCAAGAGATCGAGACTATCCTGGTCAACATGGTGAAACCCCGTCTCTACTAAAAATACAAAAAATTAGCTGGGCATGGTGGCGCATGCCTGTAGTCCCAGCTACTCAGGAGGCTGAGGCAGGAGAATTGCCTGAACCCAGGAGGCGGAGATTGCGGTGAGCCGCGATCGCGCCATTGCACTCCAGCCTGGGCAACAAGAGCGAAGCTCCGTCTCAAAAAAAAAACAAAAACAAAAAAAATATAAACAGATCAAACACTCAAATTAGAAGACACAGGCCAGGTGTGGTGACTCATGCCTGTAATCCTAGCACTTTGGGAGGCTGAGGTCTGAGGATCACTTGATCCCAGGAGTTTGAGACCAGCCTGGACAACATAGGGAGACTCCATCTCTACAAAAAATGTAAAAATTAGCAGGGTTTGGTGGGGCATACTTGTATTCCCAGCTGCTTGAGAGGCTGAAGCAGAAGAATTGCTTAAGCTCAAGAGGTTGAGGTGCAGTGATTTGTGATCATGCCACTGGACTCCAGATTGGGTGACAGATCTGAAATCCTATCCTTAAAATAAATACATAAATAAGAGACAGATTGTCAAACTAGTTGAAAAAGCAAGTGTTTCTTTTTCGGAAACACATTGTCAAAAAAAGGCAGATTGAAAGTAAAATACATATATATATATGTTTGTGTTGCATATATTTGCACACTGAACATATATGTATGTATATATATGTGTGTGTGTATGTATATATATGAGAGAGAGATGAGACAGACACAGGCATAAATACACGCTGATGAGAATGAGCCTACCAAGAGAGAAGTGCTGAGAATAATTCAGTGATGTGTAAATGTTGCATCTGTTTCCTGAGAAGCTTAAAAATAAGTGATACTATAGCTTCCAAGTGCCATATTTCACTTGCTTTCTTGTAGTTGAGAAATTGAGTACTTAAGATTACACAGAAATACATGACAGAGTCAGAAATGGAATCCACATCTCCAACTCGTAGTCAAATTGATTAGTACTTCAAAAAGAATTTATCAAGGGTTTACATGTCATAGTTACTGAGAGATAAGATGCAGTTCCTACTCTAAGGAAGCTTAAGGTATAGTATTCCTTTCATATATGGTTATAGTAGGTAGCTAGTTATACATGAGTGGGGCAGGAGAGAGTTCCCCCCACCCACCAGAATGTCAAGTAACTATCAAGTGATTGTCACTCTGTTTCTCTAAAATAACTATCGGTCACAGCCAGCACCAAGGAGAGGCAGTTTCTCAATAGACAAAAACACCTGAAATTGGTAATCAGCAGCTTTCAGGAATTGGGCAAATGAGCTCAAGCATGTGCATTAAGAGGCAAAATGACAGAGTATGACCTTCCAGGGGCATTCCACCAGAGTTCAAAACAAAGCCTCAGATAAGCATGCACAAAACTCCAGTAAGCATACTGTGCATGCTAACATCCCGAGCACAAGCAGGGCACCAAGCATGTGGGTGACTCCCCTTAAGGGAAGGATGAAGGGAAAGGGGTGCAAGATGCCAGAAGGAGGCCAGCATATAAAATCCTAGGTTCCAGGTTAAATGGGGCACTTGACCCCCAAGATGCCTGCTTGGGTCTCTTCCAAAAGTATTTTCCTTTCTTTCCTGATCTAAAGCTTTTTAATAAACTTCTGCTCCTGCTCGGAAACTTGCCTCAGTCTCTTTTACTCCTTTATGCCCCTCAGTTGAATTAATTCTTCTGAGGAGGCAAGAAATGAAGCTGCTGCAGACCCATACAGATTTGCCACCAGTAACTCATATTCGCCACCCCTAACAATATTATCCATTAAATTTATTTCTATTCAAATATTACATGCACCAACCAGTGTGCTCAAACAGAAAGAAGTCAATTAGAAAGTCATTAACTCAACTTATACTTACTTTTTTTGGTATTTTTTTAACATTACATTTCACTACCAGAAAGCATTCCTGAATTGCATAAATAGGTAGGACATATATTCAAAGCTTCAAGAAATATTTTCACAGAATGTAATTCTAACATGGCATTAGTCTTATATTATAAGAAAATTACCCTTCAAACAAAATATAAATAGGACCACAATCCAGTTTCCCAGAATAGGAGGGCTTATTCTATAACATTCTAGGAAATAGTCTTTTAAAAGAGGGAGAAATATTGAAGGGGATGGGGAAGACAGAATAAAGACATTTTAACAAATGACTTCTGATAGCCTTTCATTTTCCTCAGAAATATAAAAACCAGCTCTATATTATCATAATAGCAAGTCCCTGGTGTCATCTTTTCTAAGCAAATCGAAATGAAAAGACACACTTATCTGAGCACTCCTGGCAACTCTACAACTGAGATTACGAAATGAGCTGAGCAAAAAGACTCTTTGTCCTCATGAACTGCTAAAATTCCAAACACTGAAGTAAATAAACTAATTTAGTTAATCCAAGAGCTAAAAGATTTTAACTTATTTCCAATCAGTCCAAAAGAAGTAGTCCTGATTAAAACACAAAGTACCTGGACTTTTCCTCTTGAGCCTTCTTTTCCAGCAGTAAAGGGAAAATGACAGAACTCCACCGCAAGTTGCCCAGGAGGCCAAAACCTCAAATATGCCTTTTGAAGAGTAACAGAGCTAACTTCAGAGCCAGATTACCACATACCATTTGCCTTAGTTTCTTATTAACTTTTAACAGTTACTGAATTCAATAAATGTACCACTATTTTCCCTGTTCATTTTCTGTTCTCTTGAAATCTCTCTCTCTTAGGGATTGTCACTACATTTTACTCACATATTTTAATAATTTTATTTATAGAAGTTGTTTGACCTCTATTGGCACCATTAGGGCATATATTTCCTCTACAATAAAATACTCAAGGTAACTTCTGAAGGGCTCTGCATTTGCAAGTCATTCTTTCCTGAGACAACATAAGCTGAAAAATACAAATGTGATCACAGTAACCAGTAATAAAATACTCAAGCCCCACTTTCAGAATGTAGGGAGCACCAAATCTCCTACTAATCCCTCTCAACTAATTCACACAGGTTTTTGAAATAGCTATAGAATGAAGTGTTAGTAGGACTTTTCCGAAAAAAGTAATGTCTAAAAATCTCAGATAAATATGAGAAAAAGACTTAAACAGGTACTAATGAGACACAAGCATAAGCATATGGGAAAAAGTCTTAATCTCATTTATTATCAAAGAAATGCAAATTAAAATCATGGGGCATATTTCATACCTATAAGGTTGGCAAAAATTAAAAATTCCAAAAATAAGAGTTGGTTATGAAGTGAATCACTCAGACTCAAGCCCTACTAAGGGAATATAAATTGGTACCACCACTTCAGAAAGCAATTTGACATTGTCTAATAAATGTGACAATATGAATAACTTTTGACCCAGCCATTCCTCTTCTAGAGAACAAAAATAAATGAATTACAACTACATGCAATTACCTGGATAAATCTTACAAACATAATATTGTTAGAATATTATAATATTGTCATAAATACACACAAATCAATCTCTCAAACTTATATTTGCTGAACTAAAACTATAGGCCATACTTTTGGAGTAAATCTTTAAACAAACCAAGGAATGAATTACTAAGAATCTGGATAGTGGTGAAAAATTATTAATGTAGTTTACATTGACAGAATGCAACTAAGTGAATGGAAAAAATACATTCCATGCAACAGTAAGCATAAGAAACCCAAAGTAGTAATGACTATAATTATAAATATTATATATCTATATGACAGGATCATAAAAATCATAAATCCAAATAATGGATTTTAAGATATCAATAGGGCAAAAATTGACAGAATTAAAGGGAGAAATAGGAAAAATAGGCAATTCCATAACCATGAATGGAGATTTTTAAATCCCCCTTTAAACAATAGATTTGAACAGTTTAATGACCTTACCCTAATTACCTCAATAACTTCAAATGTACATGGCATGTTCAACAAGATAGGCCTTAAGTTGGGCCATAAAATTACAATACATGTAAAAGCACTGAAATTACATATTCTCAATGAAATTAGTAATTAAAAACAGTAAGGTATCTAGAAAACTCTCAAGTATTTTAAACATTTCTAATAACTCATGAGTCAAAAAGAAATCATGCTGGAAATTAGGAAATATTTCAAACTGAATGATAAAGGATGAACAATATAAATAATTTTAAAATTATAAAGGTAAAGCTAAAAAATTGATAAACTACAACATAGACTGATTAAATAAAAACAAGATAGGACACAAATAACTCAAAATGAAAGTAGGCTTATTATTATAGATCCAATTGACATTAGCTAGGGAATATTACAAACAATTTTATGCTAAGAATTTGATAACTTACATGAGATCAATTACTTGAAGAAATATACAGAAGAATAAATGAGACCAAGAAACATAATAATTAATGGACAACTAAATAAATCAGGATTGGATCCTGGTCTGGAGGTGAAATTGCAATAGAGGTCATTACTAGGACATTGATGAAATTTCAATGTAGACAGTATATTATTGTTATATCAGTGTTACATATTTTGAATTTGATATTTCATTATGGAAAGCAGAACTGTGGTGGTCTCTGCAGTCTGTTATTGTACATCTAAGATTAATTTTGAATTCTATGGAATCAGAGGACACAGACTATTTTTAAATTTGGAAACCTTTCAAGTAAAAGCTTTAGGACTTTTGCACTGTGAAACAACCTAGTAAAAATTTAAAGGTCCTTGTTACTTTGTGTTTTAGGATTCATGGAATACATGCTAATGAGACTGTGAACCAAAGAAGCAGGACCAAACTGTTCATTCTTAGGTTTGTTCAGGGTCAAGAAATTTACAGTAGAGTAGCTTCTAAGTAGAAAGATTTAAGGCAAACCAACTCTCTAAGAACTAGAAAAGCAGAATAAAAAAGAACAGAAAAGTAAAAAACTGGGAAAAACTTAAATATCGAATTGAATATTGGTTGAAAAATTGCAATGACATCTAATTATACAATATGCTATTAATCAAATTTGTTACTCTTGTCTATTTAAAAATATGGAGAAATGCTTATAATGTAAAGAGGGGCATGATCCCATAGTAATTGTAAAATACAGGAAAAAAATATTTTTCATATGGAAATATACCAAAATATTAGGTAATTATAAGCAGCAATTTTTTTTTTTTGAGATGAAGTTTTGCTCTTGTTCCCCAGTACAATGACACTATCTCAGCTCATTGCAACCTCCACTTCCCTGGTTCAAGTGATTCTCCAGCCTCAGCCTCCCGAGTAGCTGGGATTACACACATGCGCCACCATGCCCAGCTAATTTTGTATTTTTAGTAGAGACGGGGTTTCTCCATGTTGGTCAGGTTGATCTCGAACTCCCGACCTCAGGTGATACACCGACCTCAGGTGATAAGCCCACCTCAGCCTCCCAAAGTGTTGGGATTACAGGCGTGAGCCCCTGCACCCAGCTTTTTTTTTTTTCATTCTTGGTTTTGCTTTTTATCTTTCCCAATTTTCTAAAGAGAATGTGCTATTCTTTTTAAGAATGACATGTTAAGACAGGAAAGTCTATTTTATGTTGTTTAAAACATATATTGCATATGTAAAACCATTCTATTGAGTCTGAATCTCTATTTTATTAGCAGGCTTTATGTAAGCATACCTACTAAGCTTACAGAAGTTCCAACTAAGTAAAATTAGTTAACCGATATCCTTTTTATGTAGCAGCCATTAAATTTAAAAAAAATGTAAAGCCTTTAAAATTACATCATATGTTTGACTATCTCATTAAACGAGTTAGCAAGCATAATTTAATCTTTCAGCAAAACTAAAGGTCATTATTTTGATATATTCACTCTATTGAACTATAAACCAGTGATGCCCTCTAGAGGTACTGATGGACGTGCAGTTTACCTTCCCTGTCCGGATGTGTTTACCCTCCTTGTTGGCTATATTTACGACGACTGTTTCAGGCAGTGGTACTTGTCTCCCAACTCAATACTAGCATCTAGATCCATGTTCTCGAAACATAATCAGCTTTTGAAGCATGCAGCAGCTCAGGATGTACTCCAGACTTACCGAATCAGAATCTGCATTTTTAAAAGATCCCCACATGAAAATAATCAATAAAAGATCCCCAAATGATTAATGTGCATATTAAATTTTGAAAATACTGCTCTAGGCTACAAAGGAGAAATTTCTTCTAACAGTAACATGAAGCTGCTTGGTTTTTGCAGTTAACTCTCCGGTTGTAACCAAGTGTTTTTCCACACAGACCTCCTCATCCCTTAGTTCCAATCTGGCCTTTGTTTTCCTGTCTATGGATCAGAAGGAAAAGTTGTATAGAAAATGAGATAATCAAATCCTGTATACAAAATTCCAATGCTGGATCTTTTACATAGTAGAAGCTGCACATACAGTAGGTCTTCTATATCTGTGTGTTCCCCAACTATGGATTCAACCAACTATGGATCAAAAATGTTCGGGGGGAAAAAAGATAACTGCATAATCAGCTTTTGAAGCATGCTTCAGGAAAAGTAAAGGCCGTTATTCTGATATATTCACTCAATATGTATACTTTTTTTCCTTCTCGTTATTCCCTAATCAGCATAACAACTATTTACATAGAACTTACATTGTATTCAGTATTATAAGTAATCCAAAGATCATTTAAAGTATATGGGAGGATGTGCATATGTTATATGCAAATACTACATCATTTTATACAAAAGGCTTGGGCATCTGTGGACTTTGGTATCCAAGTAGGTGTTCTGGAACCAATCCCCAATGGTTATCAAGAAATCAACTCTAATGTCTAAGCTCCAGAACTCCAGGCACTGACACCTGAAGTTCTTGAATGAAGTGCCTTTGGACGACATTTGTAGGGCATGGCTGTACTATTAACTAATTTTCTTAACGAACATTCTAGAATTTGTATATCCAACTGAACTTTGCCCTCTTCAAGTCACCCTGGAAAAGAGAATAAATGCAATTTCTTTTGTTAAAAATCTTCCTATCACATTTCTTTAGGAATTGTCAGAGTCAAAACAATATAAGACATTCCTTCTGTCTCATTACTCTCCAGCCATATCTAACGCTTGAACAAAAATAATACTGGCCAGGCACGGTGGCTCATGTCTGTAATCCCGGCACTTTGGGAGGCCAAGGCAGGCGGATCATGAGGTCAGGAGTTCGATACCAGCCTGGCCAACATGGTGAAACCCTGTCTCTGCTAAAGATTAATTCAGCTGGACGTGGTGGCGTATGCCGGGAATCTCCACTACTTGGGAGGTTGTGGCAGGAGAATCGCTTGAACCCGGGAGGCAGAGGGTGCAGTGAACCAAGATCACGCCACTTCACTCAAGCCTGGGTGACAGGGCGAGACTCCGCCTCAAAATAAATAAATAATCCCAAATTTAACAACTAACTTTGTCATTTAGGACCATCTGATAACCTGCTATTTAAGTAATATCCACAAATTAAGTGCACTGAAGTACAAAGACTTGCTATTCTAGTGAATACTCAACACCACTTTTTAGAAGTTATAGAAAAAAGGTTTAAAATAAGCATCATCTCCTCTGAAGAGAACACACAGTTAGACATAGAATCTGGCACATTTCTTATAAGCAAGAGTCACAGCACTCAATAGTTGGCACATATTCTAATTTTTCAAAGCTATACTTACCGGAAAGAAATGCCAAGGCAGAACAGAAGTGAATTTCACTTAAAAAAATTTACAACACACAATACACTTCAACAAATCTACTTTAATTCCAAAACAAATTAATCTAGAACAGTCAGTAACATGCAACATACTTCTGTTTCTTTTATAGGTATCTATCTAATACAAGTGTATTTGTATATGTGCAATATATAATAACTCTACCTTAGATATGAGTCCTAACGGGATGAAAATATTTTCTTGCAACTACTCCTTTATGCCTAATGAAGGGTGTGAACTTGAAATGTCCTCGTCTTAAATCCAAGTTAATGACAGTGTCCTCTCAAAATTTTTCAAATTATTAATGACCTAATTTCATTTAAAAAAGTTTCAGCAAATATGAAAGTAGAAAGTCCTGTTATTTGTCCATTCATAATATGAGAAAAAAAAAAAAAGAGATGATACATTCATCTATAGAAAAAGTGGGTTTAGAGAACAGTTCTGGTAGTATTTCATATGGTAAAGTATTGAAAGGTATGATAAGCAGCCCCCTTGCCCAGGGAGAAAAAATGATTTCAGTGTGTTTCTCTTCCAAATTGCTTAGTAACTCCAAGTGATTTTCAAATTGGGGGGCAGATTACTGGCAATGAGTTCATCAAATTTAGATCTATCTTGAACAGGAATGTTATAGAATTCAAGAACATCTCTAACCCTGCACATCTGGTGGAGTCTGGAATTAGGGACTACATGACCCAAATCATCAGCTAAATGCACCAAGAGACTGAACTTTAGACGACCATCTTCCAGGGAGACGTCTTGCCAATTACAAGGAAGAGATGAACCAAAAACTTTTTTAACATAAGATTCCAAACGACTCTGGAGATCTTCAGGTGGTGTGTATGCTCGGCTTCGTAAGGGTGGACACACTAGGATAGATTCCTCTTTCACCTCTTCTACAGTCTCAGCAACCACTGGCTCTATCTCTTTTCTGGAATGATCAAAAACAAACATATTAATCTTTGGTTTACCACATTAATGAAGTTGAAAAACATGAGACCAAATCTTGCCTACCAATCAAAATCAACAAATGCACACTGACTACCTCTGGGGACTGCGGAGAGTAGGAAAGAATGAGATAGGCCCCTGCCCTTGGAACGTTCATAGTTGAACTGAGTTGGGAGAGACAGAAAAAAACTAAGTACGTATTTTACATACTGTAAGAATTCCTAAGAATGGGTGAAGAAGTAAGGCAAATCATTCTGTCTGGGATTCCCCATCCTCCAAGATCCAACCCCAGTCTACCTTGCTATTCTCACCTCTCACTGATCACCTACATGTACTCCATGTGCTACTCTATATCCTGTGTCCCAAACACACTCCCACTTTCCTGACACAATGTGTTAGCTCACGTTATATCTTTTCTGAGATGCCTTTTATCTTCGCCTACGGAAATCTTGCTTATTCTATAAGTCTTAGGATAAAATTGTTCTCTTCCAAAAGGGCTAATTTCTAGAATCAAATATAACTGTAATTTCATGTGATCTCTTCAGCACTTTGTAATTTCATGTGATCTCTTCAGCACTTTATACTGCTCTCAGAGCATATCACATCCTACCTGAGTTTTAATTTTACTTACATTCTACTTCACAGAATGTGAAGAGATGGAAAAAGATATTCCATGCAAACAGAAACCAAAAAGAACAAAAGCAGCTACACTTACATCAGATAACAGAGATTTCAAGACAAAAACTATAAAAGAGACAAAAAAGTCATTGCATAATCATAAAAGGGTCAATTCAGCAACCATCAGCAACCATATATATATATTATATATATATTATATATATATATTATATATATATATATTATATATATATGGTTGCATATATATATTGTAAATATATATGCAACCAATATTGGAGAACCTAAACATATGACACAAATATTAATAGATTTAAAGGAAGAGACAGACTACGATACAATAATAGTTGTAGATTTCAATACCCTACTCTCAATAATAGACAGATCATCCAGACAAAATCAACAAAGAAACACTGGAATTACATTCTGGACCAAATGGACTTGACACTTAGAGAACATTTCACCCAGCTGCTGCAGAATACACATTATTCTCATGAGTACATGGTACATTCTCTAGGGCAGACTGTATCCTAGAACACAAAACAAGTTTTAACAAATTCATAAAACTCAAAATCATATCAAGGACTTATCTAACGACAATGAAATAAAACTAGAAATCAGTAACAAAAACTCTGGAAACTATATAACTACATAAAAATTAAATAACATTCTCCCAAATGACCAATGAGTCAATGATGAAATTAGGAAGGAAATTTAAAAATGTCCTGAAGCAATAAAAATGAAAACACAACACATCAAAACCTATGTAATACAGCAAGAGCAGTAATAAGAGGGAAGCTTATAGTAATAGATACCTACATGAAAAAAGAAAAACTTGAAATAAACAGTCTAAACATGCACCTTAAAAAATTAGAAAAAGACAAACCAAACCCAAAATTAGTAGAAGGAAAGAAATAAGATCAGTGTAGAAATGAAACAGACTAAAAATGCAATAAAAAGAACAATGAATTGAAAACCTGGTTTATTAAAAAGTTAAAATCAACAAACCTTTAGCTAGACTAAGAAAAACAGAGAGAAGACACAAATAAATCAAATCAGAAGCAAAAAAGGAGGCATTACAACTGACATCACAAAAATTTTAAGACTAGAGATTATTACAAGCAACTATAAGCCAACAGATTGGAAAACTTAGAAGAGATGGATTAATTCCTAAACACAGACAACTTACCAGGACTCAATCATGAAGAAACAGAAAACCCAAACAAATGTAACGAGATAGAAGCTGTAATAAAAATCTGCCACCAAAGAAAAGCTTAAGGCCTGATGGCTTCACTAATGAACTCTACCAAGCATTTAAAGAAGAATTAATACCAACCAATACCAATTCTACCAAAACTATTCCAAAACACTGAAGAGGAGAGAATAGTTTGAAACACAGTCTAGAAGACCACATTACCCTGATGCCAAAACCAGACAAGACAAAATAAAAAAGGAAAACTACAGTCAGCATTCCTGATAAGCATATGCAAAAATCCTCAACAAAACATAAGCAAGCAGAATTAAACTACACATTAAAATGATCATTCACTACGACCAAGTGGGATTCATCCAGGATGCAAGAATGGTTCAACATATGCAAATCAACAAACTTGATACATCACACTGATAGAATCAAGAACAAGAATCATTTCAATAGATGCTTAAAAAGCATTTCATAGAATTCAACATCCTTTCTGGAGAAAAACTGTCAATACACTGGATACAAAAGGAACATGCCTCAACATAATAAAGGTCATATATGACAAAGCCACCAAACAAGGACACAAAACAAGCTAGCATCATTAAATAGGGAAAAGATTGAAAGCCTTTCCTCTAAGATCTTGAAAGAAACAAGGATGCTCACTTTCATTACTTGTATTGAACACAGGACTTAAGTCCCAGCCACAGCAATTAGACAGGAGAAAGAAATAAAGTACATCAAAATTGAAAAGATGTCAAATTGTTCTTATTTGATATATGATCTTACCTATTATATGTGATATATAATCTCATATATCTTGTTGATATATAATCTTTTATTTATAAAAACCTAAATAATCCACCAAAAACTCTTAGAAATAATAAATCCAGTAAAGTTTCAGGATGCAAAAATCAACAAACAAAATCAGTAGCATTTCCATATGCCAATAGTGAACAATCTGAAAAAGAAATCAAGAAATAAATTCCATTAACAATAACCACACACACACACAAAAATCTAGGAATAAACTTCAACAAAGAAGTAAAAGATCTCTACAATAAAAACTGCAAAACTCTGATGAAAAAATGGAAGAGGACATACACAAAAATGGAAATATTCCATGTTCATGGATTGGGAGAATTAATTTTGTTAAAATGCTCATGCTACCCAAAGCAATACACTGTCGATGTAATCCTTATCAAAATACCAATGACATTCTTCACAGAAATAGAAAAAAACCTAAAATTCATATGAAACCACAAAATGCCCTGAAAAAAAAAAAAAAAAAAAAAAAAAAAAAAAAAAAAAAAAAAAAAAAAAAAAAAAAAGCTGTATTACATTACCTGACTTCAAAATATACTACAAAGCTATAGCAAGCAAAACAGCACGCTACTGGCATAAAAACAGGCATGCAGAATCCAACAGAATCCAGAAACCAGAATTAAATCCATGCATTTATAGCCAACTCATTTTCAACAAAGGTGCCAAGAATATGTACTGGGGATAAAACAGTCTTCAATAAATGATACCGGAAAAAATGGATAACCATACGCATAAGAATCAAACTATAGCCCTATCTCTCATCACATACAAAAATCAAATCAAAATGGATGAAACACTTAAATGTAAGACCTGTAACTGAAACGTCTTTGCAAAAATTATAACCGAGGAAATTATGACAGTGAAAGAGATCAGACCTAACCTACTCTACCTTGCATCTAACCTTTTAAGCTGTCCTTGTTCATTCCTGGGCGTAGGTCAAACTAACCTTGGGAAGGAAATAATTCAGTTTATGATCTGACTCTGAAAAGACCTCCTTCTTGCCTGAGGACCAGTTTGCTTTTGTAGGACTAACAAATTAGCTACAAGATTAGAAATTATGGTTAGGGGTCATGCANTTTCCTGAAAAGACCTCCTTCTTGCCTGAGGACCAGTTTGCTTTTGTAGGACTAACAAATTAGCTACAAGATTAGAAATTATGGTTAGGGGTCATGCAGAGTCTGGCTGCAAGAGTATGATCCTCCCCAAATTGCTCCTGGGGATAACGTGGCTATTTTAAAATCCAAGGTCAGTGCTTGAGATTGTTTGCAGAGCTCACACTCAGTGGATTAGCTGATAGTACCAAAACCAGTAATCTGGCTCACCCAGTTCTGTGATCCCACCCAGGAACAGAAGAACTCACTTAGACCCCCTATGACTTCATTTCCAACCTGACAATCAACGCTCCCCACTTTCCGAGCCCCTACCTGCCAAATTATCTCAAAAACCTTCAATCCCCGAGTTTTTGGGAAGACAGAATTGAGTAATAATAAAACTCCAGTCTCTCACACAGGGGATCTGTGAGAATAACTCTTTCTCCATTGTAATTCACCTGTCTTGATAAATCAGCTCTGTCTAAGCAAAGTGAACCCGTAGGGCAGTTACAAAACTATAGGACTACCAAAAGTAAACACTGGGGAAATTCAGGACATTGGTCTGGGCAAGGGCCTTGAGTAAGACCTCCAAAGTGCAGGCAACAAGAACAAAAATATAGACAAATGGGATTACATCAAACTAAAAAGCTTCTGCGTAGAAGAAAATGTTGATTAAATGCTTCAGAACATTGATCTGGGCAATGACCTTTTGAGTAAGACCTCAAAAGCACAGGCAACAAGAACAAAAACAGACAAATGAGATTACATCAAGCTAAAAAGCTTCTGCATAGCAAAGGCAACAATAAACAAGTGAACAGACAACCTACAGAATAGGAGAAAAACTGGCAAACTATCTGACAAGGGATTAATAACCAGAATATATAAAAAACCCAAACAATTCAATAACAAAAAAGTAACCTGATTTTAAAATGAGCAAAAGATCTGAAAACACATGTCTCAAAGAAGATATATAAATGACCAACAAGTCATTAGAAAAAATGATCTATAATCATCAGGGAAATGCAACTCAAAACCACAATGAGGTATCATCTCATCTCAGTTAAAATGACTACTATTTAAAAGACAAAAAATAACAAATACTGGCAAGGATGTGATGAAAGGGGAACACTAGTGCACTGTTGGTGGGAATGTAAAGTAGTACAACAACTATGGAGAAAAGTATGGAAATTTCCTAAAAAAACTAAAAATAGAATTACCATTACCAAAAGAAAGGAAATCAGTCTATCAGAGATATCTGCACTCTATGTTTATTGCAGCACTATTCACAATAGCCAAGATATGGAAACAAACTAAGTTTCTACCAATGGATGAATGGATATAAAAAAAATCTGTACATATACTCAATGGAATATTATTCAGCCAACAAGGATGAAATCTTGTCATTCGTAGTAACATGAATGAAACTGGAGGACACTGTTAGGTGAAATAAGCTAAGTGCAGAAAGACAAATAATGCATGTTCTCACTCCCATGTATGAACCAAAAAAATATAACTTCATGGAGGTAGTAATAAAGTGTTGGTTACCAGAGGCCAGGAAGGATAGTGAGGAGGTGTGGTATGAAGACAGATTGGTTAATGGGTACAAAAATACAGTTAGAAAGAGTAAGTTGTAGTGTTTGATTTCACGGGTAACCATAGTTAGTAACAATTTATTTATATTTCAAAATAGCTTTAGAATGTTCCCCAAACAAAGAAATAAATGTTTGAGGTGATAAATATGTCAACCATTCAGATTTGGCCATTATATATTGTATGCTTGCATCAAAATATCACATGTACCACATAAATTTGTACAACTATTATGCATCCATAAACATTAAAAAAATTACAATGAAACATCACCTCATACCCATTAGGATGGTCATTACCAAAAAGACAAGTGTGGGGAGGACATGGAAAAAAGGGCACTCTTATATACTGCTGGTAGGAATGAAAACCGGCAGAACCATTATAAAAAACAGTATTGAGGTTCCTCAAAAAGTTGTAAACAGAACTTTCCTAACTATTCTAAGATCTGGCAATCTTATTACTGGGTAAGATTCCATTTCCAAAGGAAATGAAAGCAGTATCTCAAAAATATATCTGCACTCTCAGGTTCATTGCAGTATGTGTGTATATATGTATACACAGATACATAAGTACACAATTTTTAAGGCTGAATAAAATGCCACGTGTGTATATATGTATGTGTGTGCCTATGCATGTATGAATATATGTATATTATGTGCATGCAATGCATACAAACACACACTCACACACGTAAAATGGCATTTTATTCAGCCTTAAAAAAGGATATTTGTAACGCCTGGATGAACCTGGAAAATATTATGCTAAGACAAATAAGCCAGATAGAAAAATACCACATGATCTCACTTACATGTAGTATCTAAAAAAGCCAAAATCACAGAAACAGAGAGTAGGATGGTGGTTACCAGGGGTGTTAGAAATGGAGAGATATTGGGTAAAATTTAAAGATAAAATTTAAATTTTTAAATTTAAAATTAAAAGGTAAAATTTAAAGAGATCTAATGTACACCATGGTGACAATCATTAATAATACTATATTGTATACTTGAAAGCTTCCAGGAGTAAATTTTAAGTGTTTTCACCACACACACAAAAATAATAACTGACCAGGTGTGGTGGCTCACCCCTGTAATCCCAGCAATTTGGGAGGCTGACGGGGGAAGATTACTTGAGCCCAGGAGTTCAAGACCATCCTGGGCAACATAGTGAGACTTCCTTTATCTAAAACAAAACAAAAAGTATGTGAAGAGATGAATATGATAATTAGCTTGACTAATAATCAACATCGTTTTATACCTTAAACATAATTTTTTTAAATAAATAAAGAAAATATAATTCATCATTCTCAGTTATCTCTTATTTTCTCTAGTTTTCTTCATAATTTACTACATCCTGAAATTACATTACACATTTGTTCATTTCTTCCTTGATTAGAACATACGCTCTATGAGAACAAAAATTTAGTCTGTTTTAGTAACCTCTGTATTCTTAAAACACCTAAAATATAGCCTGGCGTATAGTAAACAGTCTAAAAAATATTTGTTGAGTCACTGAATAAAACAAACTTGGAAGAGATCTGAGAGATAATAACAAATATTAACCAAAGAAAAGGGAAAGCTAATATATGAGCTGATGGAAAAAAATCTTTCCTAATTGTAGTAGTTTTTGTTTGAAACCTAAGAGCGTATTGTTCCCTACAGTTCCTACCATAAGTTTTCATTTCCTAAACACTATATAAATCAAATTAGATTTACCTTCAAACAACTACACATGGTACAGCCGTGCAGCGGAAAAAGCAACAGATGGGGAGTTAGGAGACATATGTTCTAGATCCAGCTTTGCAATTAACTTGCTTTGTGACTTTGGGAAAAACACTTCCCTCCTGTGGGCCTCCGTTTCCTTATAGTTTGGAATACCTCGAGGATGAGAAGAGACTTTGTTTTTTGCTGCTGTATCCTAGGTGCTTACAGTAATGCTGGCCCTGAGAAATCTGTTGAATGACTCACAAAATGAGTGAACACACAAAATGAGGAGGCCGTACTATATTTCTGAACCTTGCTTGTGAAGAAACACAGCCGGCAAATAATGAGTTTAGTTTACCAAGCGATTTCTTTCTTTCTTTCTTTTTTAATTTGAGACGGAGTTTCACTCATCGCCCAGGCTGGAGTGCAATGGCGCAATCTCGCCTCACTGCATCGCGGGTTCATGCGATTCTCCTGCCTCAGCCTCCCGAGTAGCTAGGATTACAGGCGTGTGCACCAGGACGCCCGGCTAATTTTTTATTTTTAGTAGAGACGGGGTTTCGCCAAGTTGTCTAGGCTGATCTCAAACTCCTGACCTCAGATGATCCTCCCGCCTCGGCCTCCCAAAGTGCTGGGATTACAGGAGTGAGCCACTGCGCCCGGCCTATCAGGCGCTTTCACGTGTTTGCAGACAACTCACTGGGTGCCTCGCACAAGAGGTTAATCCTGTTTGCTTAATAAATGAATGAGTGAAGCGAAAGGAAAAGGGGGTGGTATTTCCGTTATAAAATGAGAAAACTAAGAGGAGAAGAGATTGGGTCCCACCACACAATGAGTGTTTCTCAACTCGGGACCCTAACGGGACCTTCTTGTCCTTGCTCTGATCAGGCGCGGGACCACGAAGGCGTTAACACTCTCTTTTGAACTCGTCCCTTCTTAACTTTCCTTGAACGTAACCCACCGTCCACCCTTCAGCTTTACCTGGATCGAGACCAAAATTCTCTACGTGGTGCCCCTGAGACTTTCCGCATGAAGACTCTTCTGGTAATGCCGGACACATATCGCGCGGCCATCTTCGCTGAGCTCCACTGACCTGAGAGCAGCCCTCAGCCAACAGTGACGCGCCCAGACAGCCAATCGGATACAAGCTCAGTGGCAAGCGTTTTCCCTTTCCGGCAGGCTCCCTCGCCCTTTGCACGCTGGGAAATGTAGTCCGGTAGCTGTTGCCGGCGGCGTCTGGGTCGCGGCGCTCTTTCGGAGCATGACGGGAGTTGTAGTTGAGGGGCGTCCCGGGAATGATCCGGGTGACGCCTTCTGGTCCGGGGGCGGGCGGTCACAGCGCTACTTGGCTGAAAGGAGGAGGAACTGGCAGCGGGGAGGAGGCTCTTGCGAGGCCTGAAAGGCTGCGCAACAAGACAGGAGTGGGGGTTGGGGTTCGGGGTTGGGGGACAGCCAGGGATCGGGTGTGATATGCTACTGGGGTCGTGACCGCCTGGGGGCCGAGGCAGTCACTGGCCAGACCCAGCCAGGGGTCCTCGTCTTCGTCGGGCCTAATTTCCAGCAGCAGGCTAGGCCTCACCAGAGGCTCCTTTCCGTGCGGCCGCCCCCAATTCCTGCCCCTATTCTCTGGCCGGGAGATGGCTTCCCCGAGTCCCCCGCCGGAGCCAAAGGTAAGTAAGCACCCCCTGGGATCCCCGTTGTCTCGCCACTACCCCAGCAAGGCCGCACCATTGCTTTCTCCCCCAGGCTCCCCACCAACCTCCTGACCGCCTCTGTAAGACCAGCGCCTTGCAAGGAACTCCCCACTAGTGAGCTGGGGTGCGGTTCGCGAACAAACTGCCCACTGGCTCCTTTTTTTTTTCTTTTTCTAGAGAGACTTTATAAATCGGCTTGAGGAAATAAGTAATGCTCCAGACTAGCTCTCTCATTCGTGAGTTTTTCAGGGGAAGCACCATTTTTGACCTTCCCTTGTGTCTTCTGTTCCTGGCACAGTGCCTGTACCCAAAGTATACGCTTAGAGAACCTCAAGGAATTGCATAGAGTCACAAGCCAGTGCAAATGGAGAATTGTAGCAGGTAGTGAGATGAGGGAAGCTTGGAGAGGCCTTGGGGCAGTTCACTAACATTAAACTGTTAGGGCATAATTATTAAATCAGAAAAGCCTTATCCTTAGGTCCTTTCTGAGATGCCTGTCAGTTACAGTTCGTTCCCAGAATTGGGCACCATATGGAACTTTCAGTTATCATGTTCCTCCTGGCCTACTTGGCCCTGATAAGTGATTGCCTCTGCCACTTTCAGTGGTAGAATTGTCCTTGAGACAAGAACTGACTGCAGAAATCATACTATTTCAGGGGTTGCTGACATTTGAGGATGTGGCTGTGTTTTTTACCCAGGAGGAGTGGGATTATCTGGACCCAGCTCAGAGAAGCCTGTATAAAGATGTCATGATGGAGAATTATGGAAACCTGGTCTCACTGGGTAAGAATCTGCTGTTTCTCTAATTACAATATCTTAAGAAGGTAGAGACAAATCAGACTAACAGAACATTTGGATGGAAACCAGTACCAAAACTGCTTTGTCCTACAGTTCCGATTCAAACCTTTAAGCCATTAATTGTTTCCATAACTCTGATCCCTAGGTTGCTTGCAGTCACCAAAATGCAAGCCTTTCCGGCATCCTGTCTCCATAATCTCATTCCCATACTGTTCTGTACTTTCTATCCTGGCTCATCCTCCCACAGCTTTCCTCCCACCCTTTTTCACTCTGCCTTCTGGAGCCCCTGTTCCTCTTCACATAACGTTCCTTACCTCCTGGCCTTAACTGAAACCTGGCACTTTCCCAAGGACATCATTTCTCTGGCAGTTTTTCAAGTGGGGGCTGCTTATCCTCCCACATCCTCCTCCTTCCCCATCCTTTGTCTCAGTATTGGAAGGGAGAAGTTATTGTTCTCCCAGCTTTTAAATGCTGTCCCCAAAGCATTAGTTTTCCACCTTCAGACAAAATCTCTCCTTCTTTGAGATGTCAGCAGTCTTGCTTTTTCCACTCAGTTTCTTTTCACTATCTGTCCGCTTTTTGTTTCTTTCCTCACACATAACTTTGTCACATGTTTCATAGTCTAACTCCTGCCATGGATGGCCCAGTTCATACTTCAGCCTCAGTGGATCTTACTTCAGGGACTCTGCTTTCCAATTTTATTCAGCATCTTGCAACATGGATCATATCAATTTTGTCATAACAGCCAACTCCTAAATCCCAATACCCTATTCTCTGACCAGGTATTTGGCAATGGAAGTTTATTGACTGTAACTAGACAAGGGTAACCAAAAGAGACAGGCTTTCTCCCCTTGTGGAGCTTACTGCAATTGCTCTGTCTTTCCTACTCCTTTCCACCTAAACCCATTCATTATTAACAATGTTTCCTGTCCCCTGACGTCTCTCTTTTTTCACCACGGTGTCCATCCTCTCTGGGCTTGCCTCCCCATCTAATCACCAGCAAGCTCTCTTACCAGCTTGTCTTTATTCTCTACCTATTCTGCAAACTTCAAATCCTGTATTTGTTATAAAATGCACCTTTTTCTCTTTCCTATCCAAATTGCTAAACACAGCAGGAGAAATTCTCTAGCCAAAAGGACTGATATCCTGTATGAAAGTATGGCTTTTTTCTTCTGATCTCTACTGGGTTTTTATATCTTAGCAATATTTTTTGTCCTTGATAGGCTCACTGCCCTGTTCTATTTAGTGACTATTCCAAAAGCTTTCCATCATTTAGTAGTGACATCATCTTCTGTTTGTCAGAGAAAATAAAGGCCAATAAGCACAAACTCTCAACTTCTCTGCCTCTTATTTGCACACTTAAAGCTGCTCTCATCTTCTCACCTTTCCAGAACTTACCAGTCATCCTTTTTTCCCTTACAGTTTCGGTCTCTATTTCTTCTCCCTTGGTACCCTCATTCTGATGATTGGTACATTCATAGCTCTTCCAATAGGAAAAAAGAGAAGAAAAAAGAAAAATCTCTCCTATAAGCTAGAGTCTCCCTCTTGCTGCTGCCTGTAATTTACTACTTGTTCTTTTCATAGTTAAGTTTTTTTAAGAGTAGTCAATGTGTGTTCTATACTTCTTTACCTCCCCTTGTGTCTGAGCCCCTTTGCCTTGTCTCCAATATTCCCCTTAAATTGTTGAACAGTGGTCTGTAATAATGTCATTGTCAAATGCAGTAGACTCTTTTGGGACCTTATTTTATTCTATCTCTCTGTGAATATTTGAAACTCTTTATTGTTTCCCTCCATTGGCTTGTATTCTCAGACTTCCCCTCAGTGTGTACTCTTTCCTTGGGGGAACTTACCTACACTCAGATCAGCTACCACTCTGTAATGATAAGTCTCAAATTTTTTTTTTTTCCCGAGACATAGTCAAGCTCTGTCGCCCAGGCTAGAATGCAGTGGCGCGATCTTGGCTCACTGCAACTTCCACCTCCTGGGTTCAAGAGATTCTCCTGCCTCAGCCTCTTGAGTAGCTGAGATAACAGGCATGCACCACCACACCCAGCTAATTTTTGTATTTTTAGTAGAGACGGGGTTTCACCATGTTGGCCGGGCTGGTCTCAAACTCCCGACCTCAGGTGATTTGTACGCCTCAGCCTCCCAAAATGCTGGGATTACAGGCATGAGCCACTGCGCCCGGCCCAAATCTTTATTTCCATTTAAGAAAGGTAATGGCGAGCCTAACTGCCTATGTTTAAATCCTGGTTCCGTTACTTTCTTAGCCTTGTGACTGTAGTGATTTAACCTCTCTTTGCCTCCGTTTACTTTTTTATAAAATGGAAATAATAATAGCACCTATCCCTTAGGGTTATTGTGAGCATAAACTGAATTAATATATGTGAAACATTTAAGACACTGACTAGCATGTAGTAAGTACAATATAAATATTGACTTTTATTGTTGTCATCTCCTCTGTTGAGCTTCAAATTCCTAGTCATCTTTGGAAGACCACATAAGTAACTCACACCTGGCAAGTTTCAATCCATTAAAATCAAGGGCCCTCTCTCCAGAGTTAAACACTCCTTTCTTTGTTCTACCTTGTATATACTCCTGTTATTGAATTTATCATACTATACTACAATCATTCTATATATGTTACTTTTCTAACCTCACTGGTTACTGTGAGGATGGTAAATATACCTGTTTCATTTGATTTCTCTAGCGCTTAGCACAGAGCAGGACCTTTATTATATGCTTCTTAAATATTCGTATGACTGAGTAAGTATAGTTAATTTAAGACTCAGTATCTCTTAACTGGATTATTGCATTAATCCCTAAAGTAGCCCCTTGCCACTAGTTTTCTTTTTTAAAATATATTATCTCTACTGCTACCAAAGTGATTTTGTATTAGTTAACTGCGTAAAACTTCTGATGGTTCCTGATGGCTTAAAGGATATGAATCTTAATTTCTTATTATACAGAACCTTCCAAGTATAGCCTCTGCCTAGCCTTCTTGCCTCACCTGTTTTTTCCTGCATACCACTTTAGTCTTCAGCCATATCAGCTGCTGGTGTGTGTGTGTGTGTGTGTGTGTGTGTGTGTGTTTTAATATGCCATGATGTCTCTCAGTCACTGCCAGCTTATTCATACATTAATAGTATTCTGGTTGAGAGAACCAGATAAGTGCCCAGCCCTACCTTTCTCTAAAAGTGCAGCATGTAAATACCACATGGACAAGGTATGACAGTGTGCCCATAGGTGATCTTGTACTTGTCTTCTTTATTTAAACTTTAATACAGCTTTCCATCATTCATCATTTCTCCTCCCATAGGAGTCTTTTCATCCTCCTCAATAGACCCTATCTCCATCCTTTTGGTGAGAGCTTCCGTGATGAGAGATCACTATTACTCTACTGTTGCAGTGCAGTATTCTCTTCTACTTCATCTTATTGCTGTTCATAATGCAACTCTGGACCAGCTTTATAGTTTTGGCTTTTCATTTATACTTTTCCTTTTCAAGCTGATTTTTAAAAAAAGTTTAATAGCTACATTGATGATACGGTTGATAGCTTAATATCTCAGATCATGGACGTCTTCCATTTTCATAACTCTTTCAGTCTACTTGAGCCCAGACTGGGTCTTAAGAGAACTGGAATGGTTGTAGGTACAAGACCTTGAACTCACTGTTTTTCTTCTTTGGTTATAGTCTTTTTTAATTTGTTGAATTCGTTAATTCATTCGATGAGTAGTTAACATTGTGCTACACCCTAGAAATTGACCATTCTCCCATTCTGTTATGTCATCCAGGAAAACTGTTCATTTTATAGTCTGTTTGCTGGCGAGATTGGCAACTATGGCCCACAAGCCAAATCTGGCACATTGCGTGTTTTTGTAAAGAAAATTTTATTGAAATGCAGACATCCCCATTTATGTATTGTCTATGATGACTTTCATGCTATAATAGCAGAATTGAGCTGTTGCAACACTGACTCTGATTCAGAAAGCCCAAACTATTTGTTGTCAGGTTCTTTACAGAAAAAGTGTGCCAACTCATATTCTATACTAAAGTTTATTTACTTCTACTTTCCTATTTCCTTGCTTTCTCTCCCTCCCCACAGCTATGATGTTATTAAAACTGTTTGATTTCAGATTATAGAAATCAATTCAAACAGCTTAAGACAACAAGGGAAATTCGTATAGGGAAGTCTTATAGACTATATGAGCATGGTTACAGCTGGACATCAGAAAAGGACTGAAACCAGAAACTGAATCATTCTCAGAATGTCAGGAATTACTATCTGTCTTAGCTCAGGCTGCTATAGCAAAATATCATAGACTGGATGACTTAAACAGTGGATATTTATCTCTCAGTTCTGGAGGCTGGGAAGTCAAAGATCTAGGTGATTGCAGACTCAGTTCCTAGTGAGGGCCCTCTTGCAGGCTTGTAGATGGCCACCTTCTTACTGTATGTTCACATGGCAGAAGGAGAGAGACAGAGAGAGAAAAGAAAACAAATGTTCTGATCTTTGTTCCTCTTTTTATAAGAACACTAATCCCATTGTGGGGGCCCCCACCGTCATGACCTCATCTAAATTTAATTACTTCCCAAATGCCTCACCTCCAGATACCATCACATTGTGGATTAGGGCTTCACCATGTGAATTTTTGGTGGGAACACAAACATTAAGTCTATAACACTGTCTTATCTCTTTTTTCTCCTTGACAGTTTAGTCTTTCCTCCTTATGTTCACATACTATCATCCTTTCGGCTTCTGGTTTGATAGGATACAATTCTAGCTACCTTCAGAATAACTAGCAATTTCAGTTTCAATTCCAGGATCTTCGGTGAGACCCACTTTGAGTCAACTATCTACTATAGAAAAATTGGCTATAACCACAGGATGGGAAGATATTGTATAAGCATTGCCAAGCCCAGATCTAATGGATAGTCATTTCAAGGCTGCTCTGTGTGGAAGCCTTACACTTGTTTTCTTCACCTGCCTATCCTGTTGACATATTTATTTTTATGCCAATGTCATTATTTTATTTGCTTTAACAATATATTACATTTTATGTCTAGTAATGTAAGTCATTCTTTAATAACCTTTTTCAGGATGTACTTAACTAGTCTGCCTTCTAGTTAAAATTTAGATTTTTTGACTTTTTTATTGGTTCATCTGATTTTTGTATTGGAATGTGATTAGTTTCATAGATTAAAAAGAATTGAGATCTTATAATACTGAATCTCTTTAGCCATTTGGTTGACTCTGTTTAACTGTCCTTTTGTCTTTCAGAAAAATGATATGGAATATTTTTATGGATCTTACACATTTCTTATGTTTATTCTTAGGTTTTATGTTTTTTGTTACTATTGTGAAGGGCTTATATCATTTCTCTGTAGTATTTACCAACTTTTTTTATAGTAAGAAAAAGCATTCCAATCTTATTAGGATTATATTTTCATTGGCTTCTTTCTGGAATTTCAGGTATACATTCATGTCATCTTCACATAATGATAATTTTGTCTTATTCTTTTGGATGAAATTGACGGAACAGTATCCACTGAACTAATACTATGAAGAGACTGCCTTCTCACAAAGAATTTACAATCCAGTAGAAGAGACAAACAAATAACAAACAGTTAAAAAGTACAGTGTAATAATAGCTATAATAGAGTTATAGATAAGGGCTGGTACTAAAAAATAGAACACTAAATCTGTCTAGTGGACTTAGTAAAGGCTTTGTAAAGGAACTGTTGCTTTAATCTTAAAGATTCCTTTGAATCTTAAAGGGAAACCAAGAGCTTGCCAGGTAAACAGTGTTGAGGGACATTTAGTAAATGAGATATGGAAAGATAAGATATGAAAGACTGTAACACAAGCAAATCGCCGACATAAAGCATGATAAAGCAGGTAGGAACGTGAATTGGGGCTTAGAGACTGTGTCATGAAGATTTGTATCATAGCAAAGAGCTTTGATTCGATCTTAAAGGTGATGGGGAGCTGCCAAATCTACAGGTGATAACATGAGTAGAATTCCATTTTATAGAGATCTCTTCTGGAATCAGTAAGGCATATATAATGTGTTGGCAGCCTGAAGACTGGAGCCAAAGATTATAAGGCAGCTACATAATTGTGAGAGTTAAAAGGTAGGTGATAGAAAGAAATCTAGGATTTGGATGATTGATTAACAGTAAGAAGAAGGGATAAATATAGGAGGATGATTCCTGCTTTGGGACTATAGGATAATGGATGATGGTGCCTCTCAAGAGATAATTAAAGGTGAGAAGAGATGAGAGCAGATGATGATGACCATGTTAATTGTGAGCCCTTTGTGAGGCATTTAACTGGAGATATTTGGAGGGTGTATATACAGAACAAGTCAATAGGTAAATGTGGGTAACAATAATAAAAATCAGTTGGCAAAGGAAAAGAAATAAATGAGGGAAATTTATCAGAAAAGGACAAAGAAGTAGGGAGGGAAATAATGTAATAGTGTAAAAACCAAAAACAGATAATGTCAAGAAACCAGGGTGGTCAACAGTGTCAGGTGCTGCTGAATAACGTAAGGACTGAAAAATGCCCATTTTAGGCTGGATACGGTGGCTCACCCCTGTAATCTTGGCACTTTGGGAGACCAAGGCAGGTGGATCACCTGAGTTTAGGAGTTTGAGACCAGCCTGGCCAACATGGTGAAACCCCCTCTCTACTAAAAATACAAAAAAGTTAGCCAGGCATGGTGGCAGGCACCTGTAATCCCAGCTACTAGGGAGGCTGAGGCAGGAAAATCACTTGAACCTGGGAGGTACAGGTTGCAGTAAGCCAAGATCGTGCCATTGCACTCCAGCCTGGGCCGCAAGAGTGAAACTCCATCTCAAAAAAAAAAAAAAAAAAATGCCCCTTTTTAAAAAATTTGAGTCACTGGTGATCTTATAAGAAGTTTCTCTAGATGCTGGAAACAGAAACCAGATTTCACCATTGGTTGCAGAATAGATTGAATGGGAAGAGGTTGGGCATGGAAAATAGGAAATAGAAAATTATGATAAGATTTTTTTTTTTCAATGCTTGGAATTCATAAAGAAAAGGATTTCAGTTTCAAGATAAAGTTGGACATATTTATGTAATGGCAGGAAAGTGTCATTAGAGAATGTACATTGAAGAAAGAGGAAAGACTGGGGATAATTAAGCAACTGCCCAGAGGTGAGTGGGGTCAACAAAGCATGGATGGATTACCTTTGCATAGGAGTGGGATATATCCTTATGTACCATTGGCAGATAATTTCATAGGTAGAGGACAGAAAGCTGAGGGAATTCTTCTATCTTTTTTCATTATGAGAAAGAAAATGAAGTCCACTGAAAATGAATTTGAGAGGGGACATTATAAGTAGCCTTAGAAGAAATAAAGTTTCTAGTAGTTTCTTAGGGGAATAATAGAAGGTTTTTTTTTAGAATAAAATAATGACTAGTTTGAAGTAAGCAAATAGAAAATTCAAAGATGACTCCATAAAAGATTGAGAGAAAAGAGGATGTATGAAAAAGGAGCTCATTTAGGGCCAAAATATAAATTTGGTCATAATTGAATCTTCTAGCAGAATTATCTAATGTCTATTCCAGCAAGAGATGGAAAATCAGGAAGATGTCAGAAGCAGGCCTAAATGTACTACAGGGTATATGCAACTCTGTTATATCACAGACTACTGTGCTGTCTTTTCTTCAACACATGCAAGATTTTCATTTCTCAGATGTCATGCAGCCTCTCAGTTGGAACAAGTTGGTGAACCTTGAGTCTTATATTGTTAGAGAGTTTAGAATCACTTATACCTGAGGTATGACTTGTGGTAGGTGAAGTCGTAAGCTACCACAGACTGCCCTTTTTTGTTGTTGCTTCTGTGAACTGTGACCATGTTTCTTAATACTTATTTTACTCTGTATCTTGATATTATAGACTCTCTGTCCCCTAACCCTTTATTATTGTTTTTAAAAGCCATTTTGTCTCTTTATATAGGAACTGCTTTTTACTTAATATTTTCTTTCCCCATTTTTACTTAACATCCATTCCATTTGGCAGGGGGGCTTCATGTCTTATCTCTGAATCCTGGTTGATTACATTGTTTCTGGAGTGCTTTTGATGGGCAGTGAATAAATGCTTGTTAATGAATGAATTATTGTTTCCCCTAGTTCTTTGTCTTTTTCTTAGCATCTTTTTTTAATTATTATTATTTTGAGTTAGGTCTCACTCTATTGCCCAGGCTGGAGTGCAGTGACACGATCATGCCTCGCTGCAGCTTTGACCTGTTGGGCTTGAGTGATCAATCCTCCTGCTACCTGAGTAGCTGGGACTACACGTTTTTGCCACCATGCCTGGCTAATTAAAGAAAAAAAATTTTTTTTTTTTTGTAGAGATGAAGTCTCACTGTTGCTCAGGTTGGTCTCAAACTCCTGAGCTCAAATGATCCTCCCACCTCAGTCTCCCAAAATGATAGGATTACAGGCATAAGCCACTATGCCCAGCCATTAGCTTTTGGTCCCTTCTGTTAATTATTTGGTCTGATCATATTCCAATAATGCTTTCTTATCCTAAATTTTCCTGAACTTAGTGGGATTTTTTTTTCATCCTATCCTGTTTTCCTTGAGAGACTGATTAATCCCACTTTGTCTTGATTTATTTTCTCTGTTTGCCCACCTTACTTTGTTTCTCCTTGCCTTAAAGACCTTGATTGATCTTTGTATTTCCTGTTTATTATTCCAGATGTTTTGAACAGAGATAAGGATGAGGAGCCAACTGTAAAACAAGAAATTGAAGAAATTGAGGAAGAAGTGGAACCACAGGGTGTAATAGTTACAAGAATCAAAAGTGAAATTGACCAGGATCCTATGGGTAGAGAAACCTTTGAACTTGTTGGTAGGTTAGATAAACAAAGAGGGATCTTCTTGTGGGAAATACCAAGGGAATCTTTGACCCAGGAACAGAGAATGTTCAGAGAAAACACTAACATTATCCGTAAAAGACCAAACTCAGAAGAGAAATGCCATAAATGTGAAGAATGTGGAAAGGGTTTTGTCCGCAAGGCCCATTTCATTCAACATCAAAGGGTCCATACTGGTGAGAAACCTTTTCAGTGCAATGAATGTGGGAAAAGTTTTAGTCGCAGTTCATTTGTTATTGAACATCAGAGAATTCACACTGGGGAAAGGCCCTATGAGTGTAACTACTGTGGAAAAACCTTTAGTGTGAGCTCAACCCTTATTAGACATCAGAGAATCCACACTGGAGAAAGACCCTATCAGTGTAATCAGTGTAAACAGAGCTTCAGCCAGAGAAGGAGCCTTGTTAAACATCAAAGGATTCATACAGGTGAGAAACCCCACAAATGTAGTGACTGTGGGAAAGCCTTCAGTTGGAAATCACACCTTATTGAGCATCAAAGAACTCACACTGGTGAGAAACCTTATCACTGTACCAAATGTAAGAAGAGCTTTAGTCGAAATTCATTGCTTGTTGAGCATCAAAGAATTCACACTGGGGAAAGACCCCATAAATGTGGTGAATGTGGGAAAGCCTTTCGATTAAGTACATACCTTATACAACACCAAAAAATCCACACTGGGGAGAAGCCTTTTCTTTGTATTGAGTGTGGAAAAAGCTTCAGTCGGAGCTCATTCCTTATTGAACATCAGAGGATCCATACTGGTGAGAGACCTTAT
The DNA here is from genome assembly GCF_001604975.1 of Cebus imitator. NCBI lineage: Eukaryota > Metazoa > Chordata > Mammalia > Primates > Cebidae > Cebus > Cebus imitator. The sequence continues at coordinate 4,688,831 of NW_016107366.1, read as the reverse complement.
CAGTGCAAAGAGTGTGGGAAAAGTTTCAGTCAACTTTGTAACCTTACTCGTCATCAGAGAATTCACACAGGAGACAAGCCCCATAAATGTGAGGAATGTGGAAAAGCCTTTAGTAGAAGCTCAGGTCTTATTCAGCATCAGAGAATTCACACCAGGGAGAAGACTTATCCATACAATGAAACTAAGGAAAGTTTTGATCCAAATTGCAGTCTTGTTATACATCAGGAGATCTACCCTAAGGAGAAATCTTATAAATGTGATGAATGTGGGAAAACTTTTAGTGTTAGTGCTCATCTTGTACAACATCAAAGAATCCACACTGGTGAAAAGCCCTATCTATGTACTGTCTGCGGGAAAAGCTTCAGTCGGAGCTCATTTCTTATTGAACATCAGAGAATCCATACTGGTGAGAGACCCTATCTGTGCAGACAGTGTGGCAAAAGCTTTAGTCAGCTTTGTAATCTTATTCGACATCAGGGTGTTCACACAGGTAATAAACCCCATAAATGTGATGAATGTGGAAAGGCCTTTAGTCGGAACTCGGGTCTTATTCAGCATCAGAGAATACACACAGGAGAGAAACCTTATAAGTGTGAGAAGTGCGACAAAAGTTTCAGTCAGCAGCGCAGTCTTGTCAACCATCAGAAGATTCATGCAGAGGTGAAAACCCAAGAAACTCATGAATGTGATGCTTGTGGTGAAGCCTTTAATTGCCGCATTTCTCTTATTCAGCATCAGAAATTGCACACAGTGTGGATGCAATAAATGTAGAGCAATACATAAGCTCAATTTGATTTGAGACTAGTTACCCAAGTGCAGTTTTAGTATGGCTCAACATGGTCAGATTTAGTGACAAAGCAAATTCCCCTTGGCCTCAGGCAAATGGTTTCTAAAGATTCTGTGAATAGTGGACAACAACCCGTGAGCAACTGACTCCCACTACTCTTTGATGATCGTAGAGAAAGACTTGGTAATTTATCTAAGTATCTTTAATAAATTTTCCAGCAGAGAGATTAAACCCAGGTTCAGAGCATGAGTGCTCTGAGGGACAAAGTTGAATTCGTATAAGGGAGCTGGAGCAGCTGTTGTTGGAAAACTGAGAATGATGATTCAAAGAGTCTTCTGTCACATCTCATATTGTGGTTCTTTCAGTTCCATGATATGTTTGGCTCTGCATGCCAAAGTCCAGTGATTAAGCATATATAAGTTGTCAAGGAAACAAAGCCCAGATGTTTTTGAAACCAATGTACAGTTTTTGTTATTGTTTAAGAAAGCCAGTTGTTTGGCATGTGAGTTAAAGGTGGTTCCAATGCCTAATGGTTCCCTGATCTATGAAATGAGTGGACCATTAACTTTATATGTAAAGATTATGTTAGTAATTAAGAAACCTAACAAAGGTGTTACCAAGGAACCTTTGGGAGTGCCTTTTTGTTTTTCAAGATGGACCCAAAAAAGTGGAGGAAGATACTGTTCTTTTGTGCCCTCCTATCTGTGGAAGATATTTGTAGACCTATGTGAATAAGCTTATTCCTCCACAACCAGGTGCATATAAAAGTGTACATATTTTGATTGCCAAGAATTGGAAATAAAAAGACCTGGAGTCTATGCTAGGAAACTGAGATATTTTGGTATTGCATTGGTTTTTATGGTAACTAGGTTTTGCATGCAATTAAAAATCCTTATTTCTTGTTCTAGGGCTTCCCTTAGTTAATGGTCATTATAAACTATTAATTCATCTGTTTTAATCATTAAAACCTGTTTTTTTTCTGCTTTGTGTAAGAGTTGTTACTTTAGTGTAAAACCAATTCTGTCAAACACATTACTGTGTTTTTAAAATTAGAATCAAAGATAGGAAGGAAATTGCTCTCATTTGTTCTGCATGTGACTCCTTAACCTTTTCTGGAGTAGTTCAACTAAACCCAGGCTCTTTAGTTTCTGAGTATAGAATTCCAAATTACCAGAATTCTGTAATTCCAGCTTTCTAATAGTTTGAGCAGACAACCCCTCCCTTTCTCCTGCACCTCAGTCATTTTAAAAATTACCTCCAGACTTTCATTTTCCCATCTCTTTATGTGTGTGCCTGCATGTGAGTGTGGAGATTATGGTACATGTATAGAAAGATACCTATCTTTGTGCTCTCCCTTATTCAAATTAGGTACTCATAGTTACTATACAGTTGACATATCAAAACAATTTGTAGTCCAGTGAAAAGTACAAAACACAACATACTGCACCTGAATCTTCTATAAAATTATCCTGCCCTCGGTCTTCCTGGTTTTACTTATTTTACATCTGTGGTTGCCAGATCAGGATCTCAGCTAATGAGGTTTTTAGACCTGTTCTCAGTATTGAAAAATCTAATGTGTATGTTTTCACTGCATGCCCACTGAAACACGTTTCTTTGCTTTTTGTAGAAGTCACATCAGTTTCATGTGTGGTTATTTTCTATAGCAGAAGCACTGGCTGCTGTTGACTTCATAGTAGTTTGAGGCCACGGTTGTATGAGGTATTCCTACATAATTTTTAAAATCCTTGGAAATAAACCTGGAGTGACAACTCAGAACTCCGGTAGCAGTGAACAATTCTTGACTGCATATGCAAATCATTGCTTGTAAAAAATATAGCCCCCTAAATATTTTTTTAATTATACTTTAAGTTCTGGGATGCATGTGCAGAACATGCAGGTTTGGTACATATGTGCTGTGGTGGTTTGCTGCACCCATCAACCCGTCATCTATATTAGGTATTCCTTTTTTTTCTTGAGATGGAGTCTTTCTCTGTCACCCAGGCTGGAGTGCAGCAGCACAATCTCAGCTCACCGCAACCTCTGCCTCCCAGGTTCGAGCAATTCTTCTGCGTCAGCCTCCCAAGTAGCTGGGATTATAGGTACCTGCCACCACTCCCAGCTAATTTTGTATTTTTAGTAGAAAAGGGTTTTCACCATGTTGGCCAAGCTGGTCTTGAACTCCTGACCTTGTGATCCACCAGCTTTGGCCTCCCAAAATGCTGGGATTACAGGCATGAGCCACCGTGCTCGGCCTACATTAGGTATTTGTCCTAATGCTATCCCTCCCCTTACCCCTAACCCCTGACAGGCCCTGCTGTGTGATGTTCCCCTCCCTGTGCCCATGTGTTCTCATTGTTCAGCTCTCACTTATGAGTAAGAACATGCAGTGTTTGGTTTTCTGTTCCTGTGTTAGTTTGCTGAGGATGATGGTTTCCAGCTTCATCCATGTTCCTGCAAAGGACATGAACTCATTCTTTTTTATGGTTGCATAATATTTCATGATGTGTATGTGCCACATTTTCTTTATCCAGTCTAACATTGATGGACATATGAGTTGGTTCCAAGTCTTTGCTATTGTGAATAGTGCTGCAGTAAACATATGTTTGTAAGTGACTTTATAGTAGAATGATTTATGACTCTTTGGGTATATACGCAGTAATGGGATTGCTGGGTCAAATGGTATTTCTAGTTCTAGATCCTTGAGGGATTGCCACACTGCCTTCCACGATGGTTGAACTAATTTGTACTCCCACCAACAGTGGAAAAGCATTCCTGTTTCTCCATATCCTCACCAGTATCTGTTGTTTCCTGACTTTTTAATGATCACCATTCCCACTGGCATTAGATAGTATCTCATTGTGGTTTTGATTTGCATTTCTCTAATAACTAGTGATGATGAGCTTTTTTTCATATGTTTGTTGGCCTTATAAATGTCTTCGTTTGAGAAGTGTCTGTTCCTATCCTTTGCCTACTTTTTAATGGGGTTGTTTTTTTTGTTTTTGTTTTTGTTTTTTTTGTAAATTTGTTTAAGTTTCTTCTAGAGTCTGGATATGAGCCCTGTGTCAGATGGATAGATTGTAAAAATTTTCGTCCATTCTGTAGGTTGCCTGTTCACTCTGATGATAGTTTCTTTTGCTGAGCAGAAGTTCTTTAATTTAATTAGATCCCATTTGTCAATATTGGCTTTTGTTGCAATTGCTTTTGGTGTTTTAGTCATGAAGTCTTTGCTCATGCCTAAATCCTGAATGGTATTGCCTAGGTTTTCTTCTAGGGTTTTTATGGTTTTAGGTTTTATGTTTACATCTTTTATCTATCTTGAGTTAATTTTTTATAAAGTGTGAGGAAGGGGTCCAGTTTCAGTTTTCTGCATTTGGCTAGCCAGTTTTCCCAACACCATTTATTAAATAGGGTATCCTTTCCCCATTGCTTGTTTTTATCAGATTTTCAAAGATCAGATGGTTGTAAAGTGTGGTATTATTTCTGAGGCCTCTATTCTGTTCCATTAGTCTATCTATCTGTTTTGGTACCAGTATCATGCTGTTTTGGTTACTGTAGCCTGGTAGTATAGTTTGAAGTCAGGTAGTGTGATGCCTCTAGCATTGTTCTTTTTGCTTACGATTGTCTTGGCTACATGGGCTCTTTTTTGGTTCCATATGAAATTCAAAATAGTAGTTTCCAATTCTGTGAGCTTGATGGGAATAGCATTGAATCTATAAATTACTTTGGGCAGTATGGCCATTTTCACTTACAAATTTATTAAAAAAAAAAAAAAACGGTTAAGTGTCCACTTCTTTTTCCCAAGAAAATTATACAGGTATGCAGAGAGCTCTAGAGAGGGAAATGAAGTATCCAGAAGAGAAGGGAAGGAAAAAGTCAAATCAAGAGGAGGATGCTTAAGATGAGGCTAAAAGATGAGTACCTGGGAAGATGAATAGTATCTGAAGGCGGGGGAATTATGAGAGAACTGACAGCTACAAATTGAATTCCTGATTGCTTGGTGAATTGGGAATGTGACAGGAGGTAAGGCTGCCCTTCAGTAAGGGCAGATGATGTGTATGTTAAAAGGGCACATATTTGAAGTGTTCAGCTCTCAGTTTTCACTACTAAACACCTATGTAACCAGCACCAAGCTTGAGAATAGCATCACTAGTACTACAAATACTTCCCTTGCGCAACTTTGCAAATACTACCCCCCAAAACCCTATGCTCCATTTTAACTTGAGACAATTTGAAAGTGACTGGGAGGGGAAAATTTAGGGCCAGGCTTTTGTTTGTTTTTGTTTTTTGATATTTTGTTTTTTAAATTTTCACCTGGTTCTTGTTAAGTGTGCAGGGACCATGGTTCTTGACCTTCCTTAGATTTGTGGATCTTAATTCTCAGAAAATTCCATGTGTAAAATATTGTGCCAGGGCCTTGTTTCTGTGTAAAAACATCTAGAGGTCTTTATAGTAGCACAGATGAGAGACTATGGTGCTTCAGCTAAGGCAGTGGGAATATGAGAAAGAGGTGAGCTTGAGAAATATTTATAAACAGTGAGATTTGGTTGCTAATTGGATGAGGAAACAAGGAAGAGTAAAGATTCAAAGTCAGTTTGGGTGGTTAGTGCTTTTATTTGATGAGACAGGACAAAAAAAAAGTACATTGTATGGAATGAGGAGATCACTAACACTTTGAATGTGTGTTGTTCTGTCTGTGAGATAGTAAAGATATCCAAAAAAATAAAAACCAGGCAAAAATATTCTATTTCACTGTAATTTTGATGAATGAGGCATTTCACATTCATCTGTCTTTCTAAAGAAGGATGTCATCAGCAAGTCTAGGGGCACACAGAACATACCTACTTAAGCACAGTGCTTGCAGAATAAATTTCAACTCCTTTTTAGAAAACAATCTAGTCCAGATATTCCAATCATTTTTTTTTAAAGTTACTGTTCCCAGTCAGTATTTGACCTTTGACATTCTTCTACTTCATTCAAAAGTATTTTGTGGCCTGAGGTGGGTGGTAGGGGTGGGATGATTGGTTTCTTTTAAATTAAGGCCAACTATAACCAGAATGCACAAAGAGAAAGACACATTTGCTTTACTGCACAAATGGGATGAGGTCAATTAACATGTATTTAAAAAATACCTGCTAGATGTTATGTCCGTTTCATAGTTGCATCAAGCAGCCTTTTATCATTAAGGAGACTTGAAGGTTTGAAGAATGCATAATAAGCCATATATATTGCATAAAGACAGGAAAAATCACCCAACTTTCCAAAACACTGAGTTTTCATTAACTTTGTATTTCATTCACACAGATAAAATGTGGTGTGTGCATCTTGCCTGTGTTGTTGCCTGTCTAGGAGCCATGCTCTAAGAACAGGTTTCTCATGTTAGTCCACTGGCTGAGGTAAATCTCCACATTACATGACAGTCATTGTGTCCCTGCAGCCCAGAAGTGTACTCTGAACAGGACAAAGTAACAGAGCAGGACAAGGAAAAGTTGTACATAGTTGCAGAAAGATGCCTTGACCTTGATTATCTTAAGAGGGCAGAATACATTTCTCTGACACCTGAGACCTTGGGCTACCACCTAGCCCTGACTATTCTGAACTGCCAAAAGAATTGGTGCTATGTTTAGTAAATGCCCTATTTTTCCTATGCCACACTGCTCAGCCTGACCGAGTCTGTGCATGTATGTAAGTCTCTTTTTGAGAACAAGGTAAAGAATTTTGAACTTTCATTTGTCCCAAATGCTTGCCTATCAGGTTGCAATGAAACAGACTTTATTAGGATGGTAAATGGCTATGCTACACTTAAGGAGTTGTTTGTTGTTTTCTCTAGTCTAAAGATGTCATGTCTGGCCAGGTGTGGTGGCTCATGCCTATAGTCCTAGCACTGTGGGATGCCAAGATGGGAGGATCACCTGAGGTCAGGAGTTCAAGACCAGCCTGGCCAACATGGTGAAACCCTGTCTCTACAAAATACAAAAATTAGCCAGGCCTGATGGTGGGTGCCTGTGGTCCCAGCAACTCGGGAGGCTGATGCGGGAGAATTGCTTGAACCTGGGAGGTGGAGGTTTCAGTGAGATGTTATCACACCATTGCACTCCAGCCTGGGTGACAGAGCAAGACTCCATCTCAAAAAAAAAAAAAGATGTCATGTCTACTCACCCATCCCACCAACGAAAGGCCAAGTGCTCTGTTAAATTGCTATTATAGACACTTAGCTGACTCCTGGTTCCCTCCTGATCCTCTACATTCTAGAAAGTAATTTTCAGCATTACTCTTAGGTTATTCTTTTCTTAAAAATCATCCTGTTTTGATTACTGTAGCTGTGTAGTACAGTTTGAAATCAGGTAGCATGATGCCTCCAGCTTTGTTCTTTTTGCTTAGGATTGTCTTGCCTATGCAGGCTCTCTTTTGGTTCCATATGGAGTTTAAGGTGGTTTTTTCCAGTTCTGTGAAGAGGGTCATTGGTAGAGATAAGACCAATGGAACAGAACAGAGGCCTCAGAGGCAATGCCACACATCTACAACCATCTGATTTTTGACAAACTGGCCAAAAACAAGCAATGAGGAAAGGATTTCCTGTTTAAAAAGGTGTTGGGAAAACTGGCTAGCAGTATGCAGAAAGCAGAAACTGGACCCCTTCCTGACACCTTACACTAAAATTAACTCCAGATGTATTAAAGACTTAAACATAAGACCTAACACCATCAAAACCCTAGAAGAAAACCTAGGCAAAACCATTCAGGACATAGGCATAGGCAAGGACATCATGACTGAAACACCAAAAGCACTAGCAAAAAAAGTCAAAATAGACATATGGGACCTAATTAAACTCCAGAGCTTCTGTACAGCAAGAGAAACAATTATTAGAGTGAACCGGCACCCAATAGAATGGGAAAAATTTTTTGCAATCTACCCATGTGACCAAGGGCTAATATCCAGAATCTACAAAGAACTAAAACAGATTTACAAGAAAAAAACAAACCCATCCAAAAGTGGGAGAAGGATATGGACAGACACTTTTCAAAAGAAGACATATATAAGGCCAAAAAACATATGGAAAAATGCTCATCATCACTGATTATGAGAGAAATGCAAATCAAAACCACATTGAGATATCACCTCACACCAGTTAGAATAGCAATCATTAAAAAATCTGGAGACAACAGATGTTAGAGAGGATGTGGAGAAATAGGAGCACTTTTACACTGTTGGTGGGAGTGTGAGCTATTTCAACCATTGTGGAAGACAGTGTGGTGCTTCCTCAAGGACCTAGAAATAGAAATTCCATTTGACCCGGCAATCCCATTACTGGATATATATCCAAAGTATTATAAATCATTCTATTATAAAGACACATGCATACATATGTTCACAGCGGCACTGTTTACAATAGCAAAGACCTGGAACCAACCCAAATGCCCATTGATGATAGACTGGACAAGGAAAATGTGGCACATATACACCATGGAATACTATGCAGCCATAAAAAACGATGAGTTCATGTCCTTTGTAGGAACATGGTTGAATATGAAAACTATCGTTCTTAGGAAACTGACACAAGAGCTGCAAATCAAATACTGCATGTTCTTACTCATAGGTGGGTGTTGAACAATGAGAACACATGGACACAGGGAGGGGAACATCACACGCTGGGGTCTGTTGCGGGGGCCAAGGGAGGGACAGCAGGGGGGGTGGGGAGGTCAGGGAAGGATAACATGGGGAGAAACGCCAGATGTAGGTGACTGGGGGATGGAAGCAGCAAACCACATTGCCATGTGTGTACCTATGCAACAGTCCTGCATGATCTGCACATGTACCCCAGAAACTCAAGTACAATAGAAAAAAAATCAGAATACACAAATAGAAAAAAAAAATAATCCATAGTTACCTATTTCTCATCACTTCAAGGCAAGACTTTCTAAAATATCTCTGTCCGTCCGTGTGCCACTCCATCATGGGAAATCAGCCTCACCATTTGCCAGGCTGATTGCCCATATTTCTCTCAACACATAGTTTGTACTCTAGTAAAGACACATAATTCATGTTTATTCTCACTCATTAGCCTTTACCTTTCTTCAAGAGCCAGCTGACAGGGAAAACTAATATTTATTCACTACTTATGTATCTGGCACTGTACATAAAATATTGCCCTCACAACAACCCTCTTTTACAGATGTGAAAGCCGAGGCTCAGAGAAACCAAGTATGTTTCCCAAGATCATAAAATTAATGATAAACTGCCTTCTACCCTCTTCTGTAAAGCATTCCTTCCCTTTTGATCTCAGCATCTAGCCTATGCCACTGCAATTTAGCACATTATTGTGTACAATTTTCTTTGTTTTCTAACTGCGTGCTTGTCTTCCTCATTTCCATGGTAAGCATACAGTGCTGAGCATACAGTAGGTGCTACAAGAGTGCAAGTTGTCTGATTTTTATGTATGTTATACATATCGATGCCCAGTACTGAGTGCTTTAGATTATTTCAAGAGGCTTGGACTACTTTCCAGCCAGAATACCATGTTTATATGAGCAGCAGAAAAAGAGCTTTGACTGGCTGTGTTGAGCTTTGCATCAGTTCTCTCTCTAACTCATCCTCTCTACAAAATAGGCGTTGGGATTGGTAGCATTGCATGAGCCCTCCAGGCTGCATTGAGCATGGGCAATTTATCTTTTACCCTAACCTAAAATAAATGGCAAAATGGTAAAATGAATGGCAGATATTGTTCTAAGGGAAGGTTCACAATTCTTTATCTGAAAGCCTTGAGACCATATGTGCTTTGGAAATCAGAATTTTGTCAGATTTTAGAGAGTAAATATGTTAATTTTGCTATATATTGTATAACTCCCTCTGCAGTGTCTGAGGCAGCATCTGCAATTAAGCATGTTAATATTGCTGTATATCATCAAATGGAACAAAGATGACAGATAGCTTCAGGTCAGGTGTTGCCACCGAATAATTTACTAAAACTTATGAGAAACTTTTTGGTCTTCAGAGTTTTTGGATTTCAGAACTGTGAATAAGGGATTGTGAACTTGTTTTTGAGATGTATTAACTCATTTATTCTTTCAACAATATGTGATAATATATTTTTTTCTTATTTTGGTGATGAAGAAACGGAACGACAGAAAGGTATGATGTGTCCAAGGTCACATGGCTAGTAAGTGCAGGGCCAGCATTTGAATCTGTGCTGTCTGACTCCAGAACCTGTGCTTTGAAGACCCCTGACTACTCCCATCCAAGAGGACTTTGCAAATCACACTAGCCTAAATCTCACCACCGACTGGTTATGTGACCTTGGACAACTTCCTTAGCGCACTGGACCCCAGTTTCCTCCTCTGTTGCTCAAGCAAGTGACATCTAGATGGCAGTTGGTCTTTCATTCCAGGAGGGCTAAATCAGATGATCTGGAAGTCCCATTTCTGCTTTGCCTAAAGCTCACTCCAAGATTTCTGCAAGTTTCTAGAAGCTTACATTCTCACTGTCACAGTTGGCTTTTGCTTCTGCTAAATTAATTCACATTATGAATCATTACGAATCATCTCAGTATCTTGTTTTTATAAAGCATGATGTAGACTCATATGAGAAACTCAGTTCTTTCTGGCAAGAAGGCAGTATCTTTAGATTGTGTAATAATAGTTCTCCTCCTCCTCAAAAGCCCGTCACCTCCCCACAATTACATATTGCCCTAGCTTCTTTCCTGCCTCCTCTTTTTCCTTTCTCATTTCTTCCTCTTTTCCCTCATTTTCTTGCCCATTTCCTTCCTTCTTTCCCTCCTCCCTCTTCAGAGCAAAACAAATTCCTCTTTTTATTCTTTCCTGAACTTATTTGTGTGTGTGTGTGTGTGTGTGTGTGTGTGTGTGTGTGTGTGTGTGGCCTTGGCTCTTGAAGGCTTCAAAATGTCATCTTTCAGTGACTTCTGAATGTATTTTCTTACATGCAGGCAGTATCCTCTCTATGAGTTCCCTGCCTTTTTGTTCTCCTGTGATGTCCAACCTAAATACCATCTCTCCCTTTTCTACACCCAGACATCTGATTCTACACCCAGACTCTCCTCCCCACTTACCAACCCCCAGTCAATGGTTTGTGTGTTTCTTTTAGCTATTTAAGCTTCATTGTCTGGCGTGCCCTAAAGCTGAAATTTCTCTAATTATTTTCTATGTCTAGTACTAGGTTTTAGTTTAGTAGGTGTTTAATAACTACTAAAATAAATCTGACAAAGTAACCAAAGCTGGGAAGCTACTAAATATTCACTCAGTAATCGCAGAGAAATTGAAGTCTGCAGCCTTGTAACACTTGTCTTCAATATTACCCTGAATGGAGGAAATTAATGGGATTGAGATTTCAAGGGCAATTATAGTCCTTTAGTAGGGAAAATATATCTGATGCTAGCCAGGAAAATGCATTATATAGAGTCTCACTCCCAGTAAAATGTTATTCAGCCTTGACCAAAATATGTAACTCAGCCTTGATTATAAATTCATTCTTAATTGATAAGAATCTAAGAGGTTTCTTTAGATACCTCTTAAAATATCTAAATAATTCAGCGATGCTGAGTAAGATCTAGATAAAAATTATCTGGCGGAAAAGCTTTGTCTCACAAGGTGTTACCTATCAGCTTTTAAGAGAGCTTGGCACATAGGAGGAGAGGAAGTGCTTGATGATTGACTGAATGTAAGGAAAAACGTAGAAGGCCTACACCACTGGTGGCAGTGATACTGAGCACAGCTTGTAACCTTGCCCTGCAAAATCTCTGGCTGTGTCTATTTTTTGAGCAAGAGACCTGAATTCAGAGAACTGAATTTTAATCTCTCAGCTCTACCATAAACGTGTGACCTTCAGCAAATAATTTTACTTCTCTGGGCTCGGTTTTATCATCTGTAAAATGAAAGCCATGGGCTTAATGGATCTCTAATGTAGGCTTGAATTGCTTGTATGAATATAGCTGTTTTTAGAAAAGTAATGACAAGTACATGGAAATAAACATTAAAATACTGTAGAGGGCACGTAATAAGGAAAAGTTGTCTTTCCTGTACCCCATTCACAGGTCTTTCTCCTTAAAGCAAGCCCCTTTGGCTAATTCTGTCTCATTCCTCTAAATAATATGTTAAGCCTCTGTTTCTTAATTTGTTAATCTATACAATACCATTTGTCTTTGTATTATTCAAGGTAAGAAATTTAGCATACTACCTTCAATATTTTAATTTTAGGTATATATTTTAATGATTTACATCCATATCTTTTATTACTTAAATAGATTTTTTTTTTATTTTTTTTTTTTTGAGACAGAGTTTCGCTCTTGTTGCCCAGGCTGGAGTGCAATGGTGCGATCTCGGCTCACCACAACCTCCGCCTCCTGGGTTCAGGCAATTCTCCTGCCTCAGCCTCCTGAGTAGCTGGGATTACAGGCACGCGCCACCATGCCCAGATGATTTTTTGTATTTTTAGTATAGACGGGGTTTCACCATGTTGACCAGGATGATCCCGATCTCTTGACCTCGTGATCCACCCATCTCGGCCTCCCAAAGTGCTGGGATTACAGGCGTGAGCCACCAAGCCTGGCCCACTTAAATAGATTTAAAGCACTATTTCTTAACCCATCAGTTTTAAGTAGTATTCCTGACTCTTTTTGCTTTCCTCCACTTCTCCTCCCCCTTATATTTCCCAGCTTCTGTCAGTTAAATCATTACTTTTATATCATCCAAAGTTATAATACTTAAATTCTCTTTTGTAACATAGGTTAATTCTGAAAAGTGAAAGTCAATACAGCATAATTATGTGAATACTATTTTCTGCAAAACTAGGAAATGTGCCTGGACGTGCAGACGGCTGTGTAGTCCTGTGTCAGCAAAGCTGGGCCATCTGAAGAGGAATGCTCCAAGCATCAAAGTCACATTAATTTTCTTATTACACTCCGCAAGTTGCTCAGAATCATTCTACATTTTTAGCTGGCTTCATACTGTGAATGGCTTTACTTTTCAAATATCCTCAAACTTGAAATTTAGATTGGTAGTACTCAAACTTGACTGTACATTAGAATCCCTGGGGAAGCGTTAAGAAATCTAATAGAGGATCCCAGGTGTAGAGTTTCTCATTTAATTGAGCTGGGGTGTGGCCTGAGCATCAGAGTTTTTAAAAGTTATGCTGTTTAATTCCAATGAATAGCTAGAGTTGAAGACCCTGACTGTTGAAACCCAGTCATGTCTAGTAGAGTCAAAAGTAATGAAATACAAAGTCCTTGGACAACAAGAGCAGAAAAGTGACACCCAATAGCAGACAAAGGTTCATAGAATAATTATTTCTTTTTTGGTTGCAGCTACCTCCTTCCCAGCCTACAACTGCTGAGATTGTTTCAGAAGATGCACTTCTCTACACTCAGCTAATGAGGTATTTCATTTAGCAGTTGTTCTTTGGATGAGAAGCCAATATTGTTTTAAAACCTGTTATTTTCTTGGGTGGATATTCTGAAGCATGGGGAGCTGAAAGTGTTGCAAGGAAACTGCTATGTGAAATTTGATCAGGTCCTTGGTATTTATTTTTATGTTTCAACAACTGATTATTTTTCCCCTTTGTACTTAAGATTTAACATGTGTTGTGTTTCCAGCAGTTCAAATCTAATTGTGTCTATTTTCCATGATTGGAGGAAAAGTTGCTCCCTTTCAGCCCTCCTACTAGAAGCGCTGGAGCTAGGCTGGCAGGCATTGGATCCTAGTAGGTATAGCAGGCTGTGAACAGCGACTGGGTGGAAGCAGCCTCAGAAGAGCCTGAGTGGACGTACTGCCCTCTGGCCGCCTGGCAGTTAGCCTAGAAGACAAATGTGAGAGAGGAGACCAGTTAGAGTAAATGTGACCCCAGCTTGACCCTGTCTACTTCTCATGGGAAACCAGCCATACCTTCACTCAGATTTTTTTTTTTTACAGCGATGTCGCTGAGTATTGCTGCTGATCCCATCCCCTTCCTTCTGTAAAGGGTCTCCCCTTTTTATCCCAGTTTTCTGAGCATTTCTTTGGTAAGCTTGAGGTTTGTATCAGATACTGGGAAAATCTCTGTTCAGTACCAGCAATATTGCAGCAACAGAAACTAAAATTGAGAAATTTCTCACTAGTGGAGTGCATGATACCAGAAGAAAAACTTGTTTATTTTAAAAGTATCCATTTTCTACCTATATTGGTCTAGAAGAATATGTCATTTTTATTTAGTTGTTATTATGGTATCGTTTGCTTTCCTCTATACATTCCAGTTAAAGGTAAATTCAGAATTATGAAACTTATGATAATATTTGAATGCCGCTCAGTCGGTGCCACTTTTTCTAGTCACTGTTGCTATTGTCTGTTCTCTCCGGGACTTATTTCTACATTTTACATTAATGGTTCTTAAAGTGTGTTTCATGGTCTACCAGCGTCCTTTAGGAACATGTTAGAAATAGAAATTCTCTGGCCTTACCCGAGATCTACTGAATTAGAAACTCAGTGGGTGAGGCCCATAATCTGCATTTTAACAAGCGCTTCAAATAAGGGTAGGGGAAATGAAAAGAGGTTGGTAATGGGTACAAAAATACAGTTAGAGAGAAGGAGTAAGTTCTAGTGTTCAATAGAACAGTAAAGTGATTACAGTTAACGATAATTTATTACATGTTTTGAAATAACTAGAAGAGAAGATTTGGGATGTTCCCAGCCCAAAGAAATAATACGTATTTGGAGTGAATACCCTAATTATCCTGATTTGATCATTATACATTATATGTATGTATAACACATCACATATACCCATAAATATATACAATTATTATGTGTAAATAAAAAAGACTACAACAACAAAACCAAGCCCTTCACGTGATTTGGATCCACACTGGAGCTTGAGAAGCACCATCCTTGATGATAAACTCAGCTTCCCCTTCTTCTGTGTGGATGGCCCTCATGACCTGTGCTTTCCCAACCCCTTCATCAAGTGAGTTGGTCTCCTCAATCCATCAGCCACCCAGCAGCAGAGTCACACCCTCTTTTCTGTAGTCAAGGTAAAGCACTACTGCGAAAATCTCATCCTCTCTTATGCCTGTGAGATGACATTTAGCTTTCCTGGGGCTTTCCTTTCCTTTAGGGCCTCACCACCATACTTCTGACTACACTTGATTCCTTGCCCAGCCTCCCCTATGGTCAGCATGCTAACTGAGGCTATTGCCTTCTATCTTCCTATTAAACTTTCACTCTTCTACCCTGCTATTTTGCATTCAGGTTTATCTGAATCTTCCTGCATGCTTCAGACAGCTGTTAGGAAAATTCAGGAATGAAGCTACCACAAACTCAGACTCTTATTTCAGCTCCACCTTACTTCATGCTTGGCTATGTCTGGCCCTAATGTCTGATCAATTTCCTAGCAAGTTCCTTTAACTGCTTTTCTACCCTTTCCGACTGTCAGTATGGAAATTTCCATTTCTTCAACATTCTCAGCAGATACCCTTAACTGTAATCAGTCATGAACTGCTACATCTCTTGACTTCTATAGAGCTGATTCCAACCGCGTTCTCTTTTCTGCCTTTTACCTCCTTTTTGTCTTTTGTCAGCTATGCCACATATGTTTAATATTGAGTCTCATGCAGCTCTGCTTCCTTTAAGTTCTTCTCCGCTCAGTTATCCCCACTCTCCTCATCTTTACTGTCTCCTCTTGCTTTACATTTAAACATGCCAGGCTCTCTCCTATTTGGCTAAACTCCAAGCTTCCTGAAGGCCATGGCTATATGGGATTTGTTCACCCCAGTTCTAGGCTCATAAAGGGTATTTTTAAAGTCACGGTTATTATTTAAATAAAAACTTTGGTGGTCCCCGTTTCTCCTGGCAACCTTTCTGGGTCTTTTCCTGAAAAACTTCTTGAATGGGCACCTTTCCTTTCTTCTTTATTGAAAGTGTTTCAGTAAGGGTCACTGATATGATCCTAAATGCCAATCTCAGTGCCTTTTCTTGGCCTTTGTTTTGAATCTCTCTATAGCATGTTATTATTGGCCCTTTGAAATTCTTTACTTGGCTGGGTGCAGTGGCTCACGTCTGTAATATCAGCACTTTGAGAGGTTAAGGTGGGCAGATCACCTGAGGTCAGGAGTTCCAAACCAGCCTGGCCAACATGGTGAAACCCTTTCTCCACTGAAAAATACAAAAATCAGCTGGGCTTGGTGGTGCATGCCTATAGTCCCAGCTACTTGGGAGGCTGAGGCAGTAGAATTGCTTGAATCCAGGAGACAGAGGTTGCAGTGAGCTGAGATTGCGCCATTGCACTCCAGCGTGGGTGACAGAGTAAGGCTCCATCTCAAAAAAATGAAATTCTTCACTCTTTGTTCCCATAATGCTTGGTTCACCCTATGATATAATTGCTGCTTTTCTTGGTGACTTCTCTTCTTCATCTTCCCAAAATTAAACGTATCCTAAGTTCAGTTCTTGGTCCTCTTATCTCCTTCCCTCTGAAGTGATTTTGTTGAAATTGTCCTTCGGTCTATTGTCATCAACTATACTACTAGTGTGACTAATTCAAAACTCTCTCTAGCCTCTATCCTCATACTGAGCTCTAACGCCACATTTCAAATGCCTAATAGACACTATCTGTAGACACCTGCATGGCCTGAAGAAAACAACGCTTCTCCATGTAAGAGAATCAAGCCCCAAATGTGAACTTCATCAAGTAGATAAGAGGTAGCAGCATCTTACCACGGCCCGCTTCATAAAAGCCTCCTGGGTTGCCTTCTTGTTTGCAGCCTTGCCACCCCAGGCAGCCAATGCACTGGCCTGCAGGGCCCGTCCGTAAGAGAAACTTAGTTTCCAGGGCTTTGGTAGATGGCAAAGGTTGATAGCATTGAGGTTGAGAGTAGCATCCTCTTCACTCATGCCACCAGACAAAAAGCAGATGCCTGGTAGAAAAGAAGCCATTTTTCTCTATGAGTCCCACCTTATGTACCCTGCTTGAGAAAGCAAGCAATGAACCTACCACAAATGCAATGTCTCAGTCATTTCTCTGTTTGATTTGCTTGAACTGGGTCAGAGAAATCAGTTTGCTTTTGCTGAAGCTAGCTAGGCTAGAGAGAAGGGCTTTAAATACATAAGGAAGGCAGTGAAATGTTGAAGAAATACATGGAATGTGGGCATTTGGGCAGACTTGGATGCTTGGTGTTCAGTGGGAGGGGAAGTGCTGGCTGCCTGTGGGATAACAGAGTTTTGTTTCATGAATAGAAGCAGATTCCTGAACGAACAGAAATGCTTATGGCTCTCCAAAGAATGAGGGCCAAGACCTTGAGTTAGAGAAGAAAGAAGGCCTTACCAGGAACAGCTGCAGGAACGGTACGGTGGAGAGCTGTCACGGTGGCCATTGCCACTTGCTCTGGAGTATACTTCTTGGTGCAGGCATGTCCAGCGGTCACCATGTTGGGCTTTAGCAGGGTGCCCTCCAGGTAAACATGATGGTCATTCAGGGCCTTGTAGACAGCAGCTAGGACCTGAAGGACAAGAGGTCCCACCAGGTGAAACTCAAAGGTAGTCTTAGAATCACGTGACCTTGGCACATTTACACCGCGGGGAGGCAGGATAAAGGAATTCTCATTCGTCACTTGGCAAAAGCTCCTGAACCAACCTCCAAGCCTCATTAGACCAATGTGTTGCAATCCATAGCCACTGAGCACAACCAAACTGGCCTGTCTTCGCCACCCCTAATCTAGGTTCTCATTCACTGCATGAATGACAGGCATGGCTCTGCTTCCAAGAAGCCCTTCATTCCTTTCTTCCCATTACTCCCTTGGTCAATGTCATCCCCTATTGAGACTGCATTGTTTTAGCTATTTGGGGTCATCTAAACTGGCCTCCACTGCCCCTGTTTACAGAAGCCGAGTAGTCATATAGGCATACATTTCAGAGGCAGAAGTGCTTTTAGATCGCATTTCAGTCCACATAGTTTTCCAAGTAGAGAAGCTAAGGTCAGGTGACATTATGACTCTCCTGCTTTCTCACAGTGTATGAATAGAATCACCCTCTTTCAGATGTACTGTGGCTAATTTAGAAAATCAGATGAAATAAAGTACTTTCTAATTACATCTCATTTGAGCCACATATCTTATTTTTAAATTTCTTTGTGTACACATAATAAAATTGAAGTCAAAAGAGATAATATGACTTGCCCAAGATCCCACAAGTGGAAAAGTGGATTCTCCCACCCAAGCCTTGGCTCTGCAACTCCTGTGCTTTTTCTACATGTAGCATACCATGCGCCAAAAAAGCGAAGGGCCGATGAGCACCTCCCTACCTTCTCAATGCTGCAATGAGTCCAACCTAAAGACTACTTCAAATATAACAGCTGTTATGTGCTAAGTAACAGCTATTACCTAAAAATAAGATTTTTCAACTAGAATTGGGAACTTTATATTTAAGACTTACCTTCTCAGTAACATACTGGCAGTGTTCCAGGTCATGGTCTCCATCAGGAATTACCTCTGGTTCAACAATAGGTACCAGTCCATTCTAAAAAGGAAAAGCAGGGAAGCAAAAGTGAAGCTGTGTGCTTAGTCATCCTTTCCTTAGGAGGAGATTCAGCAGTTGCAATTTGTTTAAATTGAAGCCATTATGGAGAAATACTACATAGGTGACTTAAAGCCAGTGAAATTTTTCAGAACGGGGTAAATAATAAATACAAACACTTAATTTCTATATCTCTTTCTAGAGACTATTCTGACTGCCTCAGAACGTAGCTGCTACCTTTTTAGGGCATTCAAGCATACATCATTAAGAAAAATGCCTCTAGTGTGGGCTAATGAAGAAATTCAAGCAGTGTTTACAGTTCTAATTGGGAATCTCTAGCAGTCCACAGCTCTGATAACCCCAACATAGTACTCACAGAAGCAAATCAAACTTAACTTGGACCCAGAGACATTTTAGTATGTGTTGGAAACTTTAGCATCTGGTCATCATCCTCCAATGAATTATTTGGATTAGAACTCAGTCAGGGCTGTCACTCTTCAGCTAGAAATCTAAGAGGATCATGTATTGGATGTTATGGAGTATAGACAAGCAAGTTATCTGGCCTCAAAAGCCCGATCACTTGTAAGACAGTTACGGAGCTTTGACAGAGGGCAGCAGTTGATGACATTATCCTTTGAACTCATAGCTTAGTTGAACTCCTATTGGCTTGTGGGACCAAATCTTTCCTACCATACTTGGCTATAGCAAAAAAAGTTGTGAAAAATGCCGCTAGGATATACTGGTGAGGGGAATTAAGGGCCCAAGTGTAGTTATAGTAAAGTTTAAAAGAAAAGCGCTAGCCTACTCTTTTTCAGCCCAAGGGGAAGGCAGAGCACCTGCTGACAGATGCTGGCATAGCGAGCCAGGGCGTTGGCATTTTCCTGGATAGCAAGGCTGGATGGACACTGGTCAGCAATCCTCAGCACAGCACGCCACTTCCCAAAGTCAACACCATCTTTCTTGTACTGAGCACAGCGCTCTGAGAGGCCATCAAGCCCTGCAAGTCACAAAAGAGAGAAAGGCTTCCTTGCACCTTTGTACCTGAACCATGGGGACCTCTGATAAAGTGAAGGAGTTCTCCCTTGGCTTAGCTTTCAATTCACTGAGCTTGAGGACTGAAAAAAGCTAAGCATATAAGCATTAGTCACAACACTGAACCAGAAGACCTAGATTTAATATATATTGTTTTGATATACATACTATCTACTCCACATATAGAATAGAAGAAACCAATAGTTAATATGATACTCATTTCTCAAATGTGGAAACTGAGACTCTATGGTTAAGCGACTTTACCAAGTTTGAACTGCTAAAGCATGACAGAGCTGGGATTCAAATTCTGCTTAGCTAACCCAATGCTGTGGGTTAATGCTTGTCTACCTGGGAAGAAGTACCTTGTGAAATTATCTAGGTAGCATGTGATAGAACCAGGATTCAAACCCAGGTGTATCTGATCTCGAAGTGTGGGGCCTTTCCACTCTTCTACTGATAGATTTTTTCTAAAAATAATACTTGCAGATGCAGAGTTTAAACTTCTTTGTGCAAGGTATTTTGGCACGCATCTTATGTACATTGTCTAATTTAATCCCCACAACAGTTACTCCATTTCGAGATTGGAGAACTGAGGCTCAGTCATTTCAGTGACTGGCACAAGGTCACACTTGTTAAATGGAGGTGATATCCAAAACCAGATGTGTGTGGCTCTAAGGCCAGTGTAAGAGTTGCGTTTTGTTTTTCCTTGCTCCCCTCTTTACTTGCCTTAATTTCTAGCTTATACTGGCATGATGCATCTCAGTGGGCAATATCCTTACCTTGAATGGTGGTTTCTTTGTTTGTTCCTGCAAGGGGAGCAGCTCCTTGGTCTAACTGTGGATACAAAGAATAAACTAGTAATTCACAGGTGTCAGATGTCAGGAAACACAAGCAGAACTCTTGGAACTAATAGTTTGCCTCTTTTACAGACCAAGGAGTTGAATTAAGAAAGTATATTAGTCATTGTGAGGGACACAGTTCAGTACATAGCAGAAGGGAAGTTACCGGGAAGGTACAATGTGAGTGTATCTACCCTAACATTTATTGAGCACCTGCATACACCAGGTATTGTGTTAGTACAGGAGGTAAAGAGAATAAGGATACAACTTCTGCTCTCTACATAGCAGAGGCCAAGGTCATGACCTTAATAATTAGCCTAAACTGGCTCTGACCTTGCCTTACTGTAAGGGCAAGTTATGTTATTCTTTGTAGTTCAGTTTTCTCACTTCATCTCTAAATAAGGGTAATAATTGAGTCTACTACCAGAGGTTATGAGACTTAAATGAGTGCTTAGAACAGTTAATGCTCGTACTCAATGGGTACTTTGAGTTTTCTTTCTTTTTTTTTTAAGATGGAGTCTCACTCTGTTGCCCAGGGTGGAGTGCAATGGCACAATCTCGGCTCACTGCAACCTCCACTTCCAGGATTCATGCGATTCTCCTGTCTCAGCCTCCCGAGTAGCTGGAGTTACAGGCACATGCCACCATGCCCAGCTAATTTTTTGTATTTTTAGTAGAGACAGGGTTTTATCGTGTTAGCCAGGGTGGTCTTGATCTCCTGACCTCGTGATCTGCCTGCCTCAGCCTCCCAAAGTGCTGGAATTACAGGCGTGAGCCACTGCACCCAGCCAGTGGATACTAGTTTTCACTTTTGAGAAGTTTATGCATTATTGGAAGACCTAGTTACAAGATAGAATAGTAAATACTTTAATAATTATAATAGTTACCATAACTGAATAATTATGCAATATAAACTTCTTTTTTTCTTGAGACGGGGTCTCACTGTATCATCAAGGCTGGAGTGCAGTGGTGTGACTACAGCTCACTGCAGCCTCGACCTCCAGGGCTCAGGTGATCAATCTTTCTGCCTCAGCCTCCTGAGTAGCTGGAACTACAGGCATGCACCAATACATCTGGCTAATTTTTTTTTATTTCTATTCAAGACAAGGTCTCACTATGTTGCTCAGGCTGGTCTCAAACTCCTGAGCTCAAGCGATCCTCTTGCCTCTGCCTTCCAAAGTGCTGGGATTATAGCTGTAAGCAACCACTTCCCGTCTGGAAATATTGACTAATTTCAATCCCTGTAAGAGGTAGATTCCCATTTTAAGTATTAGGAATCCCATTTTAAGAAATGAGATTGAGATGCAAGGAGATTAAGGAGGTGTAGAAAACTTGAGTGAAAGAAGAGGGCACTGGAGGAAAAATCTAGACGAGAATCTGGTTTTCTGTGGGAAGATGGCAATGGAAAAGGGTGAGAAGAGAAATTAGACGAGGAGAATGTTCAGAGTGTCGGCCCCGCCCTTGCCAGTGTGCTGGGAGTTTGCCTAGGACAAGGCAGAGGTGAGGTGTGAATCTGGTTGTCTGTGGGAAGATGGCAATGGAAAAGGGTGAGAAGAGAAATTAGATGAGGAGTATGTTCAGAGTGTCCGCCCCGCCCTTGCCAGTGTGCTGGGAGTTTGCCTAGGACAAGGCAGAGGTGAGGTGTGAATCTGGTTGTCTGTGGGAAGATGGCAATGGAAAAGGGTGAGAAGAGAAATTAGATGAGGAGTATGTTCAGAGTGTCGGCCCCGCCCTTGCCAGGGTGCTGGGAATTTGCCTAGGACAAGGCAGAGGTGAGGTGTGAATGGAGGTGTTCACCTTGATTCCCACCACGATCCCCTTTTCTTTGAGGATGTTTCTGAACAGCTTTCCCTGGCTGTCCTTCTGGTAGAGGGTCTCATGGAAAAGAATCACACCCCCGATGCTCTGGTTGATGGAACTGTCCACAGAGAAGAGGATTTCTCGGAACTGCCGGCGGTTCTCTTCGGTGTTTTCCACCTTGATCCTCTGCAGGCGGTTCCCCATGGTGCCTATGGTGGGAAGGCAGAGGGCAGCACAAGGAGCAAACCAGGGCTTTTCTGTCGCCCTTCTCTACATCGTCTCAGAGGCCTTCACCACAGTGGAAAGCAAGGCTCCCTTTCTTTTTTCAGGTAGTCAAAGCTCCTGCCTCATTTTTTTGTGTTCCAGAGAGAAGATCCTGGTTGCTTTCAGGTTGCTGGGTATGTGGGCTGGGCATGCAGAGGTCAGGGTGGAAGCTATCATGTGGTCCAGGTGGATACGTAAAGCCCTCAGGCCTCTCTAGCCCTCCCTGATCCAGTCCTCGGTCTCTCTGGATGTACTGGCAGAAGGAGGGATGGGGCACGCTCTTGATTCTCAGGCTTCTGTCATTTTCTGGCAGGCTGGGGAACTCTGCCATAGCTCTCCCGTGTGGCATCCTTAGGTTCTGCCATCCATAAGCCCTGCCCTATTCCAGGTGCAGATACTTTCCTCCCTTTGTTGACTTGACTGACTTTAAACTGATTTCTCATTAGCAGCAGATTTCTGTGTACCTGATCTTATGCTAGTTACTAAGGTTCTAGCCTTACTACAAGGCTGAATTCAAATGACCCCCGGCAAAGGGCCTTAAAATAAAGGGCTTGAGCCTCTTTCCATGGCTTTCAGAAATGTGCCTGCTACTTACAGGACTCAAAAGCTCTACGCTTACTGAGTCTTCTGCTTCCACTCCTGTGTACATAAACCTTGACTTCCATAAAAAATATGATTATCAAGTTGTTTTTGCTAAGTGTAGAAAAAATAATATGTTGTTATATGATGGGACTGCTTTTCACACTCACCTACAGATTCATCTGCAGCCAGGATCCCCTTTCCATTGGCAACAATTCTCTGGGCAATTTCTGAGAGCTCCTTCTTCTGCTCCTGGGTGAGGGCCGGAAATCGATGGGCCATGGTGACAGGTCTAGAAAAGAGTGCAGGAGAGTCGTACACAGAACCATGGGTGGCTCAGATGGATGCATGATCAAGACAGTTGGGGGTGCAGGCCCCTGTGGCACCTCTGGCCCATTTCCACAACTGGATAAACAAATGAGGTGTGCTTTTCCCCCATCACTTATTAGTTGCAATTAGTCGCAATGAATGAAGGTGGGATGCTGAATGTTCATGGTGATCCTAGACAGGATGCTTTCCAGGAGACCTTTGGAATCATTAATCCTAATACTGAACCAGCTAATTAGTGACCCACAAAAATATGATTAATGGAGGGAACTGCAGTAATGGACTCTCTCTCTATTCTCTGGATAAGGAAACACCACGGGATTTCCTTAATGGCTTGAGGCCAGGACAATGAAGCTCTTGGCCTCTGTAGTTATCCTCCACTTTGCTCTGTTAGTCTGTAGTCCCAACAGATTATTCTCCAGGCAACAAGCTTGCAAGGAGAAATCTATACATAGTCGTGAAGCTATGTATAGCTTCAAGGTAGTTACCCTTTGGCCTTGGGCTAGAGGATTGAGTGCAAGTTTCCTTTTCCTTATATTCAATCATCTTTGAAACCACTTGGGGCAGACTGGGGAGGATGTTTCCTAAGTGCCTCTGTGCTCAGGTTTCTATGAAGATGCTAAAGTTGTATGGCAGTCCCTGCTCGAGCTTCACTGCTTTAGCAAGGGGAGACTCTGGCTTGAAGACCCCCTAGTCAAATGGCCCTCTTAGTGGTGGTGCTCTGAAGGGAATCATTGTCCCTGTTCGACTGCCACTTTGTTCTTGAAAATGCAGGCTCAAAGAGCTCTCACTTTGAGTGTTACAAAGAGTGTTTTTTGCATAGATTGGGCTACGAAAGAAAAAATGGTAGTGAAGAGTATCTCAGGTAGCTTCCTATCCAATCCCAGGGTCTCCTCCTTTTCCTAATCTTCTCTCTCTCCAATACACTCAGCACAGGATGGATGCTCCATGTCTACAGATTACTTCCTGGAAGCCCAGGGACACCTCAGGTCTCATTTGATCCACTGGCAATGAGATGATTATAGCAGGTATTATCTTAATTAATTAATGAGCAAGCTAAGACTAAGAGAAGCTAACTGACTTGTCCAAGGTCCCAGCTCTGGTGAAGCAGAGCTCCCTAGACAGTCCTATCCTCATGACAAATCTATTTCTCCACATTTTCTGCATCCCTTCAGGGTAGGCTCTCAGTACTCTGTCCCTTGATGTAAGGAGTGAGTAGCTACTGAGCTAATTCATGAGAAGGTATAACTGATGACCTCATTGTTTTCTCTCCATTTCAACAGAGGTTCTTGTCTTAACCCAAAAGAATGAAACCGCAATGCAGTTATTGGGGTAATAGGGCAAGCTAGTGGGCAACAATTTCTAGAGAACATGACCTTCTAAGGCCCATTACATCCCAGCCACCAGCAGACCGTGTTTGCCCCGTTTATATATCAGCCTCTAATATTACAGTCAGGGATTTTTAGCTTTGGACCTGGCCTCCAGATCATCAAGCTGAAAAAAGTCAACCTGGGGGTGACCCTCAGAGCAAGGTGAAAACTTTCTCTCTCATTTTAGGCATTTGCACCAAGGAGTTGAGACTCACCGAAAAAGAAAGATATTTTCTTAATGAAACAAAAGGAAAAATCAGCCCAATAATAATAATAACAACAAGTAGTCATGTATTGTCAAGCCATCTGCTAATGGCTTTACATGCAGTTATATAATATATTCTTCAAAATAATCCCAGAAGGTGGTTGGGCTCTTCTCCCCTCCCATTTAATAGATTAGGAAAGAATATAAGAGAGTGTAAATTATTTGTCCGAGGAAAAATAGCTAATAAGGCACAAAACTGAGATAAGGAGCAGTACTCCTTTCTATTCAAGGAAATGAGTGAGCTCAATGAAAAAAAGAACGGCCTTTGGATGACTCCTAATGTCCTTGATGACACCTCAGAGTACCTTAGGCTGTGGGCGATTATACCATGGACATTACTAATTCAAACATCTGACATATTCATGTAGAGTTTTGCTGCTAGCAGATCTGACAGACTTGGGTTTAAGAACCAGCTCTGCCTAATCTAGCTGGAACCTCGGGCGAGTCAGGCAACTTCCTGAGTCTCCGTTTACTATGGATTAAGTGGTGATAATGATTGTTCTGGTTGTGTCTTTGCCAGGTAACTCCAATGCAATCTGTGAGCACCCTGCTCATTGTAGTTACTCAAAATGTATTTGTTAAATTGCATGGTAAACGTGAAGATGCTTTACAAAGCACTATAAAATGCAATGTATTACTAATTCTATTTTTTTTAATTAAAAAAAAATCTAAGGTACCTCCATGTTTCTATTTTCTACCTATTTCCAAACTATTTTCTTCAATCTGGGTGTGCCGACTCAACCAGAATAACAAAGAAAAGGTCAATTCAAGCTAATACTGTTTACAGGGAGTTAAACTTCTACAGCGGGATTAAAGGTCTGTTCCACGTTAGCACAAATGTCGCCTCTCTGTTAATCGTAAAACAGGGTGACAGGTCAATGTTCACCACTGGGAGACAGGAGGCCAGCCTGGGATGGGTAATGACACAGAACGATTTCAGTGCCCCTAAGCTAAGCTTCTGCTCTCTCAGGTCTCAGGCCAACTTTTTTCAGTGTGATGGAAACTTGTTCACATTATATTATTAAATGAAAAAAAGCAAGTTTCAGAGAATATATACTATCCTCCTATTTTTTTTAATTAAAAAATGATATATACTCATACTCTTTGTGTGTCTGTATAAACAAAGAGTAACAACTCTGAGGTTACCTCTGAAGAAGCGGTAGGGTGGAAAGGGTCTCACATTTCTTTTCTTTTTCTTTCTTTCTTTTTTGTTTTCTGAGACAGGGCCTTGCTCTGTTGCCTAGCCTGGAGTACACTGGCATGATCATGATTCACTGCAGCCTTGACCTCCTGGGCTCAACTGATCTTCCCACCTCAGATACCCGAGCAGCTGAAACTACAGCCGCCTGCCACCATGCCCAGCCAATTTTTTTGACTTTTAGTAGAGACGAAGTCTTGCTATGCTGCCCAGACTTGCCTTGAACTCCTGAGCTCATGCAATCCTCCCACCTTGGCCTCCTCAAATACTGGGATTACAGGTGTGAGCCACTGCACCCAGCCACATTTCATTTTATAAGTTCTTTATCACACACTATTACTTAAGTGTAACAAGTAATATGTATATAAATCTGGAGGAAAGTTGTGTTAACAACAGAAAGTAACCACAGAAAAACAAAGCTACAAATGACCTCAGAGATATTTGTGTCAACCCTGTCACTTTAGAGATGAGGAAACTGAGGCCAGAGAGACTATGTCTGATGTGCCTTCTAAGTTGTCATGTTCTAGGATTGCCAGTCACATCCTACTAGCTTATGACTTAGAATTCTATTTCTAATCCTTCAGCAAAATAGCAGGTAGAATCCTATGGTATGGTTCTTTTTGCCTTCCTTGAAGATGTTCTGTGAAAACACAATTATTTGTAACATATGGATATTTAATTCCTGGAGAAATAGAAGGCAGCAGAGAGTCCATTTGCTTCTCTATATACAAGACAAATGGGTTTTTAAGACAAATATGAGGAGGCTTATTTATTGAAAGCCTGTGATGTCTAGGCATTATATGCAGCACTTTCATATATGAGGCATAAAGATGCCCGTAGCTTCATTATCCACCTAGGACAGCCTGGCTTCCAGTGCCCTTCGACACATGTGGAGCAGCCCAGAAAGAGTCCTGAGTAGCACTCTTTCCTCTACGCTTGGACTGAAGCCAAAGGACCTCTTAGATTTTTTTCAGCAACTACAGTCCATTCCGGGGCCCAGTATCTCTGGCTCTAACCTGGGCCTGGATGCTACCTAGATGTGCCTTAGCTAAAGTGATGAACAGCAGAACAGCAGAACTCAAGCCCTGCTGCATCCAAATTAGTTAATGGAGCCCTAGGTAACTATTTAAAGAGAAGTTATTTTTTTTAAAGCCAACATATTCTCACAAATGCCTATTTTTCAGATAGTAGAGCAAATGTATGAAAATATAGAGCCTTTTCATTTCTACTGTCTTAAGCTGTAGGGTCTTCACAGTGTCTGGGGCCAGCATGAAATGTTCTAGAAAGTGTCAAACATGAAGGGTTTGGAAATTCATAATCAAATGACGACTATGGTCTGTGAAGTTTCCAACCCTGTTGTATTTCCTCATTTGAGCAGTGAGTGAAGGCAAAGGGCAAAACACTCCAAGGGTTTGTTTCTGTGACAAAGAACCTTCAGTGTTAGTACCAGTATGTGTGGGAAGAGAATGTAGAAAATGACATAAGGCAATAGATATGTAAATAAACCACTAAAATAAGTCGCTGTTATGAAAAGAGAGTCAAGAGTTGAAATGAACAGGAATCTCAAAAACTGATTAGAACCTAACGATAGTTGTGTTCAAGTGGTTTTTCCTAGATCAGAGACTCACAAAGGCCTCATTCAGGTAACACATGTAACTGGCAATCAATCCTGGGCATTTTTCCACCTCCCAAAAAGCCAGGACAGGTGTGAATGAGCATTTATGCTTAGAGAGAGAGAAAAACATGCATCTCTCTCCAAGCAGAGCCATCATGTTTTCAGCCACAAACAAGTTTTTCTCTAAAACAAAGGCACATTAATCTTCCCCTCTATAAGCTTACTGCTGTCATTAACCCCTTATTCACTGGTACAGTCCAGGTTTACAAAGGAAGCTTTTTTACTTACAGTTTGGGAGAGAAGAGTCCTCCTAGATATCAAAAGCTGTGAGTGAGGCAGCAGCTGCCAAATAGGACAGATCTTTGGTAGCACACAATTTTTATAGAGTTCTCATCAAAGCTGTTTTTTTTTTTTCAACATTTGCCCTCCCCTTTCTACCTTGACCTAGTAGGGAGGTGTTTATTCAACATCTCTGATTGGCTCATAAACAACCAATCCTTACAATCATGCTCTTATACTCCTAAGCTGCAAGGAATGTCTTGAGACCACATAGTTCCTAATCCAGACCCTCTGTTTTACAGGTGAGGAAACTGAGGTAAGGAAGACTAGGAGATTCCCCCAAGTCATGCAGCTAGTCAAAGACAGAGCTCTAGGGTCCATTGAATGATACTAAGAAGAATGTTAATGTGGCTGTAACACTTACAAAGCAGGTAAACTTGGTGAAGCATTTTTGGTTTTGCTTTTTACTTGCCTGAGCCTTTATTTTCTTCTCTTTAAAGTGAGATCTCGACTTCACAGGAACATTAAGTGAATTTGTATAGTGTCTGTACGCAGTAGCCAATTCCAACAATATATTCTATAATTTACAGTTAAATTTAAATAATCTTTCAATAAAAGAAATGGATTCTGAATCCTTGAATTTCCCATGTGTGAATTTTGTCCAGATGGAAAATAAAATTCAAAACATTCTGTTTTTAAAAATCATTGCTTCTCCCATCCTTTCCAGTCCTCCAAAACCTAGCTGGGCTTTTTGATGTATTTAATGCCAGGAATAATTGTTTTTTATTCCCATTGTCTTTCAACCTTTGTACTTTTGTCTTCAAATTTGGTAAAAGCTAGAATTAAAGTGATTGAACTAAGCCATCAGCAGCCCTAAATATATGGCACTGTCTGGGTATGGGTTCATTCTGCAGGGCTTTTTCCTAAGTATGAAACCCAAATTTAATTCAAGAGAAGGCAAATAAAAATATTATATCCTTCCAGAGGCAAATTATAAATGAGGCAAATAAAATGAGGGAAATCTAAAAGTGATGGAATGGCCATGATTACAGAAAAGGGTAAATTCTCATGAACATGTTCCTCTGGAATAATTCATAAAATGGAAAACAAAACCAAGATGCTTGATGGTACAGGGTGTAACACCAGAATGTATGGATTGAAAGGTGAAATGTCAACAAAATGAAGGAAAAAAGAAACAGAACTAGGTGGTCTAAATAGAGTTTAGGTTTAGTCAGCTTCTGAAAGTGGTAAGTATTCATCACTGAATGTGAATATTGAATGAAATTGAAGTATTTGAAATACAATATTGAGGCTCGTTTGGCTAGAAAGTTTTGACCAAGTCCTGTCCTGAGGATAGTAGAGGGATAGACCAGGGAGAGGTCTTGTCAGCTCCCTTGACTCCACTTACTATCTGATGGCACAGCACGTATCCTGATTTCTCCATCCCCACCTGGGCTCATTCAAGCATCTGTTACCTGATTCATCAGACCAGTGTGACCAGCTTTGGGGCTATGTGAGGTTTCATCCTCACGGTTTTTGACAAAGGAGAATGGAGGAATAAGACGTGGATAGTGATGAAAGAAGTGAGTGGCTGTAATGAAAGTTGTTGGGAGTGAGGCTGGGGTGGTCAGAACCAAAGCTAAAACATTCCACCTGCTGAGAGATGCAACTAGTACTAATTATTCTTGTTATACAACAATAATTGTTACCTTTTTTTGAGATCCTATGATGTACTTGGTTCTTTTCATAAATTAACTCCAATCTCAATGCCTTTCTTAAGAAAGGCTTATTATCCCCATTTTATGTATAATAAAACTCTGGTTCAGAGAGGGCAACTAACTTGTCCAGAGTCACAGTACAGGTAGCTAGAGACTTTGTCTCATTCCAAGGTAGTGATCTAAAGCAGAGTTACTCACATTTTGGTAACCAGAGACTCATAAATTAGCTCTTTCCCTATTGCCCTCTCAGCAGTTTATAGCCCTGGACATTAAACCTTCATTAATCAGGGAGAAATGACTTGCGTCGGCAGACCTAGTTGTCCTTGGTTAGCTGGGCATGGTTTCACGTGAACAACAGCCTGGCTGGGAATGTCAGAACAGCATGAGTGCTCCTGCCCCGAGTGCTGCCACTTGCTGCTATTCCTGTAGCATCAGCGTTTGCCCACCTCTGGGACTTGATGTGCAACTGAAATTCAAAGTTCAGGAAAACAAAGCTAAGAGCTTACTGGACCTTAGAGAAACAGCAACTCTTGACCAACACACCCTGCTTGCAGGGTTTTTGTTTTCATTTTTATTTTTTAAGTCTCCTACTTCAATAAAATGTTCAGAATTGAGTATTATATGTGGAAACAGCATTGGACTTTGAGGCTGCGAAACACTTGGGAAATTCTTCAACCTTGATCCACAGTTTCTCCATCTGTAAAATGAACTAGGAATGCTTCCATTAGAAATGTATTATGAAGCACGAATGAAATAGTATATGAGTGGGGCCTTGTACAGAATGGGTTTTCATTAGATTATGGGATCTGAATGCATAACTCTGGTTTAGAGGCCTTTGATTGTAGAATCTTTTAATAGGCAATATGACAACAATACTATTCATGATCATTACAGTCAATACTTCTAACGATGCCCTATTCTCCCTCCCTGCCAAACTCTAGATATTTCTTCTGGTTTGAATGTGATATCTATGTAAGTCAATCCACAGGCCATGAGATTAATGTATAGCATGAGGTCTGAGTCATAAGCAAACTTGTATGTGCAAATAAATATCACATTTCATAGAGTTACACTTACTGTAGAATTGGTAATACTATAGAGAAAGAACTTTCATAAAAAGAGATCACATTACACAATGCAACTGAAAGAATCATGACTGGCATTTTAAAATATATTTTCCAAACTGGTACAGATATTTCCTTATCATATTGCAATCTGCATTGGTGGTTGGAATACTTTCAAAACCCCAAAATCAGCAGTTATTACTTTGGTCTAGAGATAGAGCTGTGTTTTCTCAGCACAGTTCTTGAAAGTGTTTTGCTTTTATGTGTATAAGACATTTTGTTAGCTATGGAGACTTTTTAGAGGGTACAAGGTAAGTGAGACTGGCCTTTTCTCAAGAAACCTACATTCTAGGCCGGGCACAGTGGCTCATGCCTGTAATCCCAGCACTTTGGGAGGCCGAGGCAGGTGGATCACGAGGTCAAGAGATCGAGACCATCTTGGCCAACATGGTGAAACCCCGTCTCTACTAAAAATACAAAAAATTATAGCTGGGCCTGGTGGTGTATGCCTGTAGTCTCAGCTACTTGGGAGGCTGAGGCAGGACAATTGCTTGAACCTGGGAGGCGGAGGCTGCAGTGAGCCGAGATCACACCACTGCACTCCAGCCTGGCGCCTAGTGACAGAGCAAGACTCTGTCTCCAAAAAAAAAAGAAAACTGCATTCTTAGAGGAAGAAAACATTGAAGTTGAGAATTAAATCAAATCAAACAAAATACAGAAATGTATATAAAAATAACAAGAGCTTGTTGTTGTTGTTACTGCAGTGTTCATGGATGACTGTGTGAAGTAACACGAAAGAAAAGTCCTACGAAAAACCCAAATATTTGAGAT
The DNA here is from genome assembly GCF_001604975.1 of Cebus imitator. NCBI lineage: Eukaryota > Metazoa > Chordata > Mammalia > Primates > Cebidae > Cebus > Cebus imitator. The sequence continues at coordinate 4,657,383 of NW_016107366.1, read as the reverse complement.
TTTTTACAAGACCAAGTCAATTGATTCAATCTGTCAGACTGTAAGACCTATGCGGGTAGGGGATAGTAGTATCTCACCAATGTTTCTTCATTATCCAGCACCATGCCTAGAACACATTAGACACCCAATCAACTTTTGTTGAATCAACGAATCAATAGCTATGTGAGTATCAATATGGGTGTATATTAGTATCAATTTCAGAAAAGTCTGGAGTAGCTGGCTTATAATTCTCATCCCAGAGAGCTTTGAAATAAATAATAAGTAGAATATGAACACTCCTTTCTTCTAAAACTATACTAGGTTCTGAAAGCTCTTCTATCATTGTTCATTTAGAATTTCACAGGAATCCAGGCTATAGTGCCTTGCAGTGGTACACAAGAACCATAGCCTCCCTACTTTCAGAAAATTCTTGTACAATACACATAACACAAAATTTACCATCTTAACCATTTTAAGTGTTCAGCTTAGTAGCATTAAGTGTATTCACATAGTTGGGCAACCAATCTTCAGAACTCTTTCCATCTTGCAAAGTTAAAACTCTATACCGTTAAATGACAACTCTCCATTCAGTCTCCCCACCACCCTGAGCAACCACCATTCTGCTTTCTATCTCTATGAATTTGACTACTCTATATACCTCATGCAAGTGAAATCCTATGGTTGTTGTCTTTTTGTATCTGGCTTATTTCACTTGGCATGATGTCCTCAAGATTCATTCATATTAGAGCGTGTGTTAGAATTTCCTTCCTTTTTAAAGCTGAATAACATTGCATTGTATACTATATTTTGTTTATCCATTCATCTGTTGATGGACACTTGGGTTACTTCTACCTTTTAGCTATTGTGAATAATGCTGCTATGAACATGGGTGTACAAATATCTTTATTTAGGCGCTGCTTTCAATTATTTCATGGTTTTATTGAGATAGAATTCACATAGTATACAATTCACCCATTTAAAATGTGTAACCCAGTGGTGTTTTAGTCTGTTTATAGAATTAGAGTATTAGATGTCAGTTTGTGAGGGAGACATGATAGTTTTTTAAGATGCTGCGAATCTGATGGTATTAATAGTTTTAAAGCACCAGCAAGAAGTCCAGGGACAACAGCCACTGGGGTGCAGCAGATATGAGAATGGAAGAGTCATGGGGCCCCTTTCATTTCCTTGTGGCAATTTTTTAGGCGCTCTTCATCACTAAGAAATCTGAACTCCGTGTATTCTAGGAACACTAGAGTGCCTTGCATATTCAAGTATCCAGGTTAAGTAAATTCAAGACTATCCAAAATCTGGGGCTTAAAAATATCCCCTTGAGACTAAAGAGTAAGCCAGGCACAGTGGCTCATGCCTTTAATCCCAGCCCTCTGGGAGGCTGAGTCGGGCGGATCACAAAGTCAGGAGGGCAAGACCAGCTTGGCCAATATAGTGAAACCCCGTCTTTACTAAAAAAAAAAAAAAAAAAAAATTAGCCAGGCATGATGGCGGGCACCTGTAGTTCCAGCTACATGGGAGGCTGAGGCAGGAGAATCCCTTGAACTCAGGAGGCAGAGGTTGCAGTAAGCTGAGATCGCACAACCGCACTCCAGCCTGGGTAGCAGAGTGAGACGCTGTCTCAAAAAAAAAAAAAAAAAATTAAAGCTGATGTTTGAACTGTGTTGAGGAACTGGAGGATTTCCTTGTTTGAGGAAATGAGGACGTGCAGTTAGGATGTTACAGAGGCAGAGTGAACAGGAAATAACTTCATACTCAGTGATGAGTATTTAGCTGACAGGAAAGTTACACAGTGGTCTCAAGTGTCCACCAACCCCCCATTTCCCCATATTTCTTTAATTGGGTTGTTAACTGCCTTGTCAGTGTTTTTTTCTTTGCCTTTTGCTCAATCATCTCAAAGTTCAATTTTCCCCTCACTATCTAATCAGGTTGTCAGTTGCCTAGGTCATTTATGACCCCAGCACAGTATTTATTTCACTCTTTCTTATCTCTTTCCTAAAACTCTTTGGCATTTAGGTGAGATGGCCTTAAGCTAGGGTGAAAAAAACCTCTGGATGAGGAGGCATGAGGGGTCTGGATGCCGAGTTCGGTTCTGCTGTTGACTGGTCATCAGGCTGAATAAAGTCACCTTCTCCCAGCCTCCCTTCTCTGATGTATAAAGTGGCCTTTTAATACCGCTAATGCCTAATTTTACTGTGTTGTTGCAGTGATCTAATCATATCATCTAAATGAGTGTTCTGAAAACTACAAAGACCTACGTAGGTGTGAAACATTATAAAGCAGGCATTACACAATTCCTCGTGCCTGGGCGTGCACATATGCATGCACACACACATATGCATGCATGCGCACACACATGCATGTATGCACGCATGCACACACACACACGTAAGCACGCATGCACGCACAAGTTTGAGAATCAGAAAACAAGGTTCTGGCCCTAGATTTGCCTTCATGACACTGCCCACTGGAGTGTATTCCCATTTGTTGAGAACGTACTGTTAGGGAGAGTTTTCTGGGCATTAGAATACCTCATTTAAATCTCCACTACCTCAGCAGGGTAGGCATTGTTTTGGAAAGGAGGGAGATGATCTGGTATCTTTCCCAAGGTCCCACCATTAGTAAGAAGCAGGGTAGGGACTGAAACACAGACCTGTGACTCTTAAGCCACCCGGGGCCTTGAACTCTTATCTATACAGCAAAACGGGGGTCTCTTCTAGCTGTGATATTCTCTGGTCTTTGCCACTCAAATTGCATGTTTTTGAGCTACATGGTTATCCTAGAAAAAAGAAAATAATTTGAAACAGTTATATAATAAACTTAGATTAGAATATAAAATATTTTCTGTTGAGAAGTGCTGTTGGTATGGATTATTTATTAACTCTTACCTAGAAATCTTCACAATGCTGGCATGTAGGGAAGAAATGGGTAGTTCTAACGTCCTGCCTCTTTTCCCCCCGCTATTTGGATTTCCCACTTCAGCACCCTTTAGGAATGAAGAATGCCAGCCTGGCTGGATCCAGAACTACACTTTCCTGAAAGTCTGGCTAAAAGGCCCAGACTGGCAAGGGGCAAACAGCCAGCAGTGAGTGCCAGTGGCAGGCCAGTTAGTGGGCCCCTCAGTGCCACTTGCTCTCACACAAGGTGAAGAATGAGGCCACTCTGTTTCCCGGGTTATTAATCCAGTCACCTACAAACTTAACTCTCTGCCCTTCAGAAGGTCCAGCCATACACCTTCTTGGAAGGTCAATATAATTTAGTTATGAAGAATGTGGACTCTGAAGTCGGATTCAACTTGTTTCAAATTCCAGCTCAGAACTTTCAGGCATGGTTACTTTGGAAAAGTTCTCTAAACTTTTTGAACCTCAGTTTCCTCCTCAACAAAAAATAATAAAACGTACCCTACAACATTGCTTGAGGATTTGATTGAATAATAAATCAAAGTGGTAAGCATATGCCTAGCAAAAGTAAGTACAATATAAGTAACAGGTCCTGTGATGATCATTGTCACTACACCTTTCTCCTTTCCATAGTTTCCACATTCCCTTCTTCCTCTGTCACCAAAGAGAAGCCCTTTCAAACATTTTGCTCCCAGTGTTCAGACTCATTATCTCCCATGTCCTTCATCTGAAATCCTTCCATCCCACCTCCACCCTCAAAAGATTTCCCCATTTCTTATGTAGAAAATGAAGCTGGACCCTGAGTTCATCTCAGAGGTTGTATACCTGCCTCCAAGAAGAGTACCCCTGTAGAAGACAGTGGGGAGCTGTAAATAAAGAAAGACTTCATCCCCTGTTACATAAACCAAAGGAGGGTATAAGTTACACGCAGAAAACGTGGAGAGCAGTAGAAGCAGGTTTGAGGAAAATTGAGAAGATGGCAATATTATTTGTGGAAAGTGTAAAAAGGAATGAAGGAGGGAAGATGAATAAAGAGATAAGGATTGCGCCCATGATTCCTGAGTTAGAAGCAGATTGGGCAGCTGGAAGACCCAACCTGCCAGGCAGGCAGACAGCTGACCTCGTTAGCACCCCTCCACCACATCACTCAAGGTGTGTGGCTGGCCTGCACTGGAGCACGCCTGTCCTCCATGGCACAGCTGACTCTTAGGCTTGCTGGATCCCCCGCTGGGGTGCCAGATGGAGGTGTAAATAAGAGGCTGGAACAAGTTATCTCTGTGGCAGGGAGCCCAGGAAATTTGTCCAATTGCTGGCACTCCAGCAGGAGGCTGCATGCCGAATGATCATGACCAGGCAGCAGATGTCCTGGCTTCCTCGGAGGGGAGAAAGGGAGATATTCATGCTCTTTCAATTTCTTTCCTACCGGAGTCCCAGGGCAGGCCTGCCGTTTTTGCCACTCCTTTTAGTGGCTCTTCTTTGGGCTATTTGCCAAGTGAGAACAGAGACCCTCTGATACTAGGGAGGAATGAAAACGCTGTCAGTTTAAAAAAATGGGAAGAATAGAAAGGCAGTCATTTATTTAAATATATTTATATTTTGTACCATATGACCCAGAAATTCCACTCCTGTATACCACCCAAGAGAAATAAAAACATACATCCACATAAATACACACTCTAGTATTCACAGCAGTATCATCCATAACAGCCAAAAAATGGAGGCAACCCAAGTGTTCATCAGCTGGCAAATGGATAAACAAAATGTGATATAGCCATACTATGAAACATTATTGAGTCATAAAAAGGAATGAAGGAATGAAGGACTGATACAAGATACAACATGGATGAACCTTGAATAAGTTATGCTAAGTGAGAAAAGCCAGGCACAAAAACTCACATATTATATCTTTCCATTTATATAAAATATCTAAAATATACAAATCCACAGAGACAGAAAATATATTAGTATTGCCTAGATCAGTTAGGGCAGAGGGAATGGGGAGTAACTGCTAATGTATATTGGATTTCTTCTGGAATGACAAAATTTTTCTTAAATTAGATAGTGGAGGTGCTTGCTCAACTTTGTAAATCTACTGAAGACCATTGGATTTTGCACTTTAAATAGATGAATTTTATGATACAGAAATTGTGTCTCAGACAGCTGTTAAATAAATGAATAAGTAAAAATAGAATAGTTATGTTCAGAGATGTCATGGTCAGAGAAAACGAGCAGCTACCTCTTGCTCACAGTGTTTGAAGGTAAATTTGCCAGTCATTTCTCCAGTGCCCTCACCCCTTCTCCAGCCCCAATGGCACGATCTCTGACATCTTCTTCCTCAACTTGCACATACTCCCTTATCCATCCTGGACCTATAAGGGAAGCTACCTGTAGAGATTCTGCACACGTGAGGGTCCCTTTTGACTCAGGTCTAATAGAGAAGAGAAAGCAAGAACACACATACATATGTATAACTCAGATCTCAGCTGGGCTCTCCTTGCTTTTTTAGATCCAGAAAGGGCTGGCTCAGATCTTCATTCTACAACTTCCAGGAAGTTCAATGTCTTCCCCTAATTTGGGGGAACTTCCCAGGGGAGTTACGATATTAAGGTCACTTTGGCTCAGAACTTCTCATTTCATGGACACAGTTCAGTCAAGGACCCGCCTCATCACGGCAGGCCCATGGACCAGCCCTGCCAATGTCGTGATGAGAAATTTGGCTCCCTTTATTTGATTTCCATAAAACACCAAAACAAAGTTCAAACAAACAAAAATTTCACTTTCAAAAAGCCTTTATGTAGCCACAACTAAAATTTACAAAGAGGGCCGGGCGCGGTGGCTCAAGCCTGTAATCCCAGCACTTTGGGAGGCCAAGGCGGGTGGATCACGAGGTCAAGAGATCGAGACCATCCTGGTCAACATGGTGAAACCCCGTCTCTA
>NW_016107366.1:4641411-4651368 GCF_001604975.1 Cebus imitator | reverse complement strand
AAAAAAAAAAAAAAAAAAAATTTACAAAGAGAAACGGGAATTACATGGTGGCAATAGATCAATTTAAAATAAGCCTTAATCATTTCAACTGATCATAGGAAGAGAAAAAGAAGAAAGAAAATAAATAAAATTGAGCATTAGTCATCCTTATTTGTAGAAGTCCCTTGAAATACCCCACCACGTGTGAGACACCATGTACGGTGTGTTCCATTCGTTGCTTCAAACTCTGCATCTCTTCTGTCCTTTCTCATCGTTCCTCCTCACCTCTTTCCTCACAGATTTCACTTAGAGATCTGAGCTGCTTTTTCTCCCCTGGGCAGCACTCTTCAATTCACCTTTAAACTTTGTGTTTCCAAACAGATCAATGTACTGGGCTACCGGACAGGGCTGTCTTCTCTGCTAGCAACAAATGCCTCACAAAAACATTTTTCTTCTTTAAACACGTTCCATATTCCTCAAAAGGCACTTTTGGTATTACATCACAATTTTAGTTTCTCTTTTAAGTATATTCCAAGGTTGTGTTGTGAGGCCACAGGAGAGGCAAAGGGGAGTGCTGTAAATGAGTTCGGAGGAAAGGCAGTCTCTTTTTCTCTGAGACTACAGACAAGAATCAAAATAAGGAAGCTCCAAACAGGGTTGGGAATGTGCAGAGTGTTTCTGCTCTGAGATGGAACTCGCAGGTGTGTGTGTTTGTATGGAATGGAGGATGGAGGTGGATGCTGAGCTGTGATGAGGAGCAGTCCTTCTACATATCTGTTTTCTCTCCTGCCCCTTTGCTCTGTGACTGTGGGGTGAAACAGAAAAGAAAACACCAGAGAAGAATTAACAGAGGACAAGCATTCCTTTATACCAGATGATGGAATTTCATTTTCTTGAGCTAAATATGACCAAAGCAGACACTGGCTTTGTTAGCTAATCATTGCCAGGAAGAAAGGCAAGGGAAGGTACAGGTTATTTTGAACCTGAGACTATTTTTTAAATAGACATCCACCTTCTTTAAACTGGGTTGTAAAACTCAAAGCCCACACATTTGCTTGCTAAAACCAAGAATAACATTGTTTAAAATTAGGCATTTATCAATGTTTTTATCATAGACATGTAGGAAATCTAGCCGAGGCTTGAGCTACTTGATTAGTAATATACAGACTATAAGTGTGTGGTGTTTTAGGCACTCATTTGAAATAAAGTGAAGACAATTTTTGAAATGCAGTAAAACAATGCTTGCATCGGCTTCCACATGTGTGTGGTTGTCTGCTGAGTAGAGGCTGAATGGTCTGACTCCTAAACTTTGATCAAATCAATGCCAGGGGCTCCAGAGAGTCTGAGCTTCACATTCAAGAAAGGCTTTGTGTTCATCTGTTTGGATTGTGTATTAGTCTGTTCTTATGCTGCTAGTAAAGACACACCCAAGACTGGGTAATTTATATAGAAAAGAGGTTTAGTTGACTTATAGTTCAGCGTGGCTGAGGAGGACTCAGGAAACTTACAATCATGGCAGAAGGAGAAGCAAATACGTCCTTCTTCACATGGTGGCAACAAGGATAAGTGCCAACCAAAAGCCCCTTATAAAATCATCAGATCTCATGAGAACTCACTCTCTATCATGAGAACAGCAGCTGGGGGTAACTGCCCCCATTATTCAATTACCTCCCACCAAGTCCTTCCCATGACATGTGGGGATTATGGGTACTACAATTCAAGATGAGATTTGGGTGGGGACACAGCTAGAAAGAATTGCTACAAAGGAATAACCGAGACTGGGTAATTTATAAAGAAAAGAGGTTTATTTTGGCTGACAGTTTTGCAGGCTGTACAGGCATGGCACCAACATCAGCTCAGCTTCTGGTGAGGGCTTCAAGAGGCTTTTAGTCATAATAGAAGGCAAAGGGGGAGCAAGAGAGAGCTGGGGGAGGTCCCGGACTCTGAAATAATCAGATCTTGAGTGAACTGAGCGTGAACTCTCATCAAGAAGGAAATGGTGCTATCTCATGAGAGATCTATCCCCATGATTTAATACTTCCCATCAGGCCCCACCTTCAGCATTGCAGATTACATTTCAGCATGAGATTTGGAGGGGACACATATCCAAATCATATCCGGTCTAAAATTCATTTTGGATGTTATTACCAAATGAGTCTTATACACATTTATTGCGTCATGCATGGATTCAAAGCATTATTTTACTAAATGTATAAATCCAAATTATACCACAAGTTTTGGTAACTCTGGTTTTGCCATTTCTTCACTTTTATTATATTGATGGGAAACTTAAAAGTATGGAAGTAGCCTGGGTGTCCCTTGGCCTTTGTAAGGCCCCATCTTTCACCTACCTTGATTGTTTGTATACATATGTGTCTTATATATGAATCACATATATATACAGATATATACACATATATATTTATTCCACAGCAAAGGAATATTAACTTGGCCTCAAGGCCCTATTTATTTAGCAAACAACTACTGGAAAGAAATATTAGAGGAGGATTGCTTGAAGAAAGTGTGGTCCATCTAGTTTGAATAATCTCAGAGGTATCAAGAATGAGCACCTTATTTACCTGTGCCTACACCTTTCCTCATGGAATGATTTTGCAGGAATAGCACTTCTGTGCTTTTAGAATGCTACCATCTGATTTGTCTGAAGGTCATCATCAGAAAATGGTCTATTCAACCTACTCTCAGGCTATTGTCCAGTAATCTCTTCATAAGCTTTGCTCTTTATGAAGTGCTCAGAGATCCCTGTCTGACTGGAAAACTAAGAATAGTTGTGCTATTCTTAACAGTGTTTTATTGATTGCAGCTTTATGATACATTTAGACATCTGAGAGAACATATTCCTCACAATCTCCTTCCAATATTTCTTGCCCTTATTAGCTTTTAATTTTTGAAACACAGTTTAAAATGGTTTCATGAAGTTCCCAATTTGTTATTTTGATTGAAATTATACTAAACTTATAAACAAATTAGGAAATAATCGATATGCTAATAAAACTTACCATCAAAAAATGCTCCTCTATTTACATCTTAATTTTTGTAATTCATGAAATGTTTGTAGTTCTTTTGATAACTGGCTCTGTGCAATTCTTGCTAAGTTTGTTCTAAGAAGATTTGTGTTATGTTAAATTTGACATTTTCTTATTATATTTTTAACCTAATACTGTTGTTGGAAAATCTATTTTTTTTTTTAAATTATGGAAAAGGTTGAGCCTGGGAATTTGAGACCAGCCTGGGCAATATGGCAAAACCCTGTCTCTACTATAAATGCAAAAATTAGCCCGGTGTGGTGGCATCAGCTACTCGGGAGGCTGAGGCAGGAGAATCATGTGAATCCAGGAGGCAGAGGTTGCAGTGGGCTGATACTGTGCCAGCCACTCCAGCCTGGGCAACAGAGTGAGACTCTGTCTCAAAACAAACAAAAAACCAAGGAGAGAGAAATAAGAAAGAAAAAAGAAAGAAAGAAAGAAAAAATAGAAAGAGAGGAAGGAAGGAAGGAGGGAGGGAGGGAAGGAGGGAGAGAAAGAAAGAAAGAGCAAGCAAATAGAAAGAAAAAGAAGAAAAGAGGAGGGGAGGGGAGGAAAAGGCAGGCAGGCTTGCGGGCGAGTAGGCGGGAGGGCAGGCAGGCGATTGACAATTTTAAGACGTTGAACAGCTGAGCCTCTGTGGAGGCAGCGGCAGCGGCAGCGGCGCGGGGCGCCTGCAGGAGGCGCTGGCGGTCCAGGTTGGAGGCGGAGACACTGTCAGAGCCGGGTCGGACAGGCGGGGCCGAGGTGGGCTCTCTGTTCAGGCCGGGCCAGGGGTGCAGGGCTAGGCGAGGACCCTGTCCCGACCGGGTCACTCTCTTGTGGAGAGAGGACAGCCGCTGTGTCCGGCAGTCAGCGGCAAGCGGCGGCGAAGGAGAAACGAAGCAGGCACGAAGCCGACCGACGCTTTGCGAGTCCCCGAGGCCCGCGCTAAACCCGTCACTAGGCGGCGCACGGGTACCTGGTGGCCGGAAAGGCAGCGGTGTCCAGGCAGCTGGATTCTGGAGGCGGCGGGAGGCAACACCTGGTGCGCATCAGTGAGCAGAGCTGCAGTCAAATCCATGTGACCTTCCAAGAGCAAGCACAGTTTCCTGTGCAAATCCCAGACGGATGATCCAGAAAAGATAAATAGCAACATAAAAATCGTATGTCTCCAGGCAGCTTACTAAAAAGTATAGTTGATAACCATAATTCGGTGCAACAGCGCAGGCAGCTGAACTAACCTTTGAAATACAATAAAATGTGTCACCTTAGCATATTTAAGGCAATCTATTACCAGGCAAAGAACAGGTAGGTGCTCAGACATATATAAATATCTCCAATGACAAATGGAAAAAAACTTTTTATAAAAATTATTTCCAACATCTTCAAACAGCATAAAATATTTAGAAATAAACCTAGCAAATAGATAAGATCGCTATGGAGAAACTAGAAAAACATTTTAATTTTAAATATAATTTAAAATGTGGTACCCTAGTCACTCTAATCTCATTTCAAGTGCTACTAGCCACGTGTTGCTAGTGGCAACAGTGTTGGCCAGTGCAGTATTAGAGCTCTATGGTTATAGAAAACGAAGGAAGTTTTTTAGTTTGTTGCAGAGAAGTATGACATGGTTATCAATAAAATTTCCAAGCCTAAACATATATCATATTTACATAAAGTTCTGTGAGGGATGTGGAACCAAATAATGTAAATGTTCTGAACTTTAACATGTGTTTTTCTTTAATGGATGTTAATGGGTATTTAATCATTATCTTGTTTAAGTTTCCATTTTTTGTACTTAAAAAGGTGACCAATGTCAAAACATACTGGGTATGACATCCTTTGGAATTAGTTACATTTATAATGAAACACAGATACTCATTTAAAATGCAAAGGTGTATATAGTCTCTCAAAATTATTTTTGAAAAGAATGCAGGTTTAAAAAAAATTTTTTTTAGAGATGGGAGCTTGCTATGCTCCCAGGTTATAGTGCAGTGGCTATTTACAGATGCAGTCATTGTGCACTACCGCCCCAAACTCCTGGGCTCAGGCGTGATCCTGAGTGATCCTCTTGTGTCAAGCTCTGGAGCAGCCAGGAGTACAGCCTTGGGCCACCGCTCCCAGCTTGAAGTCTGCCATCTTAAGGGTACTTAGTAATATTTTTTCAGTGGAGACATATCTTAAATTTTTCATCTCTCAAAAAAAAACCAAAAACCACAGATGTTTAGTATCATCAAAGTCTTTCGGGCCATTAAAAATACTTAGTTTTTCACCGTTAATATGAAAATTTTTATATCATTAATTACTTTATATAATTTATATCCTTGGAATATTACTTGATTATAAACCAAAGTCCCATGGATTTCAGTCCTGCCATGAACACATGCCAAATCATATAATCAAAAGTAATGAAAAAATAATTTAAAAGTATAATGTGTTTCTCAGGGAACATTAACAAAGATCAGATTCATAAGCACAGCAACACTTCTTTAAACCCCCTTTTCTTTGATTTTTCATTCCATAAGTACTTCAGCGTCTCTCACTATCTCACACCCTCCCTTTCCTCTCCTCCAAAGGTCTCCTAGACAAGTCTTTAGAGCAGATTCTTTTCGGTACTCCTTCCCTGTGCCACACCACATCTCTTCTCCACAGGAAATGGAAGCCAGCACTAGTATTTCTGCTTATCAGCTGCACCAGGATTCCTGAAAACAGCTGGAGGACATAGGAGCTCTGTGCCTCCGTTTGTCTGTAATTCTTTATAGAGAGAAGTTAAGAGCTTCTAAGAAATTTAGTTGTTGTCTCACTCTGGTTGCTTTTCTCAAAAAATACTCTTGAAAAATTCCTTAAGAATAAAACCATCAATCTTGTTGCTGGACTGACATTTCCTTGACCATGCTATATTATCATCTCTATATCTCTATATATTTATATCATATATATGAGATGATATGTAAATATATACACAAATACACAAAGATATGCACACACCTGCCCATACGTGTGTGTGTGTGCACGTGCACACACACACACACACACACACACACATGCCAAAATGGTTTGGCTGTGTCCCCATCCAAATCTCATCTTGAATTCCCATGTATTGTGGGAAGTACCAGGTGGGACGTAATTGAATCATGGTGAAAGGTCTTTCCCATGCTGTTCTTGTAACTGTGAATAAGTCTCATTATATCTGATGGTTATATAAGAAGGAGTTTCCCTGCACAAGCTCTCTGCCTGCTGCCATCCATGTAAGATGTGACTTGCTCCTCCTTGCCTTCTACCATGATTGTGGGGCCTCCCCACCCACTTGGAACTGTAAGTTCATTAAACCTCTTTTTTGTATAAATTACACAGTCTCAGTTTTGTCTTTATCAACAGTGTGAAAATGGACTAATACAGTAAATTGATATCAGTAGAGTGGGACACTGCTGAAAAGACACCCAAAAATGTGGAAGTTCCTTTGGAACTGGGTAACAGGCACAGATTGGAACACTTTGGAGGGCTCTGACGAATACAGGAAAATGTGAGAAAGTGTGGAACTACCTAGAGATTTGTTGAATGGCTTTGACAAAAATGTGGTAATGATGTGGACAATGAAATCCAGGCTGAGGTGGTCTCAGGTGGAGATGAGGAACTTGCTGGGAACTGGAGCAAAGGTGACTCTTGTTATGTTTTAGCAAAGCAACAGGTGACATTTTGCCTCTGCCCTAGAGATTTGTGGAACTTTGAACTTGAGAGAGATGATTTAGGGTGTCTGGCAGAAGAAATTTCTATGCAGCAAAGCAATCAAGAGGTGACTTGTGTAATGTTAAAGGTGTTCAGTTTTAAAAGGGGAACAGAGTAAATAAGTTCAGAAAATTTGCAGCCTGACTATTTAATAGAAAAGAAAAACCCTTTTTCTGAAGAGAAATTCAAGCCAGCTGCAGAAATTTGCATAAGTAACGAGCAGTCAAATGTTAATCACTAAGATAATGGGGAAAATGTCCCAAGACATGTCCAAGGTCTTCACAGCAGCCCCTCCTATCACAGGCCTGGAGGCCTAGGAGGAAAAGATGGTTTCATGGGCTGAGTCCAGGGCCCCCCTGCTCTGTGCAGCTTAGGGACTTGGTGTCCTGCATTCTAGCCACCCCATCTGTGGCTAAAAGAGACCTTACAGCTCAAGCTGTTGCCTCAGACTGTGGACACCCCAAGTCTTGACAGCTTCCGTGTGGTGTTGTCTGTGGATACATAGAAGTTAAGAACTGGGGTTTGAGAACCTCCACCCAGATTTCAAAAGATGTATGAAAATGTCTGGATGCCCAGACAGACATTTGCTGCAGGGGTGGAGCCCTCATGAAGGACCCCTGCTAGGGCAGTGTGGAAGGGAAATGTGGGGTAGGAGGCCCCACACACAGTCCCTACTGGGGCACCGCCTAGTCGAGCTGTGAGAAGAGGGCCGCCATCCTCCAGACCCTAGAATGGTAGATCCACCAACAGCTTGCACCGTGTACCTGGAAAAGTCACAGACACTCAATGGCAGCCCATGAAGGCAGCTGGGAAGGAGGCTGTACTTTGCAAAGCTACAGGGCAGAGCTGCCCAAGACCATGGGAACCCATCTCTAGTGTGACCCAAATGTGAGACCTGAAGTCAAAAGAGATCATTTTGGAACTTTAAGATTTGACTGCCCTGCTGGATTTCGGACTTGCATGGGGCCTGTAGCCTCTTTATTTTGGCCAATTTCTCCTATTTGGAATGGCTGTATTTACCCAATGCCCGTACCCCCATTGTATCTAGGAAGTAACTAACTTGGTTTTGATTTTACAGGCTCATAGGTGGAAGGGACCTGGTCTTGTCACAAGTGAGACTTTGGACTATGGACTTTTGAGTTAATGCTGAAATGAGTTAAGACTTTGGGGGACTGTTGGGAAGGTGTGATTGGTTTTGAAATGTGAGGACATGAAATTTAGGAGGGGCCAGGGGGCAGAATGATATGGTTTGGCCATGTCCCCACCCAAATCTGATCTTGAATTTCCATGTGTTGTGGGAGGAACCTGGTAGGAATTAATTGAATCATGAGGGCAAGTCTTTCTCCTGCTGTTCTTGTGTTAGCAAATAAGCCTCACAAGATCTGATGGTTTTAAAAAGGGGAGTTTCCCTGCACAAGTTCTCTTTTCTCTTGTCTGCTGCCATGTGAGAAGTCCTTTCACCTTCTCTCATAATTGTGAGGCCTCCCCAGTCATGTGAAACTCCAAGTCCAATAAACCTCTTTCTTTTGTAAATTGCCCAGTCTGGGATATATCTTTATCAGCAGCATGAATACAGACTAAAGCGCACACACACACACACACACACACACACAAACACACTCACACCCCTATGTACACATATACAGTTTATGTCACTATTATACCTCATTGTAAATGAATGAACTAGTCTTCTGGATCTATGTTTTTATCTTATGATCCTGGTTAAGATGATTCACTCTGAGAAGTGTATCTGTTCTGAGCCTCTGAATAAAATTTAGTTTTTGATGCTGCAGGGCTATAGTTCAAACAATATGCCATGAGAAATTTACCTTCTGTGGCCTGTAGTCTTGTCCTTTTAATCCCTGGAGAAATTCAGACACCACCCCCATAGTTGAAAAAGTGCAACTATATTGCATTACAAGTTGGGTTTTGCATTCTGCTTTTTCATATTCCATTACATCTTGAGCATTTTCCTATGACATCATCAGAGAAAAACAGTCTCTGAGAATATAATTTTTACTTTGTCTATTATGTTCTAAGATATAGGTATGCTTTTATTTATTTGACTGGTAGTGTGACAAGTCCCCCACCAGGTTACTTAAGGATATATGTCTGCTGCCTGAACCCTGAAGGCTGGGCATTGAGTCATAGTCATGACACCCAGCAGAGAAGCAAACAAGTGTCCCTGAAAACCCAAACATCCTGGAGAGTATCTGAGAACCTAACAAGAAAAACCGTCTCATTGCTCAAACACAGAAGGCAAAGAGCCAGATATTAGCTTAAAAGCAGTTTAGAGATGGGAGGCAGTGTGGATCTCTGGAGGTATCCTGCCACCGTCCAGGAGTGCCCTGCTCATAAGTCCCAATAATCTACTCGTCAAGCTGGACTTGTTCGAGTTATTTTTTGGTCTCTTCATTCCTTCTCGGTTTGAAGAGGACATTAAAGTCCCAAGTTTTTCTCATAACAAACCAACTTCTATTATCGGAAATCTGCCTATTTCTAACTGTTTGCTGTTATTCTACATAAAGATACCATGAATAACACTATAGGTAAAGCTTTTTATACACTTCTGCTTATTTCATTAATAAATTTCTAGGACTAGAAATATTAGATCAAATTGAATTAATTCTGTGGCCAACTGCAAATCGTTCTCCAATATCCATTTTCCTCTCCCAAACGAGTAGAGTTTTATCTGGGTCTATAGCTACTTCATTAACGATATTTCTATATAGCTAGCCTTGCAGCTAGATGTGGCTCTGTGACTGAGGTCTGGTTGGTGAGATGTGAGTGTGATGATGTGGGCTTATTAAATAATTATGCTTCTATTCCCTGTTATTGTTTGTTTTCCCCTAGCTCTTTAATGATGGAAAGATGGCAAACATCCTGAAGCAGACATAGGATCCACAAGTGGAAATTACAACAGGGCTGACTACATAATTCGTGGGGCCCAGTGCAAAATGGAAATATAAAGAAAGAGGGGAAAGTGCCATTAAAGGTAATAGAAGATAAAGTTTTTCTTCCAATCACTTTCTTTTAATTTCTTACAGGATTTTTGTTACTTTTTAATGTTTTTTTTAATTGCGTTTTAGGTTTTGGGGTACATGTGAAGAACATGCAAGATTGTTGCATAGGTACACACATGGCAGTGTGATTTGCTGCCTTCCTCCCCATCACCTATATCTGGCATTTCTCCCCATGCTATCTCTCCCCACCTCCCCTCCCTGTGTCC
>NW_016107366.1:4629121-4641126 GCF_001604975.1 Cebus imitator | reverse complement strand
TAGCAGAATGATTTATAATCCTTTGCATATATACAAAGTATATATGCAAAGTAATAGGATTGCTGGGTCAAATGGAATTTCTATTTCTAGGTCCTTGAGGAATAGCCACACTGTCTTCCACAATGGTTGAACTAATTTACACTCCCACCAACAGTGTAAAAGTGTTCCTATTTCTCCATATCCTCTCTAGCATCTGTTGTCTCCAGATTTTTAAATTATCGCTATTCTAACTGGTGTGAGTTGGTATCTCAATAATGTTGTTTTAAGTAAAGAAAGCTACAAGCTTAAATCATTAGTATAAATTTTCATTTTTATATTGGACCATACCTATTTTAAATGCAAATATAAGAGCATTTAACTCATGTAGGATCACAAAAATTATAATTTTGTATTTTGTGGTTCATACATGCATATGTAGTTTATCTTACCAGAAAAGTAGGAAAAATGCACACACAAAAAATTCAACTGTTTTTATTTCACTGCTTGATAACATATATTCTATCAGCATTCTCTGCCTTCCACCTACTGATGAGTAAGGAAGAACTGACAGGAAAAATAACTACAGGTTACCCTATTGTTCCCTTTCTGTGTCATCATTTTCAAAGTAAGTGGCTGGCTGACAAAGGGAAGTAGCACAAGTAATAAAGGATGCAATGGGATTCCTTGGTTGTTCATGTTTCTTACAATGCAATTTCTTTCTTTCTGGAACAGAAGCAAATCTAGTTTGAATGGAAAGCTTTGCCTTTTGAGATCTGTCAGTACTGTCTCCCAGGCCCTTCTTACAGACATAACACACTTAATTTGTACTCACTTGGAATCTCCCTGAACTCCAAGTGATTGTGGGCCCATTGGGATTCTGCGCTCAGAGAGCATTGCAGTTACTACATTCAAGCATGGTGGCATGACATGATAAATCTACTGTGAATGACAGGTGTCACACAAAGGCAGGACAGATACACCTACTGTGTATTCCTCTGCTTATGTGCATGCTTCATTGTTCCACTGGATTTGACTTACAAAATACAAATTCAAAGATGAAATTATTAAGAATTTCAAGATGGCAGCAGCAGAGCATTAAGCTACACATTGGTACCTTCTGATTGTGGGGCTGTCTGTGACTGCACAAGACAAACACTCATAAAGCCAGCTCTGGATGGCAGAGCCCTGGACTGCCTGCCTACTGGATGTTAAACAAGATTGAAGTACATTTTAACCTAGCTTAAGCTGTTGTATTTTGGGGCACCTTTTATATACTTTGTGTCTTGACTAATGAAAACACTTTTAGTTCTCAAAATATACTGCCAATTGTATAACAAAGAGAGTATGTCTGTATGTTTAGTTAACACCCCTATGAGCAGTATATGACCACAAATCCTCCCCTCTGCTCTTGCTATTGTCTCCATTTTGATATTTCAACAGCATGTCCAATTCAAACTGCCCCAAACCAAACTCATGTCCCCTCCAATAGCAAACACAGACACAAACCCAACTAACATTTATTTAGCTTTTAACATGTACCAAGCATTTTGCAGGGTTATTTCATTTATTAGGTATCATCATTCATTGTGACCATTTTCCAGATAAGGAAATGGAAGCTTCCGTCTTACTGAAGGTAATACTGACCTGAGATATGATTTCTGTATTTATGGCTCCAAAGCCTATGAGCATAACCACTTCTATTTTTCTATGATGGCAAGATAATTCCTAAAACAATGGTGGTATGATTTCAAAAGCAAATGTTTTTCTTTACATCCTGCAGCAAATCAATGTCTACAATAAATTCAGTATCCTGTCAGATCACTCTTTTTATCATTTCTACCATTGCCAGCACACACCCTGAAAACTAGTGTGTTCATCTCGGAGAGTGCTCAGGGAAAGAGGATTTTTTAAATCTCCCTAGTGACCTCTTGTGGCTGATGGACACCCTGCCAAGACCCTGCCTCTGGAATATACCTGGCTTGCTGCTTCATGTTCACCACAACCGCCGCCCCACCCCCCCACCCCAACAACTGGGCTACAGAAAACGTACTTCAAGGAAATCAGGGTTAGGAAATGGGTCGTCATCTTGTCTCAAATAAAGGTTATCATTCCAAATGTGTCTAAAATAAACCCTGAAAATATGCAAGAGAGATGGGTTTTCTGCTTCCTGAACTTGCCTTTCATATATATATTTTTCTTCCTTGCCTCCTCTCTCATTTTTCTTAATTTAGGTGAGGAGAAAAGGTTGTAATGACATGCAAATCAGATTAGATAAATAACTGATGATGCTGTAACAAGCCTGGTGTCATAATAGTATATACAAAGATGTTTACAGAAGTACTGACTTTAACAGAAAAAATATATATAGATATAGATGTATATGTTCATCAGGAGAAGATTTTAAGTGATTGTATTACCTTTATACAGTGAAATACTATAAAGCCATTAAAATGCATATATGAATATACACTACAGACATACACACCCCTACAGGTGAGGAGAAGGGTGCACGTAAAGAAACTGAGTTACAAAACAACCTGTATAGTAACCCTTTTTTGTAATTTATCTTCTCTATGCAAAGAGAAGATGTTGTCTGAGTTAAATTCACTTATGATGTGCATTTAAGATAAATTCGCTAAAATATTAACTATGGCAGTGGTCATCTCAGAGTGGTAGAATTACAGATTTTTTTTTTATTGTATTTGGGCTCTGGGGTACATGTGTACATTCTGCATTCCACAGGATTATTACATAGGTATTTACATGCCATGGTGGTTTGCTGTCTCCATCCCCCCTGCCCTGTTGCCTACATCAGGCATTTCGGTGTTATCCCTCCTATCCTACCCCCCAAACCCCCTACTTAGCCCTGTGAGTGTTGTTCCCTTCCCTATGCCCAAGTGTTCTCAGTGTTCATCACCTGCATATGAGTGAAAACATGAGGTGTTTAGTTTTCTGTTCTTCTTGTGTCAGTTTGCTGAGAATGATGGTTTCTAGGTTCATCCATGCCCCTACAAAGGACACAAACTCATCGTTTTATATGGCTGCATAGTATTCCATGGTGTATATGTGCCCCATTTTCCTTGTCCAGTCTATCATCAATGGGCATTTGGGTTGGTTCCAGGTCTTTGTTATGGTAAACAGTGCCGCAATGAACATATGTGTTCATGTGTCTTTATGATAGAATGATTTAAAATCCTTTGGTATATACCCAGTAATGGGATTGCCGGGTCAAATGGAATTTCTATTTCTAGGTCCTTGAAGAATTGCCACACTGTCTTCCACAATGGTTGAACTCATTTACACTCCCACCAACAGTGTAAAGTGTTCCTATTTCTCCATATCCTCTCCAGCATTTGTTGTCTCCAGATTTTTTAATGATCGCCATTCTAACTGGTGTCAGATGGTATCTCAATGTGGTTTTGGTTTGCATTTCTCTAATGCCCAGTGATGATGAGTATCTTTTCTTTCCACATGTTTGTTGGCTGCATATTTGTCTTCTTTTGAAAAGTGTCTGTTCATATCCTTTGCCCACTTTTGAATAGGTTTGTTTGTTTTTTTTTCTTGTAAATCTGTTTTAGTTCTTTGTAGTCTCTGGATATTAGCCCTTTGTCTGATGGGTAGATTGCGAAAATTTTTTCACATTCTGTTGGTTGTTGGTTTACTCTAATGATTGTATCTTTTGCTGTGCAGAAGCTCTTAAGTTTAATTAGGTCCCATTTGTCTATTTTGGTTTTTGTTGCCAGTGCTTTTGGTGTTTTAGTCATGAAGTCCTTGCCTGTGCCTATGTCCTGAATGGTATTGCCTAGGTTTTCTTCTGGGGTTTTTATGGTGTTAATTCTTATGTTTAAATCTTTAATGCATCTGGAGATAATTTTTGTATAAGGTGTAAGGAAGGGATCCAGTTTCAGCTTCCTGCATATGGCTAGCCAGTTTTCCCAACACCATTTATTAAACAGGGAATCCTTTCCCCACTGCTTGTTTTTGTCAGGTTTGTCAAAGATCAGATGGTTGTAGATGTGTGGCATTGCCTCCGAGGCCTCTGTTCTGTTCCACTTGTCTATATCTCTGTTTTGATACCAGTAACAACAAGGCTGTTTTGATTACTGTAGCCTTGTAGTATAGTTTGAAGTCAGGTAGCATAATGCCTCTGGCTTTGTTCTTTTTGATTAGGATTATCTTGGCTATGTGGGCTCCCTTTTGGTTCCATATGAAGTTTAAATTGTTTTTTTACAGTTCTGTGAAGATGGTCCATGGTAGCTTGACGGGGATAGCATTGAATCTATAAATTACTTTGGGCAGTATGGCCATTTTCACAATATTGATTCTTCCTAACCATAAGCATGGAATGTTTTTCCATCTGTTGGTGTCCTCTCTTATTTCCTTGACCAGTGTTTTGTAGTTCTCCTTGAAGAACTCTTTTTACTTCCTTTGTTAATTGTATTCCTAGGCATTTTATTCTCTTCGAAGCAATTATAAATGGGAGTTCACTCATGGTTTGGCTCTCTGTTTGTCTTATTGGTGTATAGGAATGCTTGTAATTTCTGCACATTGATTTTGTATCCTGAGACTTTGCTGAAGTTGTTTATCAGCTTGAGGAGGTTTTGGGCTGAGACAATGGGGTCTTGTAAATATACAATCATGTTGTCTGCAAATAGGGGCAATTTGACTTTTTCTTTTCCTAATTGAATGTCCTTTATTTCTTTTTCTTTCCTAATTGCTCTGGCTAGAACTTCCAATACTATATTGAATAGGAGTGGTTAGAGAGGGCATCCTTATCTAGTGCCAGTTTTTAAAGGGAATATTTCTAGTTTTTGCCCATCAGTATGATATTGGCTGTGGGTTTGTCATAAATAGCTTTTATTGTTTTGAGCTATGTTCCGTCAATACCTAGTTTACTGAGAGTTTTTAGCATAATGCACTGTCAAATTTTGTCAAAGGCCTTCTCTGCATCTATTGAGATAATCATGTGGTTTTTGTCTTTGGTTCTGTTTATGTGGTGAATTACGTTTATAGACTTGCATATGTTGAACCAGCCTTGCATCCCTGGGATGAAGCCTACTTGATTGTGGTGGATAAGCTTTTTGATGTGCTGTTGGATTCAGTTTGCCAGTATTTTATTGAAGATTTTTGCATCTATGTTCATCATGGATATTGGCCTGTAGTTTTCTTTTTTAGTTGTGTCTCTGCCAGATTTTGGTATCAGGTTGATGTTGGTCTCATAGAAAGAGTTAGGGAGGATTCCCTCTTTTTGTATTGTTTGGAATAGCTTCAACAGGAATGGTACCAACTCCTCTTTGTATGTCTAGTAGAATTCAGCTGTGAATCCATCTGGACCTAGACTTTTTTTGGTCAGTAGGCTATTAATTGCTGCCTCAACTTCAGACCTTGTTATTGGTCTATTCAGGGTTTCAACTTCCTCTTGGCTTAGCTTTGGGAGTGTGCAAGTGTCCAGGAATTTATCCATTTCTTCCAGATTTACTGGTTTATGTGCAGTTGAGTTGTTTGTAGTTATGAGTTGTTTGTAGTAATCTCTGATAGTAGTTTGTATTTCTGAGGAATTGGTGGTGATTTCCCCTTAGGGTTTTTTATTGCATCTATTTGATTCTTCTCTCTTTTCTTTTTTATTAGTCTAGCTAGTGGCCTATTTTGTTGATCTTTAAAAAAAAATCAGCTCCTGGATTTATTGATTTTTTTGAAGGGTGTTTTGTGTCTCTGTCTCCTTCAGTCCAGCTCTGATCTCAGTTATTTCTTGTCTTCTGCTTGCTTTTCAGTTTTTTTTTTTTTATCTTGCTCCTCTAGCTCTTTCAATTTTGTTGATAGGGTGTTGATTTTAGATCTTTCCTTTTTTCTCATGTGGGCATTTATTGCTATAAATTTCCCTCTAGACACTGCTTTAAATGTGTCCAATATGATCTGGTACATTGTGTCTTCATTCTTGTTGGTTTCAAAGAACATTTTTATTTCTGCCTTCATTTCATTGTTTATCCATTCATCATTCAGGAGCAAGTTGTTCAGTTTACTTGTGATTGTGTGGTTTTGAGTGCTTTTCTTAATGCTGAGTTCTAATTTGATTGTGCTGTGGTCTGAGAGACTGTTTGTTATGATTTCCATTCTTTTGCATTTGCTGAGGAGTGATTTACTTCCAATTTTGTAGTCAATTTTGGAGTAAGTGCAATATGGTGCTGAGAAGAATGTGTATTATGTGGATTTGGGGTGGAGTGTCCTGTAAATGTCTGTTAGGTCCACTTGGTCTAAATCTGTGTTCAAGTCCTGGATATCCTTGTTGACTTTCTGTCTCGTTGATCTGTCCAATATTGTCAGTGGAGGGTTAAAGTCTTCCACTATTATTGTGTGGGAGTCTAGATCTCTTTGTAGGTCTTTAAGAACTTGCTTTATGTATCTAGGTGCTCCTGCATTTGGGTGCATAAATATTTAGGATAGTTAGCTCTTCTTGCATTGATCCTTTTACCACTATATAATGCCCTTCTTTGTTTCTTGGTCTTTGCTGGTTTAAAGTCCATTTTATCAGAGACTAGAATTGCTACCCCTGCTTTTTTTTGCTCTCCATTTGCTTGGTAAATCTTCTTCCATCCCCTTATTTTGAGTCTATGTGAGTCTTTGCATGTGAGATGGGTCTTCTGAATACAGAACACCAATGGGTCTTGACCTTTTATCCAGTTTGCCAGTTTGTGTCTTTTTATTGGGGCATTTAGGCCATTTACATTCAACGTTAATATTGTTATGTCTGAATTTGATCCTGCCATTTTGTTACTGGCTGGTTGTTTTGCCCATTAATTGACATGGCTCCTTCATTGCGACGTTATTCTTTACCATTTGGTACGTTTTTGCAAGGGCTGGTACTGGTTGTTCCTTTCGCTGTTTAGTACTTCCTTCAGCAGCTCCTGTAAGGCAGGTATCGTAGTGACGAAATCGCTTAGCAATTGCTTGCCTGTAAAGGATTTTATTTCTCCTTCACTTACGAAGCTTAGTTTAGCCAGATATGAAATTCTGGTTTGAAAGTTCTTTTCTTTAAGGATGTTGAATATTGGCCCCCACTCCCTTCTAGCTTGCAGGGTCTCTGCCGAGAGATCCACTGTGAGTCTGTTGGTCTTTCCTTCATGGGTGACTCGACCTTTCTCTCTGGCTGCCCTTAGGAGTTTTTCCTTCATTTCAACTCAGGTGAATCTGACAACTATGTGTCTTGGGGTTGCTCTTCTTGAGGAATATCTTTGTGGTGTTCTCTGTATTTCCTGGATTTGAATGTTGGCCTGCCTTGTTAGGTTGGGAAAGTTCTCTTGGATAATATCTTGATGAATGTTTCCAACTTGGATTCATTCTCCCTGTCACATTCAGGTATGCTGATCAAGTGTAGATTAGGTTTTTTTCACATAATCCCATAGTTCTTGGAGGCTTTGCTCATTTTTTTTCACTCTTTTTTCTCTAATCTTGCCTTCTCATTTTATTTCATTGATTTGATCTTCTAATAGTCTTTCTTTTGCTCGATCAATTCAGCTGTTGAAACTTGTGTATGCCTCACGAAGTTCTCATGCTGTGTTTTTCAGCTCCATCAAGTTGTTTATGTTCTTTTCTAAGCTGGTTATTCTAGTTAGCATTTTGTCTAACCTTTTATTCAAGGTTCTTAGTTTCTTTGTATTGAGTTAGAACATGGTCTTTTAACTCAGAGAAGTTTGTTATCACCCACCTTCTGAAGCCTGCTTCTGTCAATTTGCCAGATTCATTCTCTATCTTTTTTTGGTTCCCTTGATCTTGAGGAGTTGTGATTCCTGGGAGGAGAAGAGGTGTTCTGTTCTTTGGTGGTTTCATCCTTTTTGCACTGTTTTCTTCCCCATCTTCGTGGATTTATCTCCCTTTAATCTCTGAAGTTGGTGATTTCAGGAGGAGTCTCTGAGCGGACTTTTTTCCTATTGAGGTTGGAGCTGTATCTTTTTTGGCCTGTAGAGGGCGCTGCTGGGCTCTCGGTTCAGTCAGGTTGCTGGGTGGGTGGTCCCTCCCTGGAGCTTGTTCGCAGGTGAGGTTGGCCCCGCCTTCTCGATGGCGTCTCTCCTTCCCCAGCCGGATCTTCCTGGTTGGGGTCAAGCTGGTGTATTTGCTGCCAAGCTCTTTAGCAAGGGCTTCAGTTTGAGCTCTGTGGAGGTGAGGCCTGCCAGGCCTTATGGTCTGTTTCCGTGTTTTCAACTCTGCCTCCCTCTGTGGGATGGTCCGTCCCGCTGGCAGTTAGTGCAAGCTCCCGCCCAGGTCCCTCAACAATTTGCTGCACCTGGCGGTAGCGGCTGCTCCGATTTGCATCAACTACTCACGGCGCCCCACCGTCGGGCAGGGCTCTCGTGGACCTGGGTTGCAGGAGGGATGAGGTAAGCACAGTATCCAAAACGGAGCACCGTGGGGGTTAAGTCACCAGAACCTCTGAGCCAGCTTCATATTTCAGGTAGGGACGCGTCCCTCCACCCCCCACCACCGTCTTGATTTGCCCCCGTGGGCAGCTCTCGCCCTGCCGCTCCTTCCCTGGACCTAATTTCAGTGCCCTATCAGTCCCACAGAAACAAACCCGGCACCTCGTTTGGAAACGTGAAGCCCTCTAGCCGTCTGCATCTCATTTGCTGGGAACTGCATTCTGGTGCTGGCTTCTCTGGGCCATCTTGGTGCACCGCCCACCCCCCAACCCCTCATATATATATATATATATATATATATATATATATATATATATATATTTGAGACTGAGTTATGCTCTAGCACCCATGCTGGAGTGCAGTGGCGGGATCTCGACTCACTGCAACCTCCGCCTCCCAAGTTCAAGCAATTCTGCCTCATCCTCCTGAGTAGCTGGGATTACAGGCACGCACCACCACGCCCAGCTAATTTTTGTATTTTTGGTAGAGACAGGGTTTCATCATGTTGGCGGGGCTGGTCACAAACTCCTGAACTCAAGGAATCCGATCCAGCCATCTCGGCCTCCCGAAGTGTTGGGATTATAGCCATGAGCCACTGCCCCTTGGCCAAGGAATTACAGATTTTTAAAAAATTATTTACAGTTTTCTGTATTGCAGCGGTTCTCAACTTAGACAGTACATTAACAACCTATGAAAAATCTGAATGCTCGGCCCATTCTAGACAAATTAAGTTGGAACGACTGGAGGTGAACCCAGGTTCTAGTAATTTTTTAAATTAGCCAGATGATTCAATGTGCAATCAAGCTTGAGAGTGGGTATATGGTTTGAATGCTTTACAATCAGTGATCATTTTATAAATCAGGAAGAAGGGAGAGCCAGAAGAAGTTATCTTCATTTTGCAAATTTATGTGCAGTGTGCATGTGTGGCTATTGCAAACAAACTAAGGCTAAAGCTGGCTAAAATCTAAAGGAACACAATAAAGTCACCAAATTGATCATACAATGTAGTCAGAAAAACCTGGCTTGCTTTCTTTGTTCTAATACTTCCTGCTATGGGACCTTGAGCAGCTCACCTCACCTGTTTGAGTGTCAGTTTTCTTTTCTAAAAAGAGCAAAAGGGAAATTCTATTCCCATAGAATTGTAGGATTCATTGTCATATTGCATGAACAAGGACTATGTAAGTTTCTAGTTATACTATGTGATGGAGAAAAAGTAGAAAAGAAAGTAGGAGAAATAACTGAGCACAGCAAGATAAAATATGGGCATTCCAGGAATGTTAATGTTTTTTGTTTCTCAAGAATGCTTTCATTCCCCTAACAAGCACAGTTGCTGAGGGCCCGCGTTGCACCAGACCCCATTTTAAGGGTTAGACGACATGTAATGACAGTCTGATTGCCGTCAAGAGGCTCACATATGTAAGGAAATGATGAGCTGCAACAAATAGCACAATGCGGTGAGTCCTGTAAAGAGGCGTGCCCGCGGCTGTAAGAGAGGCAACAATGCCTCTTCCAGAGAAGGGAAGACAAGAGAGCTCAGACGGGAAATGCTGCCTACATGCTTTGTCCTCTAGGGGGCGCGCAAGGCTTTCTCCTTTGATAGCTGAATGGAATCAGTGCTTCCAGCGAAAACGGTGAAGATAGGTAGAACCGGGTTAAGAATAAATGCTCCAGTGCCACTGGTCTTGGAAATCTCTCTTTTTAGGTATTTTTCTATTGAATTGTTTCCTTTGCTCCCATGAAGCTGGTGCTATGGAAAGACATTGGGTTAGCTCTTCCAGTTAAAGTTGCTCCCTCCACTTAGAAGACTAAAGGAAGTCCCGTAGGCAGGAAGAGGACTCACTTGGGCTCAAGACATTCATTCCAGCCTAATTCACAAGGATAGATGACATCATGATTTGGGACCATAACTTGTCACTTGTGCACATACTCTAAACGGTGGCATTTTTCAAGGTATTGAGGGAGGTGGCAGGATGGGACTAAGAAATTTGACTGAGACAGGCTTATTAAACTCACTGCAACCAACAGATGGTTCTAGGTTTTTTGTGTTTTTTTTTTTTTCGTTAATGTCCCATGGCTATGTACTCTAGATTTGAAGTTTCAAGGTCCTCTTGAAGTTCGTTTTTTGATTTTTTAAATAGGGTCTTGCTCTGTCACCACTGCAGTGGCGTGATCATGGCTCACTGCAGCTTCTGACTCCTGGGCTCAAGCAGTCCTCCCACCTCAGCCTCCCAAAGTATTGGGATTACAAACATGAGCCACACACACCTGGCTCAAAGTCCTCTTGAATCTGGCAAACACTTGATTTGGAATTTTCTAAAACTTCTCTTATTTGTTATAGCAACTATATTTCATGGGAAGATATTTCTCTGATTGATGCTCTTCTTTTTCATCTCTTTGAATCACCTATAATTGCTTCCATTTGCACACTCTTAAAGAAGTAAGCTTAGAGTAGTTTCTGATTGCCTTGCATGGAAATTTAAGATGTAATTTCTCAGAGTTTTTGTGATGTCTAAATGAAGGCTATATAGACAATTTTGATTTTTAAGTAGTTTTTCTTTTCTACTTTGAGAATCAGACTGTTTGGGGATAGTGTGGAAACATCCAGTTCCTGAAAAAATGAATTTTCCTAGGAAATTCATTTGTATACTAAAGAGCTTCAATATTTTGTTTGCTGTGTAATTAGAAAGTAGCTGGGCATATGCCTTTATTTTTTGTATGGCAAGGTTTGGCTTGTTAGATACCAGCCAAGGTAGTACCTCGGATATTTGCCAGGCATATTTATTCTTGTCGAAGGCACGTTGGCAGTAAATGACACTGAAGGATCCTGCTTGGAATGACTTCTGGTATCACGTAAACTGTTCCACAGTTGTTGGGGGGATCCAGATACACCCTCAGATTATCTGTTGCTTCACTCTTATCTCTGACCCTAGCTCCTGAGTAAATAGGTGGGTTCTGCGGGGATCCACTTCTTTCTTTTTCTTTTCTTTTCTTTCTTTCTTTCTTTTTTTTTTTTTTTGAGACAGCGTCTTGCTCTGTTTCCAGGCTGGAGTGCAGTGGCGTGATCTCCGCTCACTGGAATCTCCACCCCTGGGTTCGAGTGATTCCCCGACTACAGCCTCCTGAGTAGCTGGGACTACAGGCACTCACACCACCATGGCCAGCTAAAATTTTGTATTTTAGTAGAGACGGAGTGTCACCATGTTGGCCAGGATGGTCTTGATCTGCTGACCTTGCAATACTCCAGCCTCGGCGGCCTCCCAAACTGCTGGAATTATAGGTGTGAGCCACCGCACCCAGCCAGTCCACTTCTTGGTTAGTTGTACCTTCTTGTGACTGAGTTGTACTAGATAGGACTGGCCATTTTTTCAAACTAGTCCCGCCGGGCGCGGTGGCTTAAGCCTGTAATCCCAGCACTTTGGGAGGCCGAGGCGGGTGGATCACGAGGTCAAGAGATAGAGACCATCCTGGTCAAAATGGTGAAACCCCGTCTCTACTAAAAATACAAAAACATTAGCTGGGCATGGTGGTGCGTGCCTGTAATCCCAGCTACTCAGGAGGTTGAGGCAGGAGAATTGCCTGAACCCAGGAGGCGGAGGTTGCGGTGAGCCGAGATCG
>NW_016107366.1:4609269-4629050 GCF_001604975.1 Cebus imitator | reverse complement strand
TATCTTGCAGAAATTCCCATCTGTAGCATGTGACTGACCCTTTTCCTTGATTTCTAGCACAATACAGTATTCTTTGTACTTTTTATATTTTGTCGTTGATAGAGGGAATCTAACTATTTGCAGTAGAGGAGATTAGGTGAGACTGCTAATGTCAGTATTGTGCTCAGAAGATATTTCTTCTGAATCTCAGTGGAGGGTTCAGAAGCTTCCCACATCTCCAATAGCTTCCCATTACACTTCACCTCTGACCACTCCCTCTTTCTTTGTGTACCCCAGCCATACTGACCTTATTGCTCCTTAAACAGGCCAACCTTATGTCCACCTCAGGAACGGATGCCACTTGCTGTGCTTTCTGCCTGGAATCCTACACTCCAGATTTTTACACAGTTTACTCATTCATATCATCAATATCCCTGCCTAAATGTCACTTCAGAGAATCCTTTATAACACCTTATCAGAAATAACCCATACACCTTCTACATCCTTAAGCAGCTTTGCTTTTCCTTATAGCACTTATCGCAATCTGAAATCATATTGTGTTTTTTGTTTCGTTTTTGTTTGAGATGGAGTCTCATTCTGTCACTCAGGCTGGAGTGCAATGGCGTGATCTTGGCTCACTGCAACCTCCGTCTCCTGGGTTCATGTGATTCTCCTGCCTCAGCCTCTCAAGTAGCTGGGATTATAAGCACTCACCACCATACCCAGCTAATTTTTGTATTTTTAGTAGAGATGGGGTTTCACCATGTTGACCAGGGTGGTCTCGAACTCCTGACCTCAGGTGGTCCACCTGCCTCGGCCTTCCAAAGTGCTGGGATTACAGGCGTGAGCTACCGTGCCTGACCCATATTGTGTTTTATCTGTATACTTTGTAACATTTGTTTTCCTTGCTGGAATGTAAGCAATATGGGGTCAGGGACTCTCATCTGTGTTATTTCTTACTCTGTCCCCAGACTCTAGAACAGTGCCAAGTACCCAATAAGTTTTTGTTGAACGAATAAATAAATGAATGAAAATTAGCTTCATTTCTTTAGAGTTGAGTGGGATTTGGGCTCTAACCTCATCGTCTACAAAGCCTGGGGTTGGGGAAACTAGTGCTGAGCACAGTGTTTAGGGTTGCAATGTATTGCTTCTTCTTTAAAGGAAGGAGATGATGCCTGAGATTAGCTCTGGTCCTGAGGCCACAAGTCAGGCACTTTAAATTTATAAAGGCTGATCCTACCCACTCCTTTCCGAAACTCGAGGACTACTTGCTGGAATGAGTATTCTAAAACCACACTTAAGAGTGTTCTTGAAATTGAAGTGCATCTTATAATAAGTATACTCTTAATATATTTCTTGTGCTTTTTTTTTTTTTTTTTTTTCCTAAAAAGCTGTTAAGGAAAGCTAGGGATATGGTATGTCTTTTATAATTGAAAGCATCTTCAGTTAAAAAAGACAGTATTTTACAAAATTCCTCATTTTTAGAATCTTAGATTGATAAAATGTTACCGCTAGTGGGCATTAAAGATCCAGTGGATTTTAAAGCCTTTTCCATTTTTTTCTTAAGCCTGGTTTTTTGGAAAGAAATCTTTAGAGAAACTATAAACAAACCAGTGGATAAAAGCACAGTGGGCCGATAGGTGACTTAGCACGCTCACCCCTCCTCTATGGTGACCTACACTTTCAAGGGAACTTGCGGAGAGTAATTTGAAACTTAATGGAAAGATACAAGCCAGTTCCTTCATCTTTGGCTGATGCAGAAATCACTATTAAAAGTGGTTTATTAATAAATTGACATAAAAAAGTGCATATATGTAAAGTATAACATTTGGTAAGTTTCAACATGTGTATACACCTACAAAGCCACCCCTGCAACCAAGATGTTGAACATATTCATCATCCCTAAAAGTTTTCTTATGCACCTTTGTAAATTCTTCCTCCCTACCTAAACTTACCTCATCCCTATCTCCAGGCAACCCTTATTTGCTTCATGTCACTATAGTGATTAGTTTGCATTTTCTAAAATTTTACATGAATGACATTATACACACTTTTTTTTTAATCTGGTTTCTTCCACTCAGCATAATTGAGATTTATCCATATTGCTGTACGTATCAATAGTTCTTTTCTTTTCATTGCCAAGCAGTATTCCATGGTATGGCTCTTCTCAATCTGTTTGTCCATTTGCTGCAGCTGGACATTTGAATGGCTTCCAGTTTTTGGTTATTACAAATGAAGATCTATGAATATTCATGTACAAGTCTTCATATGGACACATGCTTTCATTGTTTTTGTGTAAATACCTAGAAGTTGAATGGCTGGATCTGATCAAATGGTAGGTATATGTTTAACTTCTCTAGCAACTACCTACTTGTCTTTCAAAGTGGCTGTACCATACGATAGTTCCAGTGGCTACATAACCTCAGAAACACTCAGCATGTTCAGTTTCCTAAAAGTTTAGCCATTCTAGTGACTGTGTGGTAGTATCTTATTGTGGTTTTAATTTTCATCTCCTGTATGACTAATAATGTTAAGCATCCTTTAATGTACTTATTTTGCCATTGCTACTGAGCAAAAGGGGCTCGCTTCCTAATGTGCTAGAAGCCAATGCAATGATACTGGGTTTTTGAGAAAAGAATAACTTTTTATTGCAGGTTTACCAACAAGGAGACAGGAGTCCAACTCAAATCTATCTCCTCATGTTGGCTATAAGGCAAGACTTTTATTAAGGTTTAGGGGATGGATTCTGGGATTTACCCCTGATTGGTAGAAGGAAAGGGGAGGTCTGGAAAAGTCCTCTGGCATGCACAGTTATCTCTTCATGCTTCCCCATGGATCACATTTGCAAATTTGGGGGAAGTTATTTGAAATGTGCAGTGGAAATTCAGGCTGTGTTGTCAGCAAGCGTGTTCTGCACAGACTCCAGTTGGCCATAATGGTTCCAGCCAATTTCAGCCAGTTGTTATCCTACAAGCAGAGAGAGCTTTTGTGTTTCAGCAAGTTGTTTCTTTTCTTATCTGCCATCCTGAAAACTGAAGAATTTCTGTGTCATTTGTTTCTTTAATTCACAATCTTCTCTGGTGACATGTTTTTAATCACTACTTACGTTTTTTAATTGCCCCATTTTTGTTTTCATTTTTAATATTCTGCAGTAATGACAATATTTTTGAAGCATTGTCTGCTCTATTTGTCTATTCTACAATTTTGTTGACAGAACTACGAAATAAATAGCACTGTTAGTGGGAAATGAAAAAGAACTATGTTAATCTAACAGAGAACTATCACAATAGGCTGATATTTACGGTATAGACAGAGACTGTTTACAATTATTCAGGCTGCCAGAAGTGACAGTGGAGGGGAGGAAGAAATGATGGCATATAACTGGGAGGCAATGGGAGATAGTGAAAGGAACCAGAAAGGGGAATACTGTATTGATTTTTGCCCCATCCAAAGTCTCCCCTCCATACTGTCTATGTCATGACCAACCCTTCATATTCTTTCCCCATCTCCCCAATTTTTTTCATTATTATGTTTTTTTATAAAAATTTTATAGCAAATATGTTAAGGAGATGAAGACTAGCTCAGCAGCAGAATCTAGTTATTGGCTATTTATTGTGATAAGCTTGCCAAGAATTTTCAGTAGTGGGCCACATGATCAGAAATCCATGTGTTGGCAAAAGAAAGTTTGTATTGATTCCACTGCTGATGCATAGCAAGTTTTATATTAAAAATAAAAAGAACTTTATACAAAAGTACGGTTACAAACCTAGAGTTTGAACTTGTCTCTCTAAGAAGCACATAGTAGAGTGAGGACACTGACCTAGGTTGGGGACAAAACTGTCGTTTTGTCATGGATTAGAATGAATGTGATCCTAGGGAAAGAACTGAAGGGCTTGGGCAAAGGGGTTGTGAAGATAGCATTCAAAGTGAATAAGAAGAGCAGAAGCCAGCTCTCCTTCTATTTCCACTTTAGTCTGGAGAGGAAGAGGCATTTCTGCCACCCTGTCCCCTCTGTCTTTTTAACTTCTTCCAGAGGGAGAAGGAATTACTCAAGTACTCCAAAGCACAAGGCAATTACCAAACCACATTTCACTCAAGGGCAGGGTCTCTAAGCTGATGCTCCCTCATTGGCATTTGCAGGCCCCTTATTTCAGCAGACTGGGAAAGGGCATGGCCAGTCTCTGTCCTGTGTATATGTACTATGTTAGTCTAACAGAACTATCACAATAGGCTGTGCATAAATTGTATCTGATCTGTTCTAGATCTTTCCATCACCCAGGATGGAAGTGATGGAAACTTCCTTAGGTTTCCAGACCTACATGTTATAATCTCATTTGATTTAAGAAAGATTTCTGCCCTGGGAGAGAAGTGGGTGCTCAGTTAATAAAAATGTATTTTTATTCTCTATTTGGTATTATTCTCATGTGCATATTTCTTAATTAGAAATCCCTGAATGGTAGGATTTCAGCTCCTAAACTGAACCCCTGACGCTAACATAATTAATCTTAAACAATACTTCTATCCAAAGGGAGCCCAAAAGAGAGGCAAGAAATTGTGTCTAAGCCAGAAGGACTACAACTAGGGTCAAGGTAACAGGATAAGTTCATAGGGTAAATAGATAGTGAAATCACTTTCCCTTTGTTGCATAACCTGTGGATGGAGAGGACCATCATTTATTCATTCACCCATTCATCAACCAATCCATCCTTTCTTCCATTCAGTCATTAACACATTTCTGGATTCCAGTCACTGGGCTAAGACTTCATAACACAGTAATAAACAAGTCGGGTATTGTTTGAAAGAGGATGAAAAAAATGGGGAAAGAGGGTGCATGTAAATTTGTTATAAAATATATATATATATGAGTCAGAGAGAATGGCTCATACACATATATTCTACATAGAGACTCATATATATATGAGTCAGAGAGAATGGGACAGATGGCACAACATTTTCTCCCACCTTTGACCTATGCTGAAGCCTACAATAGAGTGTACTCATGAGACAGTTTTTGAGACTCTGGACATAAGCCGTTCTGATTGGAAGATCAAGTGACAAAACAAAGCAACAGTTAGAAAGAGGGCCATGGTTTCCACTTTCCCCCAGGACCAAGTATTGACCTGTAAAGTAGATATCACTAGTATTCACCAAAATCTGCTCTCCTCTGTTTTCATATACATGAACCTGTCTGCACTTTTCAGCTGTCTTGCAGCTAAAGTAGAACCATAGTGATTAGTTCCAGCATCTGCAGCCTGAAGCAAAGAGCTAGTGATTAACCACCTCTAAGTGATCAATTTCAACCTGCTTAGTTGACCAGGGAGGCTTCATGGAAAATAGCTGCCCTACAGGGTTGCCCAAAACTCTATTGGGTTTTGTGTCAGCGAGAAGTAAACTTTTGTCATGGCAAGCCACTGAGAAGACACTTGGTCTTGCTGTACCAGTCTACCCTAACCGAGAGAACTGATACTTGGGAAGCATTACAAAATGGTCCCCATGGCATAGGCCCTGGTGGTTTCAAAATAGCTACTATAAGCCCTAGTAAAAGAGAGGTCTTTCCAGTTACTTTGCAAGGCAGTGTGGAGCCAGAACAGGAAAGGAAAGGTAAGATAGTTGCTCTTTAATGATTGTATCTAGCAGACTTCTTAGTGAGTACATATATATAAGGTACGTTTTTGCAGACTCCCAGAAATATTTAAGTAGGACTTTTGGGGCTTAAGGAAGAGTGTATCAACAAAGGAAACTCTGCATTATTTAATCTTAACGTGACTGCTTATATCCCAAAACTGGTGACACATGGTGTCTGAGTTGTGGGATCTGTTTTGTTAGGGAGAGGTCACAATTCCGTTTCTAGTTGGCAGGAATGATTTTATTTTCTATCTTCATCCTTATTCCTTCCTTGGAGAGTAAAGTGTCACACATTGCTCAGGTCTCTAGAAATTTCAGGATCTCTTGGGATTCATGTCAGACTCCCCTATATCTTTTCTGGGATGCTGTGATTTTTTGGAGAACATAATTTAATTTCATTATCATAGCTTTTTTTCTCGAAACTGACTACAGACAGGAAAATACTTTCTGATGCAGATGTATTAACATTAGCATGCCAAAAATAGCTTTAGACATGGTTTATACCATACATCAAAATCCATATTACTACTTTCTGAACTTGTGAATTCATTTTCAAAAAAATAAAAAACTTCATGGGCCCCAAATCAACAATTCAAGACATTTCCACAATAGGTTGAAAATAAGCATAAGCTTCCATGGCCAAGTGGTCAATCCCATGTCCAAAGTGAATTTGATTATCTGTACTTTGTTGAAAGTGACAGCAATGATCTTATTGTTCCCGTGATGTTTCATGTTCTGCTCTTCAGATGTCCTTTCATATGAGAAAGAAAGCACAATCTTATGGGCCACCAGGAATCTAAGAAACTACGCCTCTCAAAGCCCTTTGACAGCTCCAAACAATCTCGTAGCAGCCAAGAATATCTTTTCAATAATGTGCCTAACCTAACCATATGACTATATTTAAATAAATTTCCATGCTACTTCAATTTCCAAATAAAATGGCAAAAGCAGAAAGGCTATTAAAAATCTTGATCAGGCTGGGCACAGTGGCTCACACCTTTAATCCCAGCACCTTGGGAGGTCGATGCAGGTGGATTACCTGAGGTCGGGAGTTCGAGACCAGCCTGACCAACATGGGGAAACCCCGTCTCTACTAAAAATACAAAAAAAATTAACGAGGTGTGACGGTGCAAGCCTATAATCCCAGCTACTCGGGAAGCTGAGGCTGGAGAATCGCTTGAACCCTGGAGATGGAGGTTGTGGTGAGCCGAGATCTCGCCATTGTACTCCAGTCTAAGCAACAAGAGCAAAACTCTGTCTTAAAAAAAAAAAAAAAAATCTTGATCACTTCCCCCAGCAACAGGGCAGTTACTATTCACATTTTACCCAAGAGCTATCCATGTGCCTCTTCTTCCTGACCAACAACAGCCCCATCTTGTTTAGGTGGTGGGTAAGGAGCCACTGAGATCATGGAAGATGGGCCCCTATTCAAGCCCCAAGGGAATGAATTGCAACTGGGCTTGTCCTGTTTTCCTTTGCCTGTGATTGGTCTAGAAGTGGGTATGTGGCCTAATTCTGACCCTATGAAGCAAAAGGAGAGGTCTGCTGGGAGACTTCCTGAAATTGCTCTTCCTGGAAAAAGGAAAACAAAACAACCACCACAGAACTTTATAAGAGAAAGCTTTTTATCCCAGCCCCTTCCTACTCTCATTGTATGCAGTTCTGTGAGGACATGATATTTGAAGCTGCAGTAGCTGAGGTGGCAAGAGATGGCAGAACAGAAGAGCAGATGGAATCTGGGTCCTAGATGACATCAGTGCACTGCTGCAACTGCCTTCTCCAGACCTCTTGACAGGTGAGAAAATTAAGCATCATTATTGCTTAAGCCTCTTGGAGACTAGATTCTTTTACTTGCCACTGAATGCATCCTAATGCTACAACCATTTCTTGCCCTGAAACCAACTTGCAAAATTTACAGCACAACTCTGCCCATATATGAAGAGAATGTAAAAGAGCATTCCAAACATCTCTTTTGGGAAAATAAATGGGTAACACCATTTTTTCTTTTCATTTGAGTTGTTTTACCTTTGGCAAGTGAAAGTTGAAAAGCAGAATTTTCCCGTATAAATCAAATTTCTGCATTTCCGTCCTGGCAAGGGGTAAGAAACTATTAGCTCATGCATGCTTTCTAATTAGTTAAGAACTGAATTTGCTAAAAAGTTCAAGCCCTACTCTTATTGTTTGGTTTCTTCTGCTTAGTTCATTCAGATGAGAGCATCCTTGAAGGTAAGATTTATGGTGGTCACACAGTTATGAACAGTGATTGTGAATTATGACATATTTCAGTGTTCTGGAGCAGCAGCTTAGTCAGCTATCCTCAGAGTCATTCTGAGGACTCTGGCCCATACCAGTGTGGGTTGTCTAAATGAACTTTAAAAAACTTTAGTTTTTTAAAGTAAGGGATATGTCTTTTTTTAAAAAAATTATTTATTTATTTCTGAGACAGAGTCCCACTCTGTCACCAGGCTGGAGTACAGTGGCGTGATCTTGGCACACTTGTACCTCCACCTCCTGGGTTCAAGCAGTTCTCCTGCCTCAGCCTCCCGAGTAGCTCAGAATACAGGCACGTGCCACCATACCCAGCTAATTTTTGTATTTTTAGTAGAGACGGGGTTTCACCATGTTAGCCAGGATAGTATCGATCTCTTGACCTCCTGATCCACCCACCTTGGCCTCCCAAAGTGCTGGGATTATAGGCGTGAGCCACTGTGCCTGGCCAAAAGTAAGGGATGTGTCTTTTCAGGACTGAGGGTCCCTATGGGAAACACTGACGAGAATATGTGGGAAAAATATGTGGTCCTCGGCTAAAAACTGCAGGGTTCAAAGAAGGGCTATAGTCATTCTGTGAGGAGAGTGCCAGGAGACTGAATTCAGCTCGCAATCAGCTATAGTGAAGTTATGACACAGGAAGCTCCGAGGTGGCACAAGACTTGGGAAAGGCAATGAGGCAGTAGGCAAGCTTCAAGGGATGAGACTTACCTTGAGGGAGCAAGGACAAGTTGTGACTTTCCCAGTCCTCTCTCTCTCCATTCGCACATCAGCAAGCTTCTGTCAGCAAGGAGGGGTGGACAATGCAACTGTCTGGGTTTAGCTTGATTGTTCTTTGAGACAGGTGTGGCCAGGAGCTGCCCACAAGGTAAGTCATCTTTGGGCAAGCCAAATGCTTTGGGAGACAATTGTTTCTGAAATTAAGTGTTTGTATCAAACATTCTCTTGGTTAGTAGGAGACTTTTTTTGTTGGATCATATTGTCCTCAGCAAAAGAGGTTGCAGAGAAGTTAAGGAATTTGGGATAACTTAGGAGTCGCAGTGCTTTGGGGCAATGTAGAGACTGCACTGTGTGATCCTGTCATCTCAGGACTTACCTGATGTTGCTAACTCCCTCATTTGGAAGGCTCTAAAAGGAAGAAAGCATGTCTTCTTCACTCATTTTTGAGTCTCCAGCACTGAGCACAGCACCTCTCACTCAGGAGGCACTCAATAAATGTAAATTGACATGAAACATGACACATGGTGCCTTTTACAGAACAAAAATTAATTTGTCCTAAAGGCCTCCTGGGATGCAATTCTGAATTTTAGTATCTGTCTACCTTGGGGTTGAGGTTAATGTTTAAGTGTGACAAGAAGGGGTTAGTTTGTTTGAAATAGTTCTTCCCGTGGTGTTTACTGTTAAGTGAAATATAATGCGATTCTAATCTCTTCCAAGCCTTTCCTGTTTCAAACATGGAAATGTGTTTCTGCAGATTGAGGCACTTCAGCTAAAAGTTCAAGGAGATTAAAAAGGAAAAAGCTTGAGTTATTTGAGTGAAAATCGCAAACAGGATTTAGTATTCATTAAGATGAGAATAAACTGCTAAATTTAGATTTAGTCATGATTAATTTGTTTGATGTATTCCCTTGGAGAATAATACATGAACTATGATTTTGAATGTGATACAGACACACACCATTTTTTACATATATAGCTTTTAAAATTTAGATATATTCCAAGTGCACCATCCAGAAAGAAGATGAAATCCTGCCTCCTCTTTCATTAACTTCTTTGGAGGAGAGCTAGATGGAAGCCAAACTTTTTCGGAACCCCAATTGGCCATGGATTTTGGATATACTGGGGCTGGAGAAGGGTATGGTTGAGAAGGACAGGAGGCATTGTACAAATACACTGCTGGAAATAAATCTACACAGACTGATTGACTTGAAAACTAGTTAATCAGAAATTTTGCCCTGCTTGGGGCAAAGCTAGAAACATTGAATCCCAACCACTGTGAGTAACATGCCTAATAGGAAAACTGAAAGTTCTGTCTATTTCTTTTCCAAAATTAAATGGCAGCCAATGTTTGCAGGGGGAAAAAAAAAAAAAGCACAATGGGGAATTAGGTTACAGCTGTTTGCTTAAAAATTGATAACTGATTTTGTTGTTTCTTTAATGGGAACATTGCATTGTGCCTTCTTTTCCTGTTGTTGTTTGAAGAAAAATGGTGAGAATACTACAGTGCAACTGCAGAATACAAGTTTGATACAACTAATCTAATTTACCTTAATACAGTCCTCATTTGGGAGAATTTATTTAGCTGGTAATTTAATTTAGGTGGAGAGGCACTTTAATTGGTGTTGATTACTGTGGGATTTTTATGTGCAGTATGATGCACTGTTGAGTTACAGCAACACATGACATAAAATTGGGGAATTTTAGGCCACTGGATATTTTTATCCCTGGATATTTTTATCCCAACTACAATAGAATTTGCTGAAAAATGCTTATTAACTGAAACCGTTTTCTAGGTGGGATATTATTTGGAAAATCCTTGGGACTATGTCAAAGACGGTTGGAAATTTGGAAGAGCTAGCAGACCAAAACAAACGAACAAACAAATTAATTTATTAGGATTGTGGTGGTGACGTGTTGTGGCTTCAGTTCACCCCACTACCTGAATTGCAGCAGTTTTGGGAATCATTACTCTGCAGTGAATGGGAATTTTTGGTTTAGAATTTAACATATTTTCCTGGTCTTTCTCCTAGCAACTGATACAGAAATATGAAATAATAAACTGATTCCAAAAGAAGCACCTATGTTAACCATTTGGGAGTAAAAACAGATGACAATGTAAAGGCAAATGATGAATGTATCAAAGAGAATGAAGGAACAGATAGCATATGTATGTAGGAACACAGTAGCTTTAAAATATCAGAAAGATGAGGAAAAGGACAGAGATGCCAAGTGAAGCAGAGAGTTTCTACATTTGTCATCTGCTCTTGCATGTCCCACGTTCCCTTATATAATAAATCTCTAATGGATGCCCTACTGTCACAGAATGTTTATATGATCAGCTTATGAGAATGCAAAGGAACTAAATAATGGACAGTTAACGTTCTGGAAAAACAAAATATTATCTTGCTAAGGAGCTGGTTTCTCACTGCATTTAGAATAAAATTCAAACAGCTATATCACCTTCCAGGCTTGATTATATCTGGCCCCTGCAAACTGACCTTCACGTCTTCCCACTGCCATCCTCATTCTTCAAGCTCTAGCTACATTGGCTTTCTTTCATCTTTGGACTTTCTTAACTGGTTCCTTCTGCAAGGCCTTTGCACTGCTATGCTCTTTCTCTGGAATGCTTTTCCCTTGGCTGAATTTTTCTGTGCAGTTCACATCTTAGTTCAATTTTAATCTCCCCGAAGAGATTTCCCATCCTATCTGCAGTTCATGCCCTTCCCTATCCCTAGGTCCCTCTATCACATTAACTAGTTAGATTTACTTCAAACCTCTTGAAATTCCCTTATTTATTCTTTTGAGTTTTTTTCTACTTCACCTTCCCCATAGAACATGAACTCAGGGGTCTTCTGTTTCATTCATTGCTATATCCCCAACACCTAGAATAGAACATGACACATAGTGAGCAATGAATGAATGAGAAAGAGTAAAGGACTCACAGTGGAACTGCCTACGAACAAAAGGAATACTGGACAAAAAGAAATGGACTAGGAAAGAAAATCAGGAAGAGGAAAAAGAATGGGGTCTAGGTACTGAGAATTAGTTATAGTGTACAATTTTAATCCTATTAAAAGTTTTTTACATGCATTCCAAGCAGAGGGAATGGCAAGTGTTAAGAGGAAGTCTTTCCATCACCACACGAAGCTATTTTTTTACTTTGTTATTGTACTGATTTTGTTTTCAGCATGTGTTGGCAGAGGGTGGGTGTGAGGGATCCCCGTGTTTCTCTCAGGGGAAAGCTGGGTTTTCTCTCCCAGGCTGCAGGTGTGGCTGACTCTTCTTGGTGTTGCCAATGGAGCACTAGACAGGAATACCACCCATGGCAGCTTTGCAGCTTATTCTAAGACTTTTAGGCCAAGAGGCAGGAAAGAGTAAAGGAATGATCACCACACTGTACCAGGGGTATACTGGTGAGAGGTAAGATGATCTGGGTGGTAGGGGTGACCCCCAATTTGTTTTCATCCAGAAAAAGACGGATAAATGCTCTGGCATTGCTGTGGCCCAGAGATCTGTGGCCATGGTTGCTTGTGCAGGCAGCAGCCAATACTTTTGAATGGCTACCTTGGGAATACAAAACTATGTGTGTGGGGGCAGAGAACCCATAGTATTTGCCACATCAGAAAAATCCATTCATGAAAGACAGACAATGATAAAGGTCTCAGAAAGCCTTAGCAAAATGGGTGCTTTTATTTTCACAGACATGTCTATGCAAATACACTCAGTCACAAGAGAGAGCTTCTTAAGCCTGACCGTAACTTAAACTCAGAAAGGTTAGTGAGCCTGTTAAGACTTCCACCCTTCTGGTAACCTATGTCCCTTGATACGGGAAGGATATCTTAGTTCTCCCCAGCTCCTTGCTTAGGATTAAATGAGAGACTTCAGCTTTGGTGTAAAGCTGTCAGCTGCCCTAATCAAGAACAATACACAAAAATTAGACTCCTTATAAGAATAAGGGATGAAATGAAGGAAGATCTTGAGGTGGGTAGGAGCAGAAGAGCAGAACTGGGCTTGCATCTGCAGAACATGTCCAAGGACAGCAGATCCTAATTCAGCTCAATCGGGAAAAAGCGCGTTAGTGTGTAGGTAGAGATACTGGACAGGAAGGATGGCCTTTGCCTTCAGCAATGGAGAAGTCGGGGAGGGGGTATCTGCATGCGATAGACAAATGAATTAGAGCAGAAATGTAAACCAGCAGTGCTTCCCTATCTTGGGCCTGGCTAGCTTAAAGTGGCTCCACTGTCATTGGTCAAAAAACTTTCATGAGGAGATCCAATCATTAATGCAACAAACTGTAACGAGTACTAAGTTGGAGACGGTTCAGTTCTAAAGCTTGGGGGCGGACAGGTCACTGAGAGAGGAGGAATGAAGGAGCGGGATCCCAACATTGTAATAAGTCATCTAGGAACTCTGATCACTTTGGACATTGCTGGGGGATACATCACAGCTCACTATAACACTACAGTACATACTTATATCTGTTTGTTCCCCCAAACTAACACGACAAGCTCTGCTATCGTAGCTTACAGAGACATTATTTAGTCCACGTTATACTCAGATTTTACAAAAGAGACTTTGACCACATAGATATTTATAAAATAAATGTGGTTAAGAAAAAAGTGCAGGGGCTTGAAGTCAGAAGAGCTCTGTTCCCATTCTGGCTATGCTGCTGTTCAGCTTTGTGACCTGGAGAACAGTTTAGCATCTCTGGGTCTTAATTTGTTCATCTGAAGAGCGTGGGTAATCAACCCTTATGTAATCCCTCAGTGGTCTTGAGTGCATCTCAAGATGGAAGTTAACTGTGGGAATTTAAAAGCAAACTGTGGCACTGAAACAAACTGGACAATTGCTTGAACCCTAATATCATCGTCCATCCTTACAAAGGAACTTGCCGGTCACTAGTCTGGTAAGTACTGTCAAAGACACTTGTTTGTAAATTTTGAGAAAAGTAATTTTCAGACTCTGGTCTTAGAATAAACTCATGAGGGGTCTCATTTTCAAACTGGAGATCATTTCCACTTTGAACGAACAATTGTTACTTTTGGCTTGGCTGAAAGTGGGGGTAGGTGAAAGCTGAGCTGCACATCCTTCAGAGGTCACAGTGAAAAGTCAGTCTTTATTCTAGCAGTGCTTGGTCTGGAGTCGCTAGTACATAGGTGGCAGCCCCATGCACTACTTCATACTTAACATCACCAGGATCTTTTTTCTGAAATAAACTTGAGTCGTATATGCTTATTATAGGAGAGAAAAGTTTGCCAAGTGTCTTCTATGGCCTAAGCACTTGCTAGATATTTTATATATATTCTGCCATTTAATCCTCAAGGCAATTTTAACAGGTATTACTGTCCTCATTTTACAGGTACAGAAATTGAGACCCAGAGTGATTATATGACGTGTCCAAGGTGGTCATGTCATTAGGGCATGGCAGAGATATGAAATAAAAGTTTAGGTCTTCTGACTTCAGTCCATGGTGTTTTTTTTTTTTTTTTTTCTATAACATCATGCTATCTAGAAGAAATAGAAATGCGAGTAAGCAGTCAGCCAGCAAAGTCAGGAAAAATGATATGCTGCTTGTAAAGAGCTCTCCCATACTATATCGTTCTGAAATGTCTAGTTTTCAAAGAGTTAGAGTAGTACAGAAATATTCAATGGTAAATCACTACTCAACATAAGCAATCTGACTTTGATGGTTCAGAAGCTCTTCCAGATCTTGTCATGCCTTCATGTTCTCACTAACAATATTAATTATCAGTGTATAACAGACATATAGGCAAAGAAAATGCCAGGTAACAGAAAAGCCAGATCACCTGCCTCCAAGATGCCGGGCACTGCACGGCTTTTATCAGTTTTTATTACACCACGTCAAGGAAACAAATGGAATCTATCCACATGGTCCTGCCTCACTGGGCGTATATTCTAAACATACATCCATTTTTCATACCTAATGAGAAAGAACTCAATTCCAAAGGATCTCACCTTTCACACAATTCTACCCTTCAGATCCTAAAACAGTCATATCACTGTGCGCAAGATTTTTGGCAGTCACAAGCTCTATCACAAAGAAGAGCTTAAAAACAAATGGAGAATATAACCAGTGTTCAAATGCACCCTCACTGGGTGGGTCAGACTGCATGAGGCAGTGTGGCTGTGTGGAGGGAGAGGTCCGGACCTGTGGCAAACTGCTGCTCCTGCCAGGAGGCTACCAAAGCCAAGGCTCTTGTCTTACTGATGGTCCTCAGCTGCCCCAGTGCCTATATCTCTAGCAACAGTAAACAGTGAAATACCTGCAGGCAACCATGTCTAAATAAAGAGATTGATATTTGAATCTTCAAGAAGTGGCCAACTTCAGAAAGGCATTTCTTGGCACCCTAGAGGAGACTGGGATGAAAGTTGTACCGGAGACTGGAGAAGAGCCCGATGTGTTTCACAAGGTTGGGCTCCACTACATAGGCCCTCTCTCCCTTGGCCCTCAACAGTGAGTATAGTGCCATATCCTTGCCAAAACCCTTGTGGCAGTATACTTGGGACAGGTAGGTGAGGGTCCGGCGGGCGGCAGGGGCAGGGAAGAGCATGGCTGGGGTGCAACACTGAGAGGCAGGAACCACGCTGTACAGGGAAGGACTCAGCCGCCGCAGTTCCAGGAAATAGTGCCGACCCACCAGCTCCACCAGACCCATGCTATACAGGGAGAAGAAGAGCACTACAGGCCAGCTAAACCCTGGGCGGCTGGCAAACCTCATGTATATCCAGGTTAGTAAGGGCCCCAGCAACATGCCCACACCAACCCACTCCAGGATCCGCATGGGCTCTGGGTTGATGTAGTGCTGGAGCCTCTCGGGGTGATAGAGCTTGAGATAAAGGGCATCTCTGAGATGTGGCTCAGAGAAGCGAGCCCGCAGAAGGTGCTCCAAGACTGGGAAGATCTGCTCTTCCGGAACAGCATCGTCTTCTACCATCAGGACGTAGTCTGGGTTGTAGGTCTGCAGGGATGACTCCAGGCAATAGACATAGTCCTGCTTCTCTTTCTCAAATGAGTTGGTCGAAGGGTCATCACCATAATCATCCTCAGTGCCCTCATAGCGATTGGCTACAGGGACGTACTTGGAGAGCAACTTGGCATCCAAATGGCTCACACTACGCTCCACGTTGCACAGGAAGAGCTGGTGCCCCTCACACTGGGGGCCACACTGCTGAAGAAGCCGGTGGAACTGGGACACCACCTGCAAGACATAGTGGAAGCCAGGCTGCCTGTCCACAGTGATGATGGTGATCACTAGCCATGGCCGGGGGGTGGCCTGCCAGACAATGGGCACTGAGCCATTGGCAGAGGGAAGCTCCTCAAAATAGTGG
This sequence comes from Cebus imitator, assembly GCF_001604975.1. NCBI lineage: Eukaryota > Metazoa > Chordata > Mammalia > Primates > Cebidae > Cebus > Cebus imitator. The sequence goes on along the minus strand of NW_016107366.1, from coordinate 4,613,108 downwards.
AGGGCAGCCTCGCCCTCTTTCAAGCTTTGCTGCAGGAACTCTTGGCTCATTTGGTTCAGATGCCAATGGCGCAGATAGAAGTAAGAGTGTAGAAGTCGGTGACAGGCCAGGGGGGCCAGCAGGCCAAATGTCACCACCGTTAGGATGAAGAGCTGGACAGCGGTGCTGCCCCAGGAGAGTCGCCGCAGCCTCCGGAGGAGCATGGCAGCTGAAGAGGTTGAAGTGTTCATGAGGTCAACTTTGTTCATGTCTGGTCCCAAGAAGAAAACATCCTGGAACGCAGGCCAGAGCCATCAGAAGTCAAACCTAAAGAGAGAAGAAGTAGGTAATGGTAAGGATAACTTAAAAACAAAAGATGGCCAAGAACTGAACTCAGTACATGTCAAAGCAGAAATTATAATTCAAGGCTCTGTAGCTTCTAGAGACTTTGTTTTCCAAATGAAACTGTTCTTTGGTTGTGTCTGCTAACAACCTATGCGATGTTTTTACTATTTCCATGAGTAACAAGATCTCAGTGCATCCAACCAAGTCTCCATGCCTAAAGATATTTACTTAGGTTTACAAAGTGCCAGAAAATCTCCAGGTAGGCTGTTAGGGTTGTTATTTCTATTCACCAGCTACACAGACAATGGGTTCTTAAAACAGGCAAAAAAGCAAGGCTTGGCACAAAGGAAATACACACGTTTAGAGCAAGTTCCAGCATGAGGGCCAAGTATATACTTGATTAACTGTGCATATAGCAATTACCAAAAAAACTGTCCAGCAAGAGAAGGAATACTTAGGAATCCGTGAAATATCTTTGTTACTTAATGTCACTTTCCATTCATATGTCTGTAATCTCACCAACTATGCTTAAAATCACACATTAATATAATCCTGCTTGTTCTCTCATTTTATTTTTATAAATCATGGGTGCCAATGAGAGGAAGTTTCTCCCATAAGCAAGCAAGCTCTAGAGTTTGCTTGGGAGGGGAGGAAACATCTGGAGGAAGATCCAAGAGTAGCTTTTCAATGAGGGAGGGAAGAGGCAGGCAGAGTTGAAGATGAAAGAGACAGTTGCCCCCAGTTTGGTCCAGGAAACAATGCTGTGTGATGTGATGGTGCAGAGCATGGCCTGAGGCCAGGCTTGTGTTGCTGTGAATCCTGGCTCTGCCTCTCACTTGGTGGGAAGACAGTTTACCTCTCTGTATCTTATATTTCTCAGCTCTAAAATGAAAATAACAATACCTGTCTTGTAGGGTTACTGTGAACATTAAATGTGTTAATAAGCAAAATAATGCAGAGCAAAAATGCCATTAAAATCTATCCATATGTTCAAACTCATAAAAATATTTTAGAAGTTAGCAGGTCTAATGTTCTGATGGAAAACAGACTAGTGCCAAAAAAACCAAAAAACAAAAAGCAGAATTAAAAGAACAAAGCCAGTACACAGTAATTGCTAGTAAGGTCAATGCAAAACTAAATGGTGTCTGCAGTATAGAAAGTAAACCTGTTGCCTCAGAAGCATAATAAGGTTTACACAGATTTGAGGAAAATTATCTAGTTTGTGAGTTATCGCAAAGGGAGAGTTGCCCAGGAACCATACAAGGCTGCTGTGGAGCAGACTCAGTCAGTGCTCTCAAATCCATGTTCTCTCCTTGGGCACACAGAAAGACTTCATTTCTTAGCTTGCCTTCTCCAGGTAGAGTCATGTGACTAGGGCTTGTCAGCAAAGTGACAGGTGTGACACCTGGGACAAGGTAGTTGAGAACAGATATGCCATGTCGACTTTCTCTTTCCCGATCTGCCAGCTGAATGGAGAGCTCTGGTGGATCTAGAGGAGGGTGGAGCCACCAGATGGCAGAAACCTGGGTCCTTGAATCCTGTACATACATATCCCAGTGTTGGGACTGCATAGAACAGAGGTCCCTCCCACTGCCCACCTCCCAGTACCCTCCCAAACTAGAGTGGACTGTGTTGTGAGCAATGCATAAACCACTGTGTCTAGACACCAATAATTTTTGGACTTCACTATAGCAGTTAGCCTACAGTTGTGTAGAATACTAAATGTCTATAGCACAGTGACATGGTAATTTCTCAAGTAGGGAAACAAGTTTCATTTCAGCCACAGAAGCAGATTGTACTATGGGACCCAAAGGTGAGAACTAAGAGATCTAGATAGTACCCAAAGAGGGAACAAAGCAGGGTGAGGTTTGAATAGTATGCAACCCCAGTCTTGCTGGTTTGTGAATGTCCAGTGTGTTGCAGACTGGTTGCTTCCTCCTCTGCTCTGCTCAGGGCAATGGTGTTAACAAATCATGTGGTTGCACATCCATGTGGCCTCACCAGTTTCACATCACTGCTAATGGAAGCCAATACTAGAACTGGGCTGAGCTCACACTCCTGCAGTATTGGCCCTGGAAAAGGAGGCATTCAAGTGGCTTTCTGCTCACACTATTATCCCTGCCTTTGCTGTTACCACAGGGAAGCTGGATCAATCTACAGGAGGGAACTAGAGTCAATGAGATAGGGCAGGCAGCTTAGAAAATGCCAGGCGCATAGTAAGGGCCATCATGTACTATGATATGGCAGGGGTGAAAGAAATGGAAACACTAGTACAGACATAAAGAGGACCTTTGGACCCAGGCAATTTATCCTACTGGGGGCAATAAAATCATTAACATCTCGTATAGTCCTTTCCTTTAAAACTATGTCTGTGGGACTGCTGTTCTACTGATAATCAGGAAAAGAGAGGGATTGAGATATTCGGTTCAGAGGCCACATGGTCCCTGCCTATATTAATCAGCTTTGCTGGGTTGATTAAAAGCCTCAGATCTTCATAACTTAAGTAATAACATGTATTTCTTGCATACGGGTCTGTGGATAGCTGTGGCTCCCTTGGGGTCAGCTCCAGAATGTAGGCCAGAATTAGTTCATGCCACAGGCCCCTCCCTCTAGATCAAGCTGCAGAAGAAACAATCACCTGGAGTATGTTCTTAGGTTGCCTGGAAGCTGCACAAGAGCCCGAGTCAAAATATGCAGGTACATTTACATCCTTGTTCCAGTGTGCCACAAACCAAGTCCACTCATCGTACCTTGGCCAAAGCAATGGTACAGGAAGATTTACTCCTCCCACAGAGCATGAGGGGAAAGTGAAGATTCACTAGGAAAGAAAAGCAACAGGCCAATTTCTCAATTCTCAGGAGAAAAGAAAGCATCTAGCAATCTGTTCAGAGAGTACGGAATTTTTTTAAGAATACTCACAGGGCTTAAGACCCAGCCCTCAACCCCAATCATTACACATTGAGCGAATAAGGAAGGTTTCAGTAATGATCCCCAAAATCTCAGTGGCTTATGAGAACTAAGGTTGAATTCTTGCTTATATTACTTGTCCATTGTAGGTCAATTGTGCCTTTGTTGCCTGTTGTCTGTATTCTAGGACCCAGGCAGATAGAACTGTTTTTTTTGTTTTTTTTTTTTTTTAACACTGCTGGTTTTGTGGTAGAGAGAAAAAAGAGAAATAGTTAACCACAAGCTGGCTCTCAAAGCCACTGCTCAAAAGGGACACAAGTCACTTCCATCCACATTTCACTGACTGGAACAAGTCACATAATAACTCAAATTTGACAGTAGAGTTATGTCATTTCCCTGCAAGAAGGGAGTGCCAAAAGATACATGGCCACACCTGAAGCCAATGAAGGACTGAAGAAATTGCCCCCAGGGAGGGGCAGAAAATATTCTGAACAATAATGCAATCTACCACACCCACCCAGCACACAGGAGCTAGGATCAGATCCTTCATCCAAGATTAGATGACTGCTTTTCTCAAAATCCAACCACATTGAGTTATATAGTCATTC
>NW_016107366.1:4569738-4609218 GCF_001604975.1 Cebus imitator | reverse complement strand
TTTTGAGACGGAGTTTCGCTCTTGTTACCCAGGCTGGAGTGCAATGGCGCGATCTCGGCTCACCGCAACCTCCGTCTCCTGGGTTCAGGCAATTCTCCTGCCTCAGCCTCCTAAGTAGCTTGGACACTACAGCCTACTGTGCAGCAATTGGTTAAATCTTTTAAGAAAATATTTTTTAAAAAGTAAACAAGGGCCGGGCGCGGTGGCTCTTGTTTACTTTTAAAAAAATATTTTCTTAAAAGATTTAACCAATTGCTGCACAGTAGGCTGTAGTGTCCAATGCCACCTATAATTTACTTTACCTTACTGACCTGGTTTTAAGAAGAATGGCCAGATGGATGCGGTAGCGGAAGCCTGTAACCTCAGCACTTTAGGAGGCTGAGGCGGGGAATGATTGGCTGGAGTCTTGGAGTTTGAGATCAGCCTGGGCAACATGGCAAAACCCAGTCTCAACAAAAGATACAAAAATTAGCCAGGCGTGGTAGCATGTACGTGTAGTCCTAGCTACTCAGGAGACTGAGGCAGGAGGATGGCCTGAGTCCTGGCAGGTCGAGGCTGCAGTGAGCTGTGATTGCACCACTGCACTCCAGCCTGAGTGACAGAGAAAAACCCTGTCTCAAAAATAAATAAATAAATAAATAAATAAATAAATAAAATAAAACAAAAAGATAAATGGCCTTAGGGGAACAGATATAAAAACAGGATTTTTCACCACTGGTTTGGTGAAGGAGTTTTTTACTCCCAGTCCAATCATAAGGGTGAGACAAGAGAGCTATGTCTGTGTTACTATTCTGATTGTCTTTTTCCAGAATTTCAGTTGCCCATGATGTCACAGGCTGAGGCCCACACTCCAGAGACACTGTGGACTGATTGACATCTGGGAGCTGACCTAATAACAATCGCACCATTACAGCTCCGACTCTACAGAACAATACATACCCAGTTCTTATCTATGCCTTGCATGTGCTCTTTGAAACACAACTCTTCCCTAAACAGAATTCTCTACCTGTTACCATGTCTAGAGTGTAGGGCTCAGGAAGACAGCAAAGGACACAGACTCCGAGAAATGAACATGCACTAGGGCTTAGATGAATAAATGTAGCGATGACTCAACACTTACATTTTAGTGCAACTTCTGAAAATTAAACTAAATACCAGGGTGTGAGTCAGGGGATGCGTGCTCAAGAATGTTCTATGTTTCCCAAATCCACTATATGAATGGCACCACCACTTCCCAGGCACCTCAGTCTAAAACACTGGTTCTAACTTCTCACCTCGTGCAGTCACTTTCTAATCCGACCTCTTTATGCCTCTCTTTGCCCCCTGCCTTCCCCTTGTCAAGCCTTCCTCCCTGCCACATTCTAGTGTCTCCTCAGTCCCTCCAAGCCTGCTGATTGCAACAGGCTCCTAACAGAGCTTCTGAACTCCAGAATGAGCAACACCAGTCAAAAGATCTGGGGCCAGTTCTGTTCCAGCACTCACTAATTTGATTAATTTGTATAAAAAATTATTTATCTCTCTGAGCCTATTTTATTTCTCTGCAAAACAGGAAAATAAAAGATATCTCATTTATAGAGGCATTGTGAAGATGAAGGGGAATAGCTAGGATAGCCCTTTGTCAAGCATAGGAGACTGTGAAAATGATGGTGTTGTTATACCTAATCAGCAGCCATATGATACTCTGAAGCATAAGTAAGAACATGGCATTCTTTTCTGTAAAACTATTCAATGATTCTCCCATGACTGTAGAATAAAGTCCAAATTATTTGCCAAGATTCTTCACAATCCATTTCTAACTATCTTCCCAGCCACATTTCTGCTCCTCACACTGTCTAACTCAACCATCAAGGATCAGCTCAAAAGGTACCCCTTCCAAAAGCCAACCCTGATCTATCCAACCAGAAATAACCTCTTTTTTTCCCTCAAGTACTGGGTCCCTTTCTATGAACTTTTCCTCCAGGGCATTCGTCTGTCACTTTCTCCTTCAGACTCTATTTATAGAGTACCTATAAATATTCAGTATCTATTTATAACTGCCACTTATTAAGGCCATACTATACATCCCAGTGTGTGCTAGACCCTTGCATCTACTTCTTCTCAACAAAACAACTCTCAAATAGCAATGGAATTAATCCCATTTAGTTGAAAAAACTGATGCTACCAATTTTTAAGCAGAAAATTCAAGCACAAGGATAAATTTCAAAGCTCATGTTTTCCCATGATGCCTGCTGTCTTCCATGGCCTTGTTTATGGCTCTTGACTTATAATCCCATTGGACTTTTACATCCCTTTTTAGTAGATTCAGTCCGATTTATCTTTGGTATCCCTTATAGACCCAGCGCAAAACTATGCATAGAAGACACTCAATGCTTTTTGAGCAAATAAATGGCTCTTTTGACCTCTATAGGTCTCAGGTCTTCAGTCATAAAATTGGTAGTATCAAAGAGCTGGTCATATACTGTGTAGAGATCAACTTATTTGTAAATGTTTGTTGAGTGCTTATGTGCCAGACACTGTTCTAAGCATCTCATCTATTGATCCTCATAAAAAGCCTATGAGAATTATGACTATTAAGCCCATGTTATACTTTTAAAAACTAAGATTTTAAGCAGGGTGGCAAAACTTGAACCCAGGCAGATTGTGTCCAGAACCCGCGTTCTCAACCAATATGCACTACTGCCTGCACAAATTTGGAGCCCAGGGAAATCAACGGCAAAACCATTAGAGATGGCAATTGATTTTCAAAACATGGTTGCTACCAGAATATGTAAAAATAATATATAATATACGTAGCAAGTAGAATACACTATATATATAAGCATTACATATCTATCTCTATATTATAATATTATGATTGCTTTCATGTAAGCAATCACCAATGAATTAATGGAATAAAAGATCCCAGTCAAAAGGGAAAAAATTAAAAAAAATATAGAAATAAATTTCAGAAATATGCAGAATATACACACATATTACAAAAGTCTACCAAAGGGTATTTAAAAAGTCATTAATAAACAAACATAATGCTCAGGTGAAAAGACTTGGTAATAGAGATCCTTTCTCCATAATTAATCTCTATATTTAACATCTGAATTTGATTTACTTCAAGTGAGAGTGGCACAGTTCAACAACTAGGCATTTGCATATAAATTGGTGCAATCTTTGAGGAAATGTTGGGGCAGTATCTATAAAAATTTTGTTATGTGCACCCCCTTTGACATAGCAATCCTACTTCTAGGAATGCACTCTGCAGAAATGCCAACACATGCTACCAAAGATGGATAAGAAATGTTCACTGCTATTTTGTTGGTAGTAGAAAGAAAAAGACAGAAAAGGGGAGAGGCATGGAGGGAGAAAGGGAAGAAAGGAAGGAAGGAAGAAAACAAAAAGGAAAGAAGAAAGAAAGAGAGGAAGAAGGTAGGAGGGAGGAAGGAAGAAAGGAAGAACTGCAGGAAAATGAAGTGCCTAGCAAAGGGAACAGATTTTTAGATAATCATAAAAGAGTAGGCTGTGGACATGTCAAGAAGAGAAAGGTTTAAATATGTTGACATAAAAGAAATCTCAGCTAGGTTTGTGCTATACACTGAATGTTTGTCCTCCTCCTCCCCAGCCAAAATTCGTGTTATAAACGCTAATCTCCAATGCGATGGTTTTTGGAGATGGGGTCTTTGGAAGGTAATCAGGTTATGACGGTGCAGCCCTCAGGAATGCATGCTCTTTATTATCATCCTTATAAGAAAAGACAGAAGAGATCACTTCCCTTCTCTGCTCTCTGACACGTAAATGAGGAAGAGGGCCCTCACCAAAACCTGACCACACTGGCACCCTGATCTGGAACTTTTAGCTTCCAGAATTCTGAGGAATGTGTGTGCTCTTTAAGCCACCTAGTCAGTAGGGATGTGTTACAGCAGCCCAAGTAGACAAAGACGAGAAGGGAGAAATGCAAACTCTATCAGTGCAAATTACAGCAAAATGTACAGAGCTCTGACCATTTTATTTTTAATGTGGAGTATAATTTACTAAAGGAGAAATGAAGGGTATGGGGATTGTGATACCCTGCTTTTTGCCAGCTAAAACTAACTCTCCTTTCCCTGACTAAAAGCTGTTCAGGCTTTATGTTAGCCTTTTTGAGCTGAACAGACTCCATCTTGGCTTCTTCATTTTAGTAACCTTCTCCCCATTAAGTATGTAAGTATAGTATAAAGCAAGGTCAGACTGACTCTGGGCACCCAGAAATGCCTTTGTTGATAAGAGGCCGAGTAAAGTGGTATCAGCAGAGCCTGAAAATGCAGCTGCAGTGAGTGCCCAGAGCCCGCCGTATAGAAGTTGCATGTCTTTCATGACAGCTGTACTCCTCACACCTGGCACTGTTTCATTTCTTATGTATCAGTTTTTCTTTTTAACTTTTTGCTTGCCCTGCCTCTGTGAAAAGTTTGTTTCTGCTAGGTTCTCCCCTTCCTGTTAAAACTAGTGTATAAAAGACCACCTAACTTTTTCTTCGGGGCCCAGAGAATTTTGGGCGTTAGCCACTCTTGGTCGCCGCCTTAATAAAGGACTCATAATTCATTCTCAGAGTGTGGCACATTCCTTGACACACTCGGGTACAACATTATGGCAATTTCCTGTTTTGCTTTCTACACTTCTGCAAAGAGTATTACTTTTATAATCATAATTAAGTATTTGATTCAACACTGAGTCTTGCATTAGACACTGGGAAGGTGAACATGACAGTCAGGGCATCTGTTAAGTCCATTTTTTAATTTATGATTCAGGTTGCCATAGCTATAATAAATTAAATTACATATATGTATATATATATATATCTGTTCGTGGATTTTGGTATCTCTCGCCCTCTGCACTGTAGTGCCAGTGCCACGTTATTTTCATTATGAAAGCTTTATAACAGCTTTTAATGCTGACTGGGCAGATTCTCTCTCATTATTCAGCATCATAATTTTCTAGGCCTTTTAAAAATCTATTTTATTGAGGTACAGTTTACATACAATACAATGCACTGCTTAAATATACATTTTGATGAGTTTTGTCAAATTTATATGCCCATAACTATCCAAATAAAAAATTGATCAAAGTATCCAAAAGATCATTTGGAATTAGGACTAGTAAAAATTAACATAAAACACTCGCTTTAGTGCTACATGTGACAAAGAATTAATACTTTAATATGTAATACACATAAAGTGCTTAAAAATCAAGAAGAGAAAGATACTCCAATTGAAAAATGGGCAAAAGAATTAACAGTCAACTCACCTACAGAAATGCAAAAGGCTACTACACAGAGGATAAAGTGTCAATGCCTATGGCTAATCAAAGACATGCAAATTAAGGCAAGATACCATTTTTGGTCCACATTTTTTACTTAAAACTTCAAATGTGTATACACAAAGAAAATTTTAAGATATGCAGACAGTCTAAACCATCTAGAAGTTGAAGTTATTTATATTTTATTTCTCTTTTATTTTCTCCTTTGGAATTTTGTTTCCTGGATGTTTTCTAATAAGGGTTATCCTTACGACATTCTAATAATTCTAATAATGTTAGTTTTCTCTTCTCATCTCATAAAGTATGCAGTACAGTGCATTCTAGAAATCCACCCCTTAAAAAAAAACTATTTCTCCTTAGAAGGATTAGTTTTCTTGGAGAAGCTCACACATGCACACAGACACACACTTGCATGTGTTGCTAATGGTCCGCATGGTGAGATCATCATTGGAGCCGCCCTGCGGTCCCCCGGAGAGAGCGTGGGCCGAGTGGGGGATGCGGGTCACAACGACCCTGCAGGAGCTCACGCCCCAAGGCACCGCGAGCGCAGTGCGGCACAGGTGACGCCCGAGCCAAGGGCCTGAAAGAGGGCGAGACACACCCACGTAGACCTAATTTAACCCTCCCTCTTGGAAAAAGAATCGGGGACGATGTCCAGGGCCATGAATCTTAGTGTCTGTCGCTGACCTTGGGCAGTCCCTGCCACAATTGAGCCTCAGTTTCCCACCCGTAGGCCGAGCTGCCCGTCTTCATCGTTGCACTCCTTCTCTTCTGCTGGTTTTTCCTGGTGCCGGGAGGGACGCCCTCCTCTGCCCAGTCGCTTACCCCCAGCCCTTGGTTGCGAGGTCGCCACAGAAACCCAACACCGCGGCCGCGCTCTCGGCTCGCCGGGCGAACCCAAGGTGTGGACGAGCCGCGAGGGTCCCCTGATTGCGGGCGGCCATTAGGCGCCAGGCCCCTTGGCGCTTCGGCTCTGCTAGTCTCGGCGAGGGTCTTACCCAGGCTGGCACGCGCCCCGCTCGTGTCCTTCTGTTGGCCTGTCAGCGCAGCTGGCGCGGGCGAGGGCCAGGGAGGCGCCCCCGCGACACTCCATCCCGGCACTGACTCGGGCCCCGGCCGCGCGAGGGACGCCCTTCGGGGTCCTAGCAATCCTCTGGCAGGAGGCGGTCGGAGGTGCGGGCAGGGCCGCTAGGCAGCCCGCCTGCTCGAGGCGCACCGCCGGAGGCACAGGCCCTCTGCGATGCCTCTCCCCAACCCCCAGCCGCCCTCCTTGTGCCAGCTGTGACCACCCCTAATCCTTGTCCCCTGGCTCTGGTGTCTCTCCAGGGTTCCGACCACCGTGCCAAAAGGGCTGGGCAGATGGTGCGCAGCGGAAACCTACCCGGTTGGGGCAGTCAGCTCGGTCCCCTGCGCGCGCCGAGGGCCGCCTCAGGTGTCGCCCAGGCTGGCTGGCTCATCCCGGTGGAGGCGCCATCGCCGGGGCCGGGAAGCAGCGGGCGCAGCGCGGTTTGGGTGCGCGCCGGAGCCTCGCCTCCTCCTCCAGCCGAGCAGCTTTGGCGCAGGACTCCCCTTGCTCAGGCGGGCCATGTGACCCACGAGCTGCCGAGCGACCGCGGCCCCCAAAGCCGGCTTGGGGAAAAAGGACGGCAAAAGGCGCCAACTAATGGGCAGCCAGGGAAAAGCAGGAGTCGCCCCCAAGTCACGCAAACAGGAAGCCTGTTTCTTTTGTGAGGGGACTAGAAGCCAGTATTATATTTCATCAGGTGGGTACATAGAGACGTATTCACACCGACGGAACGATATCTCTCAATGTGTGTAAACGCCCCATGAGAAAGCTGTTTATTACTTTGGGTCTTGACTTTTTCAGTCTTCCCCAAACCCTTAATTTAAATGCAAATGGCCACGAGAGAGAGAGAGAGAGAGAGAGAGAGAGAGAGAGAGAGAGAGAGGAGAGAGAGAGAGGAGAGAGAGAGAGAGAGGAGAGGAGAGAGGAGAGAGAGAACGCTGGAGGTATGAGAAGGTATGCACATTGATTGAGAATAATCCCGGCGAAGCATACAGGAAAAAGATATGGAATGATCCGAGGGAGGAAAAACGGGGACGTTAAAAGAAAAGTAACAGCCTCTTAAGTTCCACCCTGGACCTTCCCTTCTGTGTGGGTTTCTACCACACAGTTTTATGGCCTTACCCAGTGCTTCTGATCCTGTTTGCCTGTCTAGGCCGCCTGTTCTTGTACAGCCCACAAGCTAAGAACAGTTTTTGCAGTATTTCATGGTTTAAAAGTGGAAGACTATTTCAGGCATATGAAAATTATATGAATTCAAAATTTGGTGATCATAAAGTTTTATTGCAACAGAGTCATCATTTACATATTGTCTATGACTGCTGCCGTGCAAGAATGATAGAGTTAAATAGTTGTGACAGAGACTTTATGACCCACAAAGCTTAAAATATGCTACCTGATTTGCCAACACCTGCTCTAAAAGGTCTGTTCAGTGGGCACGAGATAAAGCATTAAGGCCAGTAGCTGCTCATATGATTTCTTCTTGTGTAAGTAAAATTGATACTAGAAATTAATTTCCTTTAGAACCTTACAGACATCCACCTGAGCCTCCATTCATCCTCTACTGTTTCAGCCAGCATTTACTGAAGAATGATTCTGACATAGTGGCAACACTATAGATGACAATGAAGTAAGAATGAGGTGTGGATCCTTCACTCAAAGAGTTTGTTGTTAGGAATGTTGGAAAGTCTATTTGTGAGGCTGGGTAGTATGTGAAATGGATATAGCACAGAAGGGAAGCTTGGGAAGGTAGTTTCATTTCCTGAGAGAAAGACTGGGAGTCTGATACTCTGATATTGGAAATCAGAATTATAACCAACCTGAGTTGAATTCAGTTCACTGTCATTGGCTCAGTGCTGGTATCTAATCTATTTACTGGCTATGACAAATTCACTCCTCTGTGCCTCAATGTTCTCATCTATATATTGGGAACGGTGATATTTCCCTCAGGTTTGTTGAGAGGTTTACATGAGATAATGTATATAAAGTGCTTAGCATTATACCTGTTAAAATATCAGCTTCCAATAAATGGTTGGCATTTATTCATTGTTTAACAAAAATCCGTTGGGTACCTATTTATGATGTTCCAGGCAATGTCTGTGCTGTCCCCCAATATCACAGTCACTAGTCACATGTAACTATGTCAATTTTAATTAATTACAATTAAATAAAATATAATAGTTGGTCCCTCAGTAGCACTAGCCACATTTTAAATGCTCAGTACCTACATGTGATTAGTGACTACTGTATTAGACAGCACAGCTATAGAACATCTCATCATGACAGAAAGTTCTGTGAGATAGTGCTTTTCCAGACAGTAGGGATTCAGCTTTGAATAAAACCAAATATCTGCCTTTAGGGAGCTTACATTTCGGTGGACAATAGATAATAAATAAATGCATACTATATCAGGTATTGACAAATATTTTGAATAGTAAAATCAAACACTTTCCTAGTACTTTCTATGGCTAATATTGTCCTGAGTGCATTTTATTAACTCAGTCACACCAACAACCCCATGAGACAGGTAAGCCAAGTAACTTACACAAAGTCAAGCTGCTAGAAAGAGGAAAAGCCAAAATCCAAACCCATGAAATCTGGCTTCAGAGTTCATTCTCTTAGTAAACATGCTGTATTTCTTCTCAAAGCAAAGCAAAAATAGGAAAAAAAAATCAATGAAGAATAATAAGAGGTTAGAGCCTAGCAGAGGGTACTATTACAATTATCATAGTAAACATCTTAACCTCCATGCAAATAGGATATTTTACCAGTTAGATTTTGGCCAGAAATAACATGCTGCAACAGGATAATTGAGGAGATTTTAATGAAAAAGTCTATTTCCAAAGGTGTGGGTGAAATTAAAGAAAACCAGTAAGGCATAGTTCAGTGCATACCCTAGGGCTTGATACTGCAAGGAACTGTGACTAATCCTAGGCCTGATGAGCAAAGAAAGGAAACAGTTATTGAAGCAACAAATGAATAATTGTAAAAGGGGAAACATCCTATGGGACCTGTCACTAACAGAATGAGGCAGTGAACGTATGGTGACCCACCAGGGAAAGAGCCAGGAGAATAAATAGCATGACTCTACTTTCCTCCTACCATCTGATCTCCTACTAGTGTCTGCCATTGGCTGAACTTAACCAGAAATCAGAGGGCAAGAGGGCCCTTGATGCAATCCATGTAGCTCAAATTCCCAGGACACAATGCTGATTGAATGATCAGGAGGCATAAACAGAAGATACCCAGTAAAGTGAACATCTTCTCTTGTACTTTGTTTGTATAAATTGAACACACCTTTTGGGACACACAAAAAGTTGCATTAACTATTGTGTCATAATAGAGTAATTCAGTTTGAACGTATACCTAACTAAGACATAAAATATTAATCATTACTCTTACTCTTCGTAATGAGAAGACTGAGGATGGTGGATAAACAATATGAAACATCGAATCCCTACTTCTGTGGTTGGTCACGAGATTTAAGTTGAGAATCATAGCTTTCTTCTTCCACTACCCACTGCATGTTCCCCTTCCTCTCTGCCAGCATTTCACTCTATGAGACTCTTTATAGAGTGACCCCACATTTTTTATTTTTATTTATTTATTTTTGAGACAGAGTCTCAGTCTGTCACCCAGGCTGGAGTGCGGTGACACAATCTCGGCTCACTGCAACCTCTGCCTCCCAAGTTCCCGCAATTCTCATGTCTCAGCCTCCTGAGTAGCCACACCACCATGCCTGGCTCATTTTTGTATTTTTAGTAGAGATGGGGTTTCACCATTTTGGCCAGGCTGGTCTCAAACTCCTGACCTCAAGTGATTCATCTGCCTCAGCTTCCCAAAGTGCTAGGATTACAAGCATGAGCCACCACGCTTGTCCCAAACTTTTGACCTTACAAGATTTAGGTTCTTGCCATGCCTCTCTTTACTGAGTTGCTTCAGTTTTCCACTGATCAGAACCATTGGATATGTGCGTACTCCCATGGACTCGTTAAGGAACTTCTAGGTTCTAGATATAGTCCTCCTTGACTTGACTGTATAGAAGCAACCAATTTCCCATTGGTATTATAATCAATTACTTAGGGCAATATAGTGGTGCCTTTCTTTTCTTGTCCCAGCTTCCAGCTCAACAGGCTGTGAATTCCCTGGTGGAAGCATTTCTTCTTTGGATATTAGAGTTCCCCAATCTATTAAGTTTGTGGGGCTTGGAAGAAAAAACTATTCCAATAGTAAGATTTTCCTGTAATAGTCAGAAGAATATATCCTTGCTTCCTGGACGTCTGAATTCTGGCTATAGGCAAATTATGCCACACATTGGCTGTTGGTTTAAGGAATATACTGCGTTCTTGAGGATAGCATCTCAACGTCTCATGGTGTTGTCTCACAGCTTGTGTCATGACTGAGCCTTTGGAAGACGACTGTACCATTTAATAGTACCAGCTTCTGGATGATGGGATCTGTGGTAAGACCACTGAATTTCAAAGATATTAGTTAATTGTCATACTCCTTCTTTGGCTGTAAAATGGGTCCCCTGAGCAAAGGTAATCTGTGGTAGAACAAGGCAATGGTATGGTTATTCTGTAAGTCCATGAATAGTGGTATTAGCAGAAGTGCTGTGGCCTAGGAAGGAAAATTCTTAACCAGAATATCTCTACAGAGGACAAATGGTTATTCCCCTATGATATTAGATGTGCAATAAAAACAACCTGGCACCAGGTAGCTGGTTGGTTCTTCTAGGAAATAATGCCATATCCCACAACCAGCATTTGATCATTGCTGTTGACAGTTTGAGCACTTAACATGAACAGTAGCAAAATCAGTGTATTATTGAAATTGATCAGTCCTATTATTGAAATCATTCAGAATCTGTCCCTACTGACATGGCCATTTAGTACATAGGCCCATTAAACAAGCCCTACTTGACTAAAGAAGCTGATTAACATCTACAATAATAGGTAGTATTAACTACCTGATTCAGATCAAAATATTTTCAACTTTTTCCTGTAATTTATTCTTTATGCATGTTATTTAGGCATGTATTTTTAAAGTTTCAAATATTTGGGGCTTCTCTCTATATTTTTATTGATTTCTAATTTTATTCTCTTTAATATATGTAATATATTAACTATGTATATACATAAAAACCCAAAGAATATATATGAAATAGCAAAGGATATATAAATATTTTTAAAGAATGAAATCTTTTTTTTGAGATGGAGTTTCACTTTTGTTGCCCAGCCTGGAGTGCAATGGCATGATCTTGGCTCACTGCAACCTCTGCCTCCTGGGTTCAAGCCATTCTCCTGCCTCAGCCTCCCGAGTAGCTGGGATTACAGGCATGCACTACCATGCCCAGGTAATTTTGTATTTTTAGTAAAGATGGTTTCTCCATGTTGGTCAGGCTGCTCTTGAACTCCAGAACTCAGATGATCTGCCCGCCTCAGCCTCCCAAAGTGCTGAGATTACAGGCTTAAGCCACTGCTCCCAGCCCAAGAATGAAATCTTAAAGGAGAGATATATACATATACATGTATATGCATATATATATTCTTTTTTTTTTTAAAATATTTTTTATTATACTTTAAGTTCTGGGATACATGTGCAGAACATGCAGGTTTGTTACATAGGTATACACATGCCATGGTGGTTTCCTGCGTCCTTTCCCCCATCATCTACATTAGATATTTCTCCTAATGCTATCCTCCCCTATCCCCCAACCCCCTGCTATCCATCATCTAGTCCCCCAACCCCCAACAGGCCCCAGTGTGTGATGTTATATATTCTTTTAAAATCTGTTGGGACTTTTTTTTAGTGGTCTAGAATATAGCCTGTCTTGGGGAATGTTTCTTATGCACTTAAAAAGATGGTACATTCTGCAATTATTGGGTGTTGTGTTTAATCATCAGCTAGGATCTGTGTAGGAATTAGTGTCGTTTACATCATATTCTGTACTGATTTTCTTCAATTCTATCAATTATAAGAAAAGCCTGTTAAAAACACATAATTGTAAATTGTCTATTTCTTTTTTTCATTGTATAAGTTTTTGTTTCATATATTTTTTGCTTTGGCACATACATGATTGTGATTTTGATTGGCACATATATGTTTATGATTGTGATGTCTTTTATCATTATGAAATAACTTTCTTTCTGGCAGTAATTTTTGTCTTAAAGCCTGTGATATCAAAACAGTGTCTCTAGCATCCCCATGCTTTTTTTTCTTTGCACATCTAATAAATTTTTGTTGAAGACTGGACATTGTAGATAATATATTGTAGCAACTCTGAATTCTCTTATATTTTTCTGAAGATTGTTGGGTTTTTGTTCTAGTAGGCAGTTGACTTGCCTGGTCTCAAATTTCAACTTTCAAACCATATGTCTCTTGTAGCTGCTACTATCTCTGCTGATTTTTGATTCTTCCCTCAGCTTCTGCTTTTTTAGACTGTCCCCCTAAGTATCTTTCCTGTGACTAAGTAGATTAGTAATTAGTCATGCATTTGGGCAGAAATTATACTCAGGCTTATTCTACCTTTTTGCTTCTGGAGTTTTCTGCCTAAACTCCCCCTTAAACTGCTCTTCCAGTTCCAAGCTGCCCTTTGATATCTCAAGCAAGTAATATATTTAGTTGCTAATAAAATTACCAGCTACTAAATGTCAATGGTAATTGACATTTTATGTCTCCTTTTCTTGTTCTTCTACAAACCCAAAGATTTTCCCCAAATACGTGACTGACTTTTGATTACCCAAATTCACATATCAAGGGAGGATTTTAAAAATTGATACATAATATTTTACATATTCTTGGGGTACACATGATATTTTGTTGCAAGCATAGACTGTGTAATGATCAAGCCAGTGATTTGGGGTATCCATAACCTTGATTATTTATCATTTCTATGTGTTGGGAACATTTCAAGGTCTCTCTTCTAGCTACCAGCAGTTTCAAATAATTCAAATTTTCATTGAGTGAAAGTGAAGACATCAAACTTTCACAGCATCACACTGAAAATTTTAGTATATCAATTAGTTTAATGACAAGCAGTGGGAGACATACTGAAACATGCATAGCTCTCAATGACTAGGAAGCAAAAATTACGAAAGATGATAATGAAAATAGGGCAGAGTTTCTGTTAACAAAATTTCAGGTAGACAGTGTGGAAAATAAATAAACCAGTAGTTCTTCACTTAGGTTACAATCACCTATGGCTCCTAATCTCATACTTCTAGGATTTCTTTCCAGATGTAAAATAGTAGCTACTCATACTCATTCAAAGATGGGGGCGGGGAAGCCAGTTCTTGAAAAAAAACTTTTTTTTTTTTTTTTTTTTTTTAGCAGATTGCCCTAATGGCCCACAAAATACAATGAAGGCTCAATCTCTAGGGTGCTAAATTTACAAATTTGAGACCCTAGAATAATGGCAAGTATTATTAATGCTGTTTGTTGAAAATAGAAAAGACTTAAGTAATGGTAGCAACATTGATTTGCTCTGAGCCTTCCTTTATAGACTCTCAAAGAGGAGGATTCTGTCCTCAACTCTCTTCCTTTTCTGGATTCACTTTACTTTCAGAGGCAGATAAGGTACAATTTACCGTTATAGGCCTGCACGGCTGGGCCTGAAGAAAAAGAGAGGAAAATCATCCCATCCTGCTGATGGGTGCAGAGCAGAGTGGGAAGAGATATTGCATAAAATTTTAGGGGCAGAATGCAAGTATTGGCTACCATCCCTCCTGTGGTCCTACAAGTCCTCGGTAAAATTTTCCAAAATTACAAAAATTCTTGTTTCAATTATATTTATGATGAAATCATTAGAAGGTCTGGTTTCATATTAAGATGATATACCTTTTTGTTTTTATTTAACTTCAGACTTCAAAAAAAAGTGAAAAAAACTGTAAAGATTTTAAAAATTCTCCAAAGGTAATATTTCATCCTGTTCGTTTTATTTTTACACATATGTATTATTTGTATGTCACCTTAAATAACGGAGAGAGCCTCTCTAAAAGAAAAGATGTTTATTTGGGAATTGAACATTGCAATGGCAATATGCATGCCATAGAAACTAAGTGCATATTCTGGGAGGTAATGAAAGACAAAGGTTTTTCCTTTTTGTTTTGATTACACAATTATTTTGAAATGATTATCCTTGGCTACGAAGATCAATGACAAGGATTGCTGAGTCTGTCCCACAGACTCTGGCTGAGTGATGGATGAAAGGAGTACTCAGACACAGGTACAGAGTGTGAAAGAGTAGCTGGGGGACTGCTGGCAGAGTGAGCAGTCCTGATAAGCCAGAGCTGCTTATATTTATTTAGTACTGGTATAATGTTAAAGGCCTGGAGCCAACACAATTTCTGGGTAATTAACACGGTCTTCCCTCCATGCAAGGAGCAGTCTTGTGCATGGATGATCAAAGATCGGTCTCCAGATGACATAAGTAAGTAAACTTATCTAGATAGATTTCTTTATACTCCCTCGTTATCTACTCTTCGCCCTCAACCTCGGGGTAAGAGAATCAGCTGCCTTCAGCTTCATTCTTGCCCGAGGCTTTGCAGAGCCTTCTGATCTTTCAAAAGGCCAGCTTCTTTCCCTATAGTTTCTTCCACCACCCTGACCAAGCTCCTACAAAGGATGACTCTCGTTTAAGTTTGGACAGGCAAAAGCTGGGCCGATGTCCTTTTAGAAGTACTTTTTTCTTTTAAGGTCGTGATGATCTCGGTCCATGGCTATGGTTTTTATAGTCTGTTTTGTTATCATACATACAAGCATGAGAGCCCTGTCTTCTTCACCTTCCTTGGCTCTATTTGTCAAGGTTTTCTTAACATTAGTGACTCCATTTTGATTCTGACAACTTTCACACTTCCCCCTTTTGATTAAGATCTTTCTATGAAAGCAATATTGATTAATTAATCATCTTGTAGTTAGGTTTTGTTGTCTCTCAGTGCTGGATAGATCTGTTCTAGTTGTTGGTCTCGTTCTGCTATGAGAGGAGTCACTGGTGACTATGAGTCAGTGTTAAAACCATTTAGTCATATTTGAGCAACAAGGTATGTTTTAAGGGAGTGGCTTTCAGGCTAAGTATACATGGAGTTCATTAGTAAATTTGATTTTGTCTGTTTTGTAGTCTTTTGTTATCATCTAAAAGTACTGGGCCATGATTATTGTGTTATGAGTTGCACTTTTGTAAAAATTTTAACAAGTGACAAATATAAAGTTTAAAAAGGGAACATATAAAGTAAAATTAATAGTAATATGAGAATCTTAGTTTATACAATGGTTTTGAGCCATGAATTAAGGCTTAAAGATAACTAATTGAATAAATAAATGACCACAGAGAATTACATGAGCCCTGTTTTAACTATGTAGCCCGTTTTAAAATTTTGTGTATATGGGTCTCAACTTTTTTAAGGAAATTTATTTAGGTAGAGTATGTAGTAGCAGCAATGGTGCTAACATTTTTTTAGTTTAACTAATGGGTACTAAATAATTTCTTAAGTTTTGTAAAGTTACCAGTAGAAGCTATTGATTGTGAAATTTTATGATCTTGCCAAGTGAAAAAGGTAGCATTAAGGGGGCAAAAGTTTCATTATGATATGGAATCTTATATTAACATCTTGATAAAAGCTGTTTATAGCATGAAAACATTAACCATTAATTTTTATTTTTGATTTATAGTTTGAATGTCTCTGGTCATGACATTGGGCAGTTTGGTGAACTTTTGTGTGGTGCATATCTTAGGCATGAGGCTTGTTTCTCTTTTCTTTCTTTCTTTCTTTTTTTTGAGATGGAGTCTTGCTGTGTAGTGCAGGCTGGAGTGTAGTGGCGCAATCTCAGCTCACTGCAACCTCTGCCTCCTGGGTCCCAGTTCAAGCAATTCTCCTGCCTCAGCCTCCCAAGTAGCTGGAATTAAAGGCACAAGCTACCATGCCCTGCTAATTTTTGTATTTTTAGTGGAGAGAGTGTCTCACCATGTTGGCCAGGCTGGTCTTGAACTCCTGACCTCAGGATTCACCCACGTTGGCCTCCCCAAGTGCTGGGATTACAGGCGTGAGCCACCGTCCTTGGCCAAGGCTTGTTTCTTAAAATCAATTTAATTCTAGTTTGTGGGGCTCTATGAATAAAGCAGCTTTTATTTTCAGTTTTTATTTTATTTATATTCAGGAGAATGTAGGATCTAGTCCAGTCTATAGGTAGATAACAAGATTGAAAACAATGTACAGAGATATAGTATAATGACAGGTATACCATAGGGTTTTTTGAGATATATAATATTATTTTTTAAAATATTGATCATATAAGAATTTTAGATTTTAAAACTGTTTGAGGCTAGGAAGCCAAATGAAGCCCAACTTTAGATTTTACTTGTAGTCCTAAGTTCTTGAGCATGACAGGAAGTGACAATTTTTTTATTTACTCATTTTAAGGCTGAGAATTCTTAAGGCAGGCATTTTATGTGCATTTAAAAATATGACATTTTAGTTAAAGCCTTGGTAATATAACCAAAGTTTTAAAGGGTATTTTGTTTATAAAGAGAGAGCAGATGTTAACTGAAATTATGTAAGTAAAAATAAAAATACTTATGAATGGTTTTTAAATTTTTGGAGAATCAACTAGGAAGAAAAAGCAAATATTTTCATCTTTGTTTACAAAAGTATACTTTCCCAAGTTTTTCTAAACTACAGATAGGTTATGAGAGAAAATTTTCTTAAATCTGGAAATCAAAACATTTGAGTAAAGAGCCAACAATGCTTTAAATAAAAGTCATAAGAATATTATTTGTATCAATTATTTAATTTTATGTAATTAATTTTTTGTTTTGTTTATCTTCTCTATATAAGAGAAAAATATAAAGCTGTCTGATCAGTAAATCCAGGTGAAAATATATGTTGACAATTTTGAAGACATTTTTATTTTTATCAATAATTTAAAAACCAGCTTATTTATTAAAGATTTATTTAAGTCATATGAACTAAAAAGCATTTGGATTAATAACTTTATATTTTATATGAGTGCTCATTTATATAAATAAAAATTTTTACGGGAATTTTGGTCAACTAAGCCAGATTTTACCATGTAAACACAACATATAACACAATACATCTACATATGTATAAATATATTTAGACATATACATACACAAAAACAAAGAGCTTATAGTTTTTATTTTAGAATTTTAGTTAGGGATAATAATATAAACTCATCAGTTTATAAAAGATAGTTGGATCCAAATTGTATTTTTGATAAAATTGGAACCTGTTCATGTGGCTAAACTTTATTTGCTCTGGTAATTAAGGCTGTGGACCAAAATTTTGGGTAAAACATTTTTCAGGGCAGTTTGATTTTTAAAAATCTCTTTTACTCCTTTTTTGCCCAGTTTTAAATGAGTTTAGGCTTAAACTTTCAATGTTTGCATTGTGGGGAGGACTAGCTGAATTGTATCAGAAAAATATCTCCAAGGTACTTTGAATTAGTAACAAATCCGTCTTTTGTTTGCTGGTCTGTTTTGTTTGATTAGCACATGAGGGCAGGGAAGCATTTTAATAATTTTTTTAGAATATTAATTTTTGAATTAAGTGTTTTATCATTGTATACAACTGTTAATCAGGCAAACCTAAATATATATTTTTGGAAGGTGTCTATGTTGTTAGTTGCTGTTGAGCTATTATAATTTGTAAAGGCATTAATTTGAAAGCCCTTTAAGAATTCTTTTTTTTTTTTTCAATCTTGGCTGGAATGCCAGAGCAGTGAGATAGCAGTGAGTTTTATTTCACCACCAGTAGAAAAGCCAACATATTTAAAGTAGGAAGAACAAAATAGAGAGATATAGAACTTAAAAGACTACATGTTAACTCTATAGTTGCAGGTTTTTAAAATAATGACCATTTGAGCTCTGAATTTTCTTTGATGTAATTTTCCCATTAGTTTAAACATGTGCACAAGAATAGGCCATAATATGTAGCCAGCTGGAGTCCCAGGAAACCTGGCATGCCTTGATATTTGAGAATTTCATTGTTTCTTATTAATCCCTTAAGGGCACAAAACCTTATAAATCTTGTAAATCCAGGGAATCTCAGAGGGTTAAATTGGTGTTTTAGATGCTGGTGACTGCTCTAGTGGCTTTTAATTAGCCATCCTGTGTCTACTGTTTAGGATATTTATTTTCTTCTTCCCAGAAAATTTTCAGAAATAGTGAGGGAAAAGAGTCAAATGTAATCAAAGGAAGCCGAGGTGAGAGTACTCACAAAATTTTAACCCAGGTATGCGGATTGAACGAAATACTAAACTAGGCATGCAACCCAGAGAAGACATGCCTCACAGACTGAATGTAAATTCTGTAGAAAGCAAGAGTATTCTTGTCTTTATACCAGAAAGGACGTACCAGAAAAGACTGAACACAAAGTATTTTATAGCCCAGAAGGGATGTAAGATTCCTTGTTAAAGCAGCCTTATCTAAACCAGATCCCAAATAAAGTAAAAAAGCCTCTGCCCAAAGGAAAGAGGCTCAGCTCATAAGGGCCAAAAAGGTAAGCTGTGGAAGTGGAGGGATCAAAGGGCTCAAGTGAGTATTGCACACTGGTTCCAAATGCCACCAATTTCCTCCAATAGTGATCTTTTGAGATACCACTTCTGATATCATATATATCAATCTAAGTAACAGTCTCTCAAAAAGAAAAAAAAATGTGTATTTGGGAATAGAACATTGCAGTGAGAATATGCATGGGATAGTAAACTATACTTGTGCTTAAAGGAGTTAAAGGAAGGCAAAGGTTTTTAAAGAAAAAAAGGCTTCCATAATTGTTTTGAAGTTATTCTTGACTATTAAGATACTTGACTACTAAGATACTCGACTATTGTCACAAGGGCAACACTATTTTGAGGTTGGACAGGCAGTTGCTGGGCAGATGTCTGTGCAGAAATATTTTTTGTTTACGATTGCAATGGCCTTTTTCAAAGTTGTGATTTTTGTAGAGCCTTTTGTGTTATCAGCCATAGAAACGTGAGAACTCATGGCTTTCTGTGGCTTTATTTGTTGGAATTTTCTTGACATTAGTGACTCCATTTTGATTCTGATAACTTTCACAATATTTGTGTGTGCATGAGGGGGTGATTACTTGAGAATAAGTTGTAGACATAATGTTCCTTTATTTCTAATTACCTCGTCTATTTTCTAAGCACAGAGACATTCTAGACATTGTATACAACCCTAATTTAATTTTTAAAATTGAGAAATTGATATTAATAAAATATGTTACCTAATATATAGCCCTTGTTTAAATTTCATCATTTGTCTCACTAATATGCTTTTTAGCAGAAGAAAAAAACTTTAATTCAAAATCAAATCCAGAATTATGTTTTGCATTTATTTGTTTTGTCTCTTTAATCTGGAACTGTTCTCGGTCTTTTTTACTAGTTTCCTGCTTCAGCTATAAAACTTATCAAAACTTTAGTGTCTTAAAAACACGCACATTTATTATCTCAGAGCTTTGAATGTCAGAAGTCCAAAATCAGTCCCAGTAATCCAACGTCATGGTGTTAGCAGAGCTGGTCCCTTCCTGAGGCTCTGAGGAGAGAATCCATTTTCTTGTCTGTATTAGTTTTTAGGGCTCTCACACATTTTGGTTCATTGAGCCACTTCCTTGCATTACTGTAACCCCTTACTTGCATCACCACATCTGTGACTACTAACTGTGACTCTCCTGCCTCCTTCTTATAAGGACACTTGTGACTATAATGGGCCTACCCATATAATCCAGATAATCTCTGCATGTCAATATACTTAATCACATTTGCAAGGGCTTTTTAAAAACTATGTATGGTGACATATTCACAGGAAATAGATATCTTTGGGGAGCATTAGTCAGCCCACCACAGTGCACATGATACAATATGTTTTTGAAAGTCATTGTGAGTCCTTTTGAAAAGAAGGTAGATGGAAATGAAGACAGAAAAGCAGGGAAAAGAAGATATTGAGTGGGAAATTAAAAGAAGCTCAGGAAAAGGAGGAGACAAGAAGATAACCTATTAGTTTGCATTTCTGGTTTGGCAAGCTGCTGAAGATCAAGATCCCCTTCTTGTTAGCAGTAAGGAAAAAAGCAATATGCCTTTTTCTGAACCTATTTTTAAAGTACTTAAATTTTAGGAAAAAGTTGATGTCTGACATCTGTGGTGGGGGACTGTCATAAGAAAAAGTGATTTATGATTTCTAAATTTTATCCCAGTGTATAGACTATAAATTACAAAGAATATACGCAGTTATACACCTATGGAATTATTTTTCTGCAAGTAGATACATTTCACCACTTCACAACTCATTGTACAAAAAGTAGATGATTTGCCTTATGTGAAATAGAAGCTGGAACTTAAAAAGAAAGTCAACCACTGGAGAATTTAATAAAAAGCATTATTGTTTGAAAAGTTTTTCTAACATAGATTTAGGCTGTGTTTTTAGAATAGACACTGCTGTACATTTAAAAGCAATTATTTTGCTATTCAGATTTTTTATTATCTGAAAATGAAATTATCTGTTTTACTTTTCAAAGCTTTGTGAAACAAACTTGAAGTTATAGGGAGGTAAGTTAATTGGAGAATCTCCAATTCTGCAGGTCAAACAGAAGTTTGGGAAATGCTTTTAACATCCCACAATACAGAATGTCTCAACATGAGAATTGAATTTCATATTGTCTGGTTCCATTTAATAGCAGACACCACCCCAATCTCATGTTTTCCTGTTATCCTAAAACAATGGAAGGAAACCAGCTGTTTGGTAGACTTCTAAATCATGGTCTACGATGATTTTAATCTGAGATTCTCACCTCCATTTACTAAAAAATCATGACTCAATTCAAATTACACAGTAATCAGTAAAGTGAATATATCTTTAAAATGGAATTTTCTCCCTTCAGCAAGCACTCAGTAAGCAGTGAGGCTGAGTATTTTAAAATATAAAGAAAGATACGTGTGAGTGATTGAAAGGTGGTATTAAAAAACTTAGATTTCAAAAAAAAAAAAAAAAAAAAGAAAGTCACCCTTTTCTCTCTCCAGGATATCGAGCATGAAGCAACATTACCATTCCTCCCTTTTGCACATACACATCTGACATTCTCCCGGGCCCACAGAATGCAGTTTGATTCTTCTTTGTATTTTGCAATCTGTGCTATAACTGCTACCATAATGATGCTGTAGCCACAACAGAAAAACGTACCCTTAGAGTTAGCAATGATTCAGAATATGAACTGAGCTGAATCTGATGGCTGAACAACATGTTACCACGAGAAGTGAAATCCATTGACCAGCAGGAATAAGAGCCACATGAAAAGAGGAAGATGATCTTTCAGATTTCCAGACTCCAGTTTGAGCATCAAGTTGGATAATAGCTTTTTTTCCCCCAAGTTTCAGTTCTTTATTAATCAGTGTAATCTCCAGTAGATTGCATCAACATGATTTCATGCATTTAGAGGAGAAATATTTCCTGATTAAGTGGAAAATGGTGCAGATGGCTTCTGGAAGACCTTCATTCTAAAGTAGCTTTATAGTGAAACATTTCATTTAGAAATCTGGACCTTCTTTCTCCAGTATGCTGTAATCCTCATTCACTGAGTAGAACTTGTATTGATCATTGGGACCCAGTTTGTTCCAGGGCTCTGGGTTATTCTTTCTGTCCCAACTAACATCTAGATTGAATAATGCCAAACACAAGAGATACAGTGCTGCTCTCGTACCTCCAGCTCCAACAAATATAAAAACAGGTATCAAGCTTGGATGTATGTTGGCCTGACTGATGATCTGGCAGAGCATGTTTGTGGCAGAGGCCTCCGATTAGAAAGGCGAGAACCAGCTTAGTCATCAGGCCCTGGGCTAGGTAGTATCTGCCAGCTAATAACTTTTAAGATTACATAAGACACCCAAACAGATAAAACAAGGTTTTCCTTTCTGTATCCTCTCTCATTGCCAAATGTCCAGCTTAGAGTTGCCCGCTTTCAAAAATGCCAAACACATCTCAGTGTAGGTCATTTCCTGTGGTCCCCTATGTGGGTAAAATCCTTGGCTCTACCGACAAATTCCAAGTGGGTTTGTTTTGGAGGCATCTTCCTCTCTAAATCCTAAATAGTCTGTTGATACTCTTAATCTGAGTATCAAATTTTTGAGGGGTAGAAAAGGGCAGTGTGATCTGAAATGTCATCCCAGTTTCAGGTTTGAACTTGTTAAGGAAATACCTGTGTCCTCAGTGAAGTACTCTTTTTGGTTTGGATGTGGTATCCTACAAGTTCCAAATGATGAAAACTAAATGGATGAGTTCTCGTGGAGATAATTTCTAAATACTTAAGCAGTTAAAACTAAAACTATGTCTCTGTGATTTCAGTGATGGGACTCTTCCTCGCCCCCCACCCCACCCAGCCAAATACCTCCAATAGCTTGCAAATTAGGTAATAATGGACATGGAGAGTTATACTATAAAACAAAATGTCACCCCACCATCCCAATACCAAGAATCTGATCTTGTAGTAGAGGATTAGGAAAACCATGAGAAGCCCAGAAGAAGAATACATTGTGTGCCTTTACATTTCTTGTCAGGACATCCTTCCATCCTCAGATAACTAGCTTTGGATGTCCCTTGCTCTGGTCTCTGTGCTATCTCCCAGAGTCCTGGACACACCTGCAGCGTTCAGAGACCAGAAGAACATGAATCTCTGTCAGATTCTTCAGAAAAGAACATCTATAAAAAAGACATCTTTTTCCTACCACTTCTCATAATCATAACTTTGATGGACTTTGGGCTAAAATTTCCTTTTTTCATGAGGAATGGAGTTGAGTGAGGGAAGGATAAAGATGTGGGTTGATGAAAATATTTTTCATTGTTGAGCAGCATTTGTGCATGAAGCATGTGGCACAAGATTGCCAGGTGCCAACCCTGGAGTGGAGTAACAAATACTCATTTTCATACTTGCTAATAGTTCTAGAGCAATGTGCCCAAATGAAAAACTACATTTCTCTCTCGCTTCTCAGGGTTGGGGTGAGAATGAGTTATAAGCTGACATAGTTGGGTGAGTTTTCCAGGAAAGCTTCTGCTGTCTGGAATGCAGATGTGAAGGCTGGACCTCTTAGAGCCATCTTAGACCAAAAAGGGATCTTGCAAATGAAAGTCTCAAGTTAAAGATTACAAAGCAAATGAAAGAAGAATGTGAGATCCTTGATCATCATGGAGCCTCAATTCTGGATGTCCTTCTTCCAGACTTCTTTCACTTGAGAAGGTTAACTATTTTTTTTCAAGTTATTGTTACTTTGTTTTATTATATGCTATTAAACAATCCAATATGGGTTATGAAGAGGAATACCCAGTTATTTGAAGTTATTTTGTATTCAGTTTGTTAAAATCGTATGATTATGATTTTCATGTTGGGTGGTTGTTTCAAGGGTGTTTATTATTATAATTTTATATGATTGTTGTAATGCATAGATAATAATGATTACATTCTCACATTCTCTACCACAGGGAGCCATTTTTTTCAGATTAGAATCCCAAATTGAAAAGTCATCACGGTCTTTTATAAAAGAAAATGAATTGAAAAGTTCTGGGGTGGAAGGTGGAGGGAAGAGAGGTGATAACCTGGGAAAGCCTGGAAAAAGTCCTGGAAAGACAAGGTTATAGGATCCTGTTTCTCATCTGGAAAGTCCCCTTTTTGGTTCTCATCTGGAAAGCCCCCTTTTTGGTTCTCATCTGGAAAGCCCCCATTTTGGTTCTACCCTAACCTTCTCCCCTCCCCAAATCATCCGCTGGGTACCAATTGTGGTAGGAAGAGTTTGCTATTTTTCACCATTCTTTTGTGCTGTTCTGCTTTTTAAAAAATTGGACTTTGGGGTTGTTAAATAAGATTTATAGGAGGCCGTTGTTTTAGATTGAGCTCCTGTGCTAGACGCCAACAGACCAAATCAAAATATAGTCCATGCTAAGTACCACATAATCAAATCAAAACTTTTTAAGGAAGGAAGATAATGCCCTAAAAGGCCAGTGTTTTTCTAAAAAAAAAATGGGAGATTCACAGCAAACAATCAGAAAGGGACTAATCAACCTGAGCCAGCATGATAAGGAAGTCCTCTCTACTTTCTGTTTTTTTGTTTGTTTTGTGTATGTGGTTTTTTTGTTGTCGTTTGGTTGGTTGCTTAGCTCTTGTATTACTCTCTTTTCTTGTTCCTGCTCAATCTACTTTACAAAAACCAACTGTTCTGATATGTTCAGTGGAGCTTCCCTCTATTTCTAGATGGAATGCTTTCTGGTTCATGAGTCAGTAATAAAAGCCAATTACATCTTTAAATTAAATTTATGACATTTTATTTTTAACAATTCTGATAACCCCACAAAGGGACCCAAAGGAAAGACTGCTGATACCTTTGAAGTCTACTGTCTTCCTCAGAGAGCCTGGAAGTCATGAGCAACTTTCTCTCTTTTTCTGTCTCTCTCAGGTCCAAGTTCTGCTGTCTTTTATATTTGAGCACCTTTAACTCTTTGTCTTTTTGGTCCCAAGAGTTTATTTGTACTGTGGCAGGGTGTATAATTTTGAGAGTTCACAATGATCAATGGGCTTTGGTTTTAAAGGTAAATGAGAGCAATTGCAGTAAATGGCAGTCACTTCCAGAAGGTGACCCCATCTTTCACAAGTTTTCAGAAAACTGGATTTCCTTCTCTTCATTGCTTTTATTCTTACGGGCTAAGGTAAGGAAAAATCATTGGCTAAGTTGGTCAAAGGAATCTCAGAGCCAAGCCACAGCTTGACTGGTGGGCATTGAGTTGGACACCAAAAAGCTGCCAGTGGACCTGTCACTTACCAAAAAACTTCTTTGTTAGGATAAGTTGGTCATGGATGGGTTAGATGATACCAGGTCACCTGCCAACCTCAAGAAAATTCCTATGCAATGAAGAACGCAATGAAAATAGCACACGACCAAGCCCTATGGTGTTTCCTCCTTAAGCTTTTATCTCAGCTCTGAGAGACCCAAGATTCAATGTAAAAATTGGATCCTACCATCTAAAGGACTGAGTCCTCCACTTTCCAGTATGCCTTCCTTTTTCAAGTATAAAAATTATGGCTCCAGAAGCTGTGAATACTTAACAAAAGTGGCAATTTTTTATCAAAGATAATTCAGAATTACAATAGCCATATGTGGAACATTCCAAGTGGAGAAGATTGTTCATCTGAAAGGATACTTGAAACCCACGTTTCCTGAATTAGGAAGATGGAATGGGATGCGTATTTTAATTGGCAGAGAGAAGCTTCTAAGAGATTACAAGATTCTAAAATAGCTTTTTTAGATTTATTGCAAAAAGCTAATGAAAAATTGAAAATACAGGCTATCTCCAACACCAAGGATTATATGATTGATGGGAGTCCCACTGCCCTGCTCTATTCTCCTTTCCCTGAGTATTTACAGCCTATTAATCCTCTGTCTGAATTACCTTTCTTCCCTGAAAAATAAAAATGGTTTTACAGTTTCCGTATAAGAAAAAAACCACCTGAGAATTCTTGAGATAGTCCTTGAGTGACTTATGATCTTTGGACAAAAAACGAGCTTAGGGCTATAGATAAAGAATTTCCTAAACCTAGGGAAGCTCTCTTCTTTAGCATTCTGCCTTCTACACAGTGGATAATACAACCCAGCCAACCCTAGCCACCACCTTTATAAATGGACTCTCCCCTGAAATTATCTGGTTCATAAAAACACAAAAGATAGGGTAGGAAGCTACAGGTTTAGATGAATTAGTGATTATAGCTGAATATTTTGAAAGGACCTTAGAATAAGATGAGAAATGAAGAGCTTCCAAATCATTCATTTTGCGTTTTAAGCAACTCCATAGCATCAACAATTTAAATGACGTTTGGACCTACCACCGTGCTTTCCTAAGAAGTTACCCTTAGAAAACAGTTTCCAAGAAAATGTTGCCATTTGTGCAAACATTTTTTTTTGTTTGAAAAGTTATTTTCTTTGAAAACAAGAAATGCAAGGTAATAGAAACTGCCCTCAAAGATTTCAAAGGTGGCCTCTAAAAACAAGCTGCCCACCCTCTGGTAGCCATATGCATGTTACCCACCAGGACTGATGGGCCTCTGTGGAAAACTATGGTAAGCCACTACCAGTGATGCATTTAAATAGTCAGGAGGAGACAAAGATAAAAATACACTGGAGGTCTCATCCAATTTTAGTAGATACTTGAGGCACTCTTTCTACTTTACACCCCACTTTTACAAGACAGCTTTTCTCTTGGAACAAAAAGGAAATGTTAGCTGTGGAGGTATGAAATCAAATTCAAGAAGAATTTGCTTCTCAACCTGTACAAGTGACTCGAGGCCCTTTTCTGAAAAACATTCTTTTTTTGCTGTGTAACACAATCCTGGTCAAATTATTGGACAGAGACCTTCTGTTTGAGCTAAAAGGCCTGATATGATTTGCCTCTAATAGAGACTTGACTCCGAAATTTCCTGACTCACCTGAGCCAGATCTCCTGTACACGTGACCATCTGTCCTAGATACAGGGGAAGAGGACAGTCCACAAAATGTTCTTGACTTAACTGAGATACTCAATGACATATTAGCTGTGTCTAATGCTCGTATGGAAAGAATAAAAAGTGCAGACCCTATTAAAATTTAAATACACCCTACTAAGCCTCTTCCAAAATTCCCTTAACATCCACTAAAGCTGGAGGCCATACAAAGTCTTGAGCCAATAATAGAAGACTCAATTGCTCGGAGATTAATTATATCATTCACCAATCCTTGTAACTCCCCAATCTTCCCTGTAGAAACCTAATAGGCAAAGGTAGCAGTTTGTTCAGGATCTACAAACCATTAACAAGATAGTTATTTTCCCATTTTCCAGTGGTTCCAAACCTTACTCTTGTATCACAGTTTCTCCCAGATTCTAAATGGTTTACAGTGGTGTACCTATGGTTAACCTTCTTTAGCATTCCAGTTGACCCCAACAGTCAATATCTGTTTGCTTTCACCTGGAATAATCCATAATATACCTGTATGGCCATGCCTCAGGGGTTTACTGAAGGCCCTTCCTATTCCTCTGAGTGCTTGAGACTTGAGGGCTCTCCAGTTCCTAGAGGCTTGACTCTCTTGCAATATGTGGATGGCCTCTTACTTTGTTTACTGACTGAGGAGGATCCCAACATGAGTCTATCGATCTGTCATAATGGGAGAAAGGGACATAAGGTTTCCCAAGACAAATTATAGTTATGATCAGATACTGTTCACTATTTGGGACATGATGTAAGTGCTGTAGGTCTCTAGCTGTCTCCTAATAAAGTTAGGCTTATCCATATAAGAAGGAGACAGCTTTGCAGGTGTTTAGGTTTAGTTGGATATTTCTATCTGTGGGTCCCCAATATTTTCCTACTGACATATGAAGTCACTAAAAGCTCAGTTCTTGAACCCCTTCCTTGGGAAGAAAAACATGAGCTAGTTTTTGTAGGATAATAAGGACATTACAAAGTTACAAAGCTCTGCTGGTTTAGGATTGCTCAATTATTCAAAACCTTCCACCCTGTTTGTGCAAGACAGTAATAATCAGGCCTTGGGAATGCTCACACAGCTACATAGTGGAGGGTTTAGGCTGTGGATTATTATAGTGCTTAATTAAACTCAGTCACCAGGGCATACCCAAATTTCCTTAAAGCTAGATGCAGTGGAAAAACTGGTTGTGGCTTCTGCAAATCTGATCTTAGGTAATACTCTGTATCCCCACGCACCACATACAGTACAGTCTTCTCAATTCTGGCTGTGAGCAGACTAATCTCTTATGAAATCCGTTTACTCTCACTCTTTAATCTTCATCTAAAATGCTGTAATGCTGTTAATCCTACTTTGTTGCCCTTATCTGATGAAGGTAAACCACCTGACTATAACATGATAACCTCTCAATTAGTCATTTCCCATCTTGATTTGCAGGACATTCCTTTTGAAAATCCTTTTTGAGTCTTTTTTTTTTTTTTTTTCCTGTGGATGGATCTTAATGTTAAAGATCAGGAAGAAAACTTTTGTGCTGCATATGCATTCACCATCCAATATGAGCTCATGGAAAGTGGCAAACTGCCCCACTTGAAGTCCATCAACAGGCAGAGCTTTGTGCACTTGTCCGTGCCTGCATTTTATCTAAAAACCGGTCTGACTGACAGTTGCTGTGCATTTGTGGTGGTTTCTAACTTTGGAATGCTTTGGAAACAAAACGATTTATTCACATCTGCAGGCATGTCATTACAAAATGACCCACATGTTCATGAGTTCCTTACTGCTGTACTGCTGTCTAAAGAGATTGCTGTCATAAAAAAAACAGGCTTCTACAAAGAAGCCTGAATATCAGCAAGATGCTCTACCCAGCTTTCATGCCAAAAATAATAGTCAACCCTGTGTGGTCTGTTATCTAAATCCTTCAGCTAAAAACTATAAAGCAGTGGTCCGCAACATTTTTGGTGACTGGTTTCACGGAAGACAGTTTTTTCACAGATGGGGTGGAGGTGTGGTTACAGAACGATTCAAGTGCATTACATTTATTGTGAACTTTATTTCTATTATTAATACATTGTAATATATAATGAAATAATTATACAGCTCACAGTAATGCAGAATCTATGAAAGCCCTGAGCTTGTTTTCCTGCAACTAGATGGCCTTATCTGGGGGTGAGGGAAGACCATGACAGCAGAAGTGTGTTGCTTATGTTCAATCTATTCTGTAACCTCGTTCAGGTTGCTGTCACTGCAGAAAACCCTGCTTCACAAAGATAGGATGTTAGAAATGGAAGCGGGCTTTTCAGTGCTTTTGTGGCAATTGCAGAATATTCTACCTTGATGATTAGGATTTGAAGTTGTCTTAAACATACTTTTAAGGCCACTGTCCTTTGCAGTGTCAAGCAGTTGGTCCTCTTCTAGCATGGACAAAGTCAGTTCACCTGGCTTATTCACAAACGGGTCACAGATCCATTCCTTCCCAGTTTGGGGGTCTTTTGTGGTTGGCAAGTAATGCTCAGACTCTTCTGAAATCTGAAATAGGTCATCTATCTGAAAAAAAGAAGGCCCTGGCTCAGCCTCTTTCAAAATCTCTCCTGAGGTTTGAAACATGTCAGAAATCCCCATGTTCACTCGTCGCCCCCATAATTTTAGTTTGGCTTTGAATGCAGTCACTTTATCTGCCAATTTGAACACAGTTGTCATTCTCCACCAAAGTGACAGATTGAGTTTGTTGAGCAGGTTGAATATGTCACACAAGTAAGCAAGTTTTGCAACCCGTACTGTGTCACTGAAATGTGCTGACAGCGGTTACTGTTTTTCTAAAAGAAATCTTTGGAGTGGCTCTTGTAATTCAAAAACTCTAGCCAGAAATCTACTTTTAGAAAGCCATCTCACTTCTGTGTGTAAGAGAAGGCCTGTGTGCTCTGCGTCTATCTCCTCACAGAGCTGCACAAACAGACATGAGTTAAGGGCACGTACTTTAATGTGGTTGATCATTTAATCTCATGCTGCAAAATGTTAAGTTCAGGTGATGTTTCTCAGCTAGCCACCATTTCTCTATGACACAGTGCGTAGATTCACATTCAGAAGTAACCTCTTGGACCCTAGTAGTGAAACTAGAAAGCCATCCAGTCATGGCAGCCACTTCATCTGTGCATACACAATACAAAATTATCATTTCAGTTTTCCTGATATGTAATAAGTCAAAGACTTGAATAGTTCTGTGGTCATCGTGTCGGCTGGCAATGAAAGTGCACATAACACATCCTCATGCACATCCTCCTGAAAAATATAGTGCACAAAAACAAGAAATGTTGCCTTGTTGTCAGCATCGGTAGACTCATCAACCTGGATTGTGTACCACGGAGACTCATGAATTCTAACAATTATGCCTCCGCATCCTCTGCTATTTCATCAATTCATCAGTTACTGTGCTAGCCGAAAGAGGAAGACATGCCGCTTTTTGAACTGCAGTCTCTCCTAAAGTTCATGACGTATGTCCTTAGCAGCAGGCAGGATCAATTCTTCACCAATAGTAAAGGGCTTCTTAGCTTTAGCGATACAGCTAGCCACTAAGAATGATACTCTCAGTGCAGACACATTTGATGAAGTGGTGTCCTTCAATAATTCCTTCTGTTCTTTGTGTTCATGTTTATTTTTTCTTTTTGAAAAACTCCAGAGGCTTACCTTTTAATTCAGGGTGCTTTGTCTGTATGTGGCAACGCAGTTTTGAAGGTTTCATGGCTTTGTTAGATAGTTGGTTGCCACATATTATACATAGTGGGCTTGGAGAATGTGAATCACCTGTTGCAATACACCTGTAATTTAAGTAGGACTCTTGGTATTTTCTTTTAAATGCAGCTTTCTCTTTGCCCAGTCTTAGTCTTCTGCTGTCTCATCATTGGGTCTTTCCCCTTTTCAAATAAGCTCTCCAGTGACATTTTTTTTTTAACTCACTTTGGCTACAGTTGGCTTGTGGGCTTACCAAAACTGTGATTAAGATGAGTGCTCAATGCGGGAAAGTGTCACGGACCAAATTGGTGAATAAAATAATGGGCGGACCACAAGTGGAGTTCAGTAAGTGTCAGATTCTGACTTAAAGCCTGCCAGATGCACTCAACTCACTTGCCATTGTAAAGGCTGCCACCAGATGCAGCTTAATTTTCACTTGCCACTCACCGATAGGGTTTTGATACGAGTCTGCAAGCAATTGATTTATTAGGGTCTTTGTGTAGTCAAACCTCTCTGCTAATGTTAATCTGTATTTGCAGCTGATCCCCAGCACTAGCATCACTAGCATCACTGCCTCAGCTCCATCTCAGATCAGCAGGCATTAGAG
The DNA here is from genome assembly GCF_001604975.1 of Cebus imitator. Lineage (NCBI taxonomy): Eukaryota > Metazoa > Chordata > Mammalia > Primates > Cebidae > Cebus > Cebus imitator. The sequence goes on along the minus strand of NW_016107366.1, from coordinate 4,578,040 downwards.
TCTCATAAGGAGCGCGCGACCTAGATCCCTCGCACGTGCAGTTCATGATAGGGTGTTTATTCCTAATAGAATCTAATGCTGCTGCGGATCTGACAGGTGGCAGAGCTTGAGTAGTAATGCAAGTGATGGGGAGTGGCTGTAAATATAGATAAAGCTTCGCTTGCTCACTTGCCACTCACCTCCTGCTATGTGGCCTAGTTCCTAAGGGGCCAAGGACCAGTTGCTGGTCCAGGTAGCAGGGAGCATGCTTTATAGCAGGGGTCCTCAAACTCCAGGCCACAGACTGGTTAAGCAGGGCTTGGGGATCCCTGCCATAAAGCATGTTCCCTGCTACCTGACTTTGCCTCCTTACACCCAGCCATTATTGCCTATGGGAAACAAAATGTTCCTAAGGATGAAAAAGAATATTGGCAATGAGAGGGATGCTATTTTAATTTCCTTTCCTAACTGTGGCAAAACTAGGAGGATTACATGGTGTTCCCAGACTTCCTTAAGAGAACTTGGTTAGGCTCCTTACATTTCTTTACCCATAATGGTATTGGTAAGATGCCATTATACAAAGAATCAGTAGGTATTGGTGAGGAAACTGTCATAAAATTGCAAAAGCTATTTATAATCAATGCTTAATCTGCCAATCTCTGAAGCCTCGGAAATCCCTTTCTGTTCTTCCTGGGATGACTCCTGTCCATCAGGCCCATTTGAGCATTTATAATTAGATTCCATTTAACTCCTACCAAGTATGGGTTATCAATATGTACTTGCTGTAGTTTGTATGTTTTCTGGGTGGGTCAGGCCTAGGATGGGATAGTCAGAATAATAGTCTTTCTGGTGCATGCTCTCAAAAGTCTTAAATTCCTGCATGCAGTCATCCACCCAATGCCAAATAGTCTCTCTACAGCCAGAATGACAAAAGCTCACAGAAATGTGTAACAATGAGGACACCCTAACCTGTGAATAATGCGTTGAGACTGAAAATCCAGAGTGATGATCACTAAGTGTAGCAATGATGCCCTAGGTCTCATCTGGGTGAGAGCCTGACCAAAAGCAGGGGTTTGTTAAATCACATTTATAGGAGGCCATTGTTTTAGACTGAGCTCCTGCACTAAATCCCAGCAGACCAAACCAAAATGCAGTCACTCATGCTAATTGCCACATAATCAAACTGCAACGTTGAGGAAGCAAGATAATCCACAACCCTGCACCCCACAAAGGCCAGATTTTCCTAAAAATAGGAGATTCACAGCAGGCAATCAGAAAGGGCCCAGTTACCTTGAGCCAACACACCTCTCTGCTTTAACCATTGCAAAGAAAGTGACCTGAAGTAACCTGATGTTAACCATCCCACATTTATTTTTCGTGATTTTCTGTTTCCTGTTCTTTCGCAAGCTATCTCACAAAACGGACTGTTCTGCCCTGTCCAGTGACGCCTCCATCTATTTTTACATTGGAAGCTGACTGATTCATGAGTCACTAGTAAAAGCCAATTGGACATTTAAAATAAATTGGTTGAAATTTTGTTTTTTAACAGGGTACATAAAGAGATTAATTATAATTATTTATAATTCTTGATACCTGGGAGGCTGACTGATTCATGAGTCACTAATAAAAGCCAATTAGACATTTAAAGTAATTGGTTGAAATTTTATTTTTTAACAGGGTACATGAAAAGATTAATCATAATTCTTGATTCATGATATGCTTTTATCAAATGTCTATATAAGGACTTCTGTTACTAACAACAATAACAACAATAATGTAATACACATTGCTAAAACCACCACCTAACATGAAACTAGAACCCTGACAACAACTTCCATCTATGTGGTTTTTACTCATTTCCTGTCCTTGGATGCAAGGGGGAAATATTTGCATTCCATTTTTTTAAAGGAGTAAAGAAAGTAAAACAGCTCAGTGGATTTTCCATGTTCTAAGAGTTTGACTATTTCCCAGTGATTCTCTAAGGTTGCACAACTTGACTCACCTTTTTAGGAAGCTGACTCTTTGACACTTGGGAACTGAATTTTATAGAAGCATTAACCACGCAAATTTCCTAGAAATCTCAATCTCATTGAACAAGTAAATCCTGTTGCTGTATTTGTCACTAGTCATAGGCAGAAACATCTTTTTTTCATAAGTATAGGAAATATTAACCCTTATTTTGTTAAAACTGTTACTTTACCAAAATACCGCAAACATTTCATCAAAGACACATACAGACTGTGTGCTGAGCAGTGGCTATAAATTGCCCGATCATCCTTGATTTTCTTTCTTGTCCACAATGAGTATCTGCAATTGCCCATAAACCTAAAGGTGAGAGGACGCTGGAAACGGTGTTATGGTCCTCTCTGCACTAACCGTCACCTAATCTTGTGATTCTTCCAACCTTACAAAAGAGAAGAAAACAAAAAGCAGAGACCATTTTGGGTAAGTCTAAAAAAAGAAGCTCTAATCTGTTTTTATTACAGTAAAACTTTGATTAGCCCAAACTAACATTCTGAATCTAGGAACAGTCAACCCCTCACTCCACACACTTGAATTTTTAACAAAAGAACATGATGAGACAAGGACATCACCTCTCACAGATATGCTAAGTGCCCTGTTGTAGCTACGCTGCCACTCTATTGATTGAGGACTGCAATGTAGATGCCTCTTAGCAACAATTTCAGTTGCCTAATTTGAGTTGGCAGCTGTATGAGGATTTTCAGAGGAAGAGAACCAATAGGATGGTTGGATGGATGGATGGATGGATGGATGGATGGACAGGTAGGTAGGTAGGTAGATAGCTAGATAGAAAGATAGACAGTTAGATAAGAGATTTATTAGGGGAATGGAGTTACATAATTATGGAGACAGGGAAGTCTCACAACAGGCTATCGGCAAGCTTAAGACCCTAGGATGCTGATAGTGTGGCTCATTCCAAGTCTGAAAGCTTCAGAATCAGGAAAACCGATACTGTAATTCTCAGTCCAAGGCTGAAGACCTGAACACCTGGGAGGTCACTGTTGTGAGTCCTGGAGTTCCAAGTCTGGAGAGCCTAGAGTTCTGATGTCCAAGAGTAGGAGGAGAGTATCTCAGCTCTAGGAGAGAGTAAGAGAAAGTTCTTTTCTCTTCATTTTTTTTGTTCTATTTAGGTCCCCAGTTGATTGAATGGTGCCTGCCCACATTGAAGGTGAATCTTCCCCACTTAGTCCACTGACTCACATGCCAGTCACTGCTGGAAACACCCTCACAGACACCCAGAGGTAATGCTATACCAGTTCTCTAGGCATTCCTTAATCCAGCCAAGGTGACATGTAAAATTAGCCATCACGTTAGCTAACTTCTGTCACTCTGTGTTCAGTCTCTTTGCTGCAGTGATTGGAATCTACATTCCTCTCGTGTCTCTATGTGTTTGTCTAGCTCTTGGCAGCAACTCCATAGTCCTTCTAAAACTAGGTTTAACTGATTAAAATATTTTGCTTTAAAGTTTTATTTACTTATCTTACAAATGATTTATACTCACTATGGAAAAATGACAATGTAGTCAAGCAAAAAGAAAATCAAAATTTTATAAGTCTGAGTAAACAATTATTGATAGCATTGTGGTCCTGTCTCTCATTCTGTGTGTTTGCATGTGCATGTGTGTATGTGTGCCTGTGTGCCTGTGTGTGTGTGTGTGTGTGTGTATGTGTGTAAAAACATTTTTGTTTATTTGAAGTTGGCAATTACCTCACCAAAATTTCCCAGCAGTGTGTGTTTGCATCTATTGAAATGCTGAGGCTTTTATTTTGCAGGCAGAGGAGAACAGAGGAACTGGGTTGGGGGCAGGGTGTAAGAAGAGGAGGAAACTAAAGGGAATAAGGTGGCACCTCTCTCATCCTACCCACTCAACTAGGTTTGAGTCACTGATCAGAGCCAGAAATGGAACGAGCTGAATTGTAGTTGGTCAGGTCTGCACCATTTCCATCATCATGACTTTATACTAATGGGACATGTATATAGCATCGGTTGAGAACTCCCCGAAAGAACCAGGGGACACTTCAACTGGCTCTAAGTTTCTGTTTGAGGAGGGGAAGCTGAGAGGTGTTATATTTGGATGTACAGATATGTGATGCTATTCTACATTCATTCAACTTTCCAGTCAATTTTTGTTGAGTGCTGTTAGTTTTCTATTGCTGTTGTAACAAATCACCACAGATTCAAAACCACACAAATTTATTCTCCTAAAATTATTGAGGTCAGAAGTCCAAAATGATTAATATCAAGGTGTTGGCAAAGTTGTTCCTTTTAAAATCTGTGAAGAAGAATCAATTCCTCACTTCTTTTGCATTCTGGAGGCTGCTGCAACCTTGGGCATCATTTCACTCATGCCACCTTTCCTTCCCCTTCCTCTGTCATCACATCACCTCTTCCTTCTTTGGCCTTTTTGCCTCTTTCATAAAGACCTTTGTGGTCACGTTTAGTGCCCACCCAGATAATTCGGGATAACCCCCCCTTCTCACGATCATATCTGCAAAGTCCTGTTCTCCATATAAGATTTTCAAATTATTAAAGGAAGAAAACTTGGAATCCAGAATTTTATATCCACCAAACTGTTATTCAGATGCGTGGGCATGGTAAAAATGTTTCCAAGTAAAGGCACTCCTCAGTTTACATGGTAATGCAGGACTAAAAAGGTTTTGCTGAAACCATGCAAAGCTATATTAATAATTAATCAGAAAACTGGGACTTGTTCCATGTCCTTCAGAAAGTTTTGTCAAAACATTAAAAACCCTCTTACTCATAAATGTATTAGGAAATGAAAAAGTAAAACTAGTATTTATTTAGTACATTATGATTTAAATCTTAGAAATATTGAGAATTAACATATTTCTTTGTGAAAAATATCAAGAATATGATATTTTTTATATCTCTGAATTGTTTGATTAAAGGATACAAAGTTTCAGATAGATGGGATGAATAAATTTTGAGTTCTATTGCATATTAGGGTGACTACAGTCAATGATAATGTATAATATATTTCAAAATACTAATAAAGTAAATTTCAAGTGTCTCACTGCAGAAAAATGAGTGAGGTGATAAATATGTAAATCATCTTTATTTAGTGGTTCCACATTGTAAAATTTATTAAAACATCACATTGTCCCTTATGAATACAATTGTGATTTGTCAATTAAAAATCATAATTAAAAAGTATCAAGAGTAGTTTGAATAATACTTGCTTTCTTTTCCTCATATAAATTATGATGTATAAATTACTTCCTAATAAAAGTAGTTAATCTATTTTACTCCTTATTGGCCACTTTGTGATTCTTTCTTTTTTTGCCTAAGTTCTTGATGATATTCCCTTCCAAATCATTATAACCATCTGCCTTAACTGTTTCTCAGGATTTGAGGGCAGATTTTACAGCAACATTTTTATTTGCAATAGTAGCTTCAACAGATAGTTTAATATTAATCAATTCATGCTAATTTCTGAAATGGCGAAAGCAGACTTGATCTTCATTCTCCTTGTAATTACTGTTTGTTTTCCATGTGGTATCTAATTTCATATTTTGCCTTGGATGCTTGCCAACTTATTGGAACTGTTTTTTAAAATCTTTAAACTAGAAGTAAATGCTCAATTTCAATGATAAGTGGCTTTCTGTTCCTACTACAATTTTAACTAAAATTTGTTGATATGACTTTATCTCGTTTTTTGTATTTATCAGACATCCTCAACGTGGTTCATACTGTACCATCCTGCAGACCTAGTTCTCATTTTCTGCTTTGCTGTTGCCATCCTCAAATCTTATAATCACATCCAATTTCACTTTCAGACTTGTCACTTTTTATTTCTGTTGCAGTTTCATCTTTGTTAGCCAGTTCCCTCATTTGATTATCCAGTTTTGCAAAAACATCGTTTGAGGTTGGTTATCACTGGGAGACAATGAGGCAACACAGCTACATGCTTTGCTGTTTTCACTTGACCGGATTAACAGATACGCAGTGACTGATCGCCAACAGACTCTGAAAGAGTGGTGTGGATGGTCACTGCTCATGAAGCATCTCTTATTTACGTGGTGATTGAAGACTAGAGGGCAAAATTTTTTTGTGTGTAATTAATCACACTTATAATACTATACTGTGTTAACTGAAATTGAACCATTATTGTTGGAGTCTGCTGTTATTTAACTAAATTGCAGTAACTGAAATTTGCATCTTCCAGAATTAGGCATAATGAGGATAAGGACTGCTTGTATATAAGATTTCAGAAGGTTTACCTCACCAAGTTCCAAAGTGAAGACAAATTTTGAATGAGTTACTGAAATAAAAAAAGCAATGACATGGGGGAAAGAAAAAGAAAGAAAAGCAATGACAAAAAAGGTGTGTGTTCTAAGAAATTTATGAAATAAAGGTGATCAAATAGCGTTTCTTGTTGCTTGGAAAAATATTTGAGACCAAAGAAAAATGGAAAATATATCTATAACACATATAATTCATATAATTAAATGTCTAGATTATAACAAGCTAATGGGGTGGGGGAGCAGAGAGGAAGAAGGAAAACATATGAGAACATGCTAAACTTTTTATCTCATTAGCAGGAAAATTACATACGAATTTTTAAAAGGACAGTTAAAAGCAACTAAAATCAAATATGTGCTTTTAGAGGGGTACATCTAGATACAAGAAAACTACATCAAAATAAAAGCAAAGGAATGACACATGTGATTCAAGATGATGGTTGTGGGGTTGGGGGAGGCAATGTGTGGGACAGGAGAAACTGTATAGTAGTGTAAGTTATTGCTGGGGTCCTAGCTTTTGTTTTGGAGGTGTGGTATACAGCTCCGTGACTGCTGTGAGATGTATGTTTCCCAGGATTTGTGACTTCCATGAAAGCTTAAGCCAGACACTATTTAGCTTCTCTTTCGTAAGGAGTTGGGATGTCTTTTAATAATGGCAATAAAGCCTATTATTTTATGTATTTATTTTTAAAAATAATTTTAACTTTTATTTTAGATTCAGGGGATATATGTACAGTCTGTCACATGGGAACTCTGTGTGACACTGAGATTTGAGGTATGGATGATCCCATCACCCAGGCAGTGAGCACAGTACTCAGTAGGTAGTTCCTCAGCCCTTCCTCCCTCCCTTCCTCCTCTAGCAGTCTTCATTGTCTATTATTCCCATCTTTGTATCCATGTGTACTCAATGTTTAGCTCCCACTTATAAGTGAGAATATGCAGTATTTGGTTTTCTGTTCCTGTGTTAATTTGCTTGGGATAAATTAGGCCTCCAGCTGCATCCATATTGCTGCAAAAGACATGATTTCATTCTTTTTATGGCTTCATAGTATTCCATGGTGTATGTGTAGCACATTTTCTTTATCCAGACCATCTATTTTTTTTCCTAAGTTATTGAGGGTACAGGTGGTATTTGGTTACATGAATAAGTTCTTTAGTGGTGATTGGTGAGATTTTCGTGCACCCATCACCCAAGCAGTATACACTGCACCATATTTGTAGTCTTTTATCCCTCGCCTCCCTCCCACTCTTCTCCTCAAGTCCTCAACATCCATTGTATAATTCTCATGCCATTGTGTCCTCATAGCTTAGCTCTCACGTATCCGTGAGAATGTTCTCATACAATGAGAATGTTCTTATACAGTGTTCTCACTCAATATTTGGTTTTCCCTTCCTGAGTTACTTCACTTAGAATAATAGTCTCCAGTCTCATCCAGGTCACTGTGAATGGTGTTAATTCATCCCTTTTTATGGCTGCATAGTATTCCATTGTATATACATACCACAGTTTATTTATCTATTCATTGATTGATGGGCATTTGGGTTGGTTCCACAATTTTGCAATTGTGAATTGTGCTGTTGTAAACATACATATGCAAGTATCTTTTTCATATAATGACTTCTTTTCCTCTGAGTAGACACCCAGTAGTGGGATTGTGGGATCAAATGGTACTTCTACTTTTTGTTCTTTAAGGAATCTCCACATTGTTTTTCATAGTGGCTGTACTAGTTTACATTCACACTAGCAGTGCAGAAGTGTTCCCTGGTCACCACATCCGTGCCAACATCTACTGTTTTTTGATTTTTTGATTATGGCCATTCTTGCAGGTGTGAGGTGTTATCACATTGTGGTTTTGATTTGCGTTTCCCTGATCATTACTAATGTTGAGCACTTTTTCATATGTTTGTTGGCCATTTGTATATCTTCTTTTGAGAATTGTCTATTCATTCATGTCCTTAGCCCACTTTTTGATGGGATTGTTTGTTTGGGATTTTTTCTTTTTCTTTTTTCTTTTCTTTCTTTTTTTTTTTTTTTTTTT
>NW_016107366.1:4553125-4569682 GCF_001604975.1 Cebus imitator | reverse complement strand
CACTCTGTCATCCAGGCTGGAGTGCAATGGCGTGATCTCGGCTCACTGCAACTTCCCCCTCCCAGGTTCAAGTGATTCTCCTGCCTCAGCCTCCTGAGTAGCTGGGATTACAGGTGCATGCCACCACACCTGGAAAATTTTTTTGTATTTTAGTAGAGATGGGGTTTCACCATGTTGCCCAGACTGGCCTTGAACTCCTGAGCTCAGGCTATCCACTGGCCTCGGTCTCCCAAAGTGCTAGGATTATAGGCATGAGCCACCATGCCCAGTCATGTTTGTTTGTTTCTTACTGATTTGTTTGAGTTTGTTGTAGATCCTGGATATTAGTCCTTTGTCAGATGTATAGATTGTGAAGATTTTCTCCTACTCTGTGGGTTGTCTGTTTACTCTGCTGACTGTTCCTTTTGCCATGCAAAAGCTCCTTAGTTTTATTAGGTCCCAGTTATTTATCTTTGTTTTTATTGCATTTGCTTTTGGGTTATCGGTCATGAAATCCTTGCCTAAGCCAATGTCTGGAAGGTTTTTTCCAATGTTATCTTCCAGAATTTTTATAGTTCCGGGTCTTAGGTTGAAGTTCTTAATCCATCTTTTGTTGATTTTGTGTAAGGTGAGAGATGAGAATCCAGTTTCATTCTCCTACATGTGGCTAGCCAATTATCCCAGCACCATTTGTTGAAAACGGTGTCCTTTCCCCACTTTATGTTTTTCTTTGCTTTGTTGATGATAAGTTGGCTGTATTTGGCTTGATTTCTGTGTTCTTTATTCTGTTCCAATGGTCTATGTGCCTATTTTTGTACCAGTATCATACTGTTTTGGTGACTATGGCCTTATAGCATAGTTTGAAAACAGGTAGTGTGATGCCTCCAGATTTCTTCTTTTTGTTTAGTCTTGCTTTGCCTATGTGGGCTGTTTTTTGGTTCCATATGAATTTTAGAATTGCTTTTTTCTAATTCTGTGAAGAATGGTGGTGGTATTTTGATGGGGATTGCATTTAACTGATAGATTGATTTTGACCGTATGGTCACTTTCACAATATTGATTCTCCCCACATAAGCATGGGATGTGTTTCCATTTGTTCATGTCATCTGTGATCTCTTTCAGCAGTGTTTTAGTTTTCCTTATAGAGGTCTTTCAACTCTTTGGCTAGGTATATTCCTAAAAATTATATTTTACTTTTTGCAGCTATTATAAAAGAGGTTGAGTTCTTGATTTGATTCTCCGCTTGGTCGTTGTTGTGTCGAAGAGCTACTGATTTGTGTACATTAATGTTGTATCTGGAAACTTTGCTGAATTCTTTTATCAGGTCTAGGAGCTTTCTGGAGAAGTCCTCAGGGTGTTCAAAGTAAATGATCATATCATCAGTAAATAGTGACAGTTTGACTTCCTCTTTACTGATTTAGATGTCCCTTATTTCTTTCTTTTGTCTGATTGCTCTGGCTAGGACTTCCAGTACTATGTTGAAGAGGAGTGGTGAGAGCGGTCATCCTTGTCTTGTTCCAGTTCTCAGAGAGAATGCTGTTGTATTAGACCAAGTGTAGAAAGTTATCACCAAGACAAAAGTATGCCAGATTGCAGGGTCATTTATTATGCCGGCGACCACAGAGGACTCACGTCTCTCCAAACTGTGGTGCCAAAAGGAGGGTGCCACGATTTTTTATACCCGAAAAACCACCTTGGGAGTGGGGGTGAGGGGTGGGGATGGGGATGAAAAGGTTTCGGACATTCCAAGGGCTAGGGGATTCTGTGATTCACCTCCTGGGTGGAGACGAGGGCGGGAGTCTCCGGACATTCCAAGGGCCAGGGGACTTTTGTCATTCTGTTTGTTACTTCAGTGGTTTACAGAAGTCAAGATATACATTTGTTTACACATCGTCTGGGTGGTGGTAGAAGTCACAGATTTTAGCAGTTACTGATAAGAAAAGGTAAGCAGCTTTACATAGTTTTATAGAACAAACTAGCAGTTCTATTTACAGAGGCCAAGGACAGTAGTTATTGTGAGGAGAATGGGGCAGCCATTTCAACTTATTTAAAAAACAGTTTTGCTCAGGTTCTGGCTCTAGGCCAGCACAATATCACAATGCTTTAAATGTTTTTCTATTCAGTATTATATTGGCTGTGGGTTTCTCATAGATGGCTTTTATTACATTAAGATATGTCCCTTGTATCCCGATTTTGCTGAAGGTTTTGATCAAAAAGTGATGCTGGATTTTGTTGAATTTTTTTTCAGCATCTATTGAGATGGTCATGTGATTTTTGTTTTTAATTCTGTTTATGTGGTGTATCCCATTTATTGACTTGTATTTGTTAATCCATCCCTGCATCTCTGGTATGAGACCCACTTGATCATGGTGGATTATCTTTTGATATGTTGTTGGATTGGGTTAGCCAGTATTTTGTTAAGGATTTTAGCATCTATGTTTATCAAGGATGTTGGTCTGTAGTTTTCTTTTTTGGTTGTGTCCTTTTTTTGTTTTGATATTAGGGTGATGCTGGCTTCAAAGAATAAATTAGGGAGGGTTCCTTCTTTCTCTACCTTGTGGAATACTGTCAAAAGGATTGGTGCCAATTCTTCTTTGAATGTCTGGTAGAATTCTGCTGTGAATCTGTCTGATCCTGGGACTTTTTTGTTGGTAATTTTAAAATTACCATTCCAATTTCACTCCTTGTTATTGGGTGTCTAGTTCTTTCTGATTTAAGCTAGGATGGTTGTATTTTCCCAGGAATTTATCCATCTCTTCTAGGTTTTCTAGTTTATGTGTATAAAGGTGTTCATAGTAGACTTGAATGATATTTTGTATTTCAGTGGTGTCAATTGTAATATCTCCTGTTTCATTTCTTTGTGAGGTTATTTGGATCTTCTTTCTTCTTTTCTTGGTTAATCTTGCCAATGGTTTATCAATTTTATTTATCTTTTCAAAGAACCAGCTTTTTGTTTCATTTATCTTTTGTATTTTTTTGTTTATTTGTTTTAGTTTAATTTAGTTCTGATCTGATCTTGGTTATTTCCTTTCTGTCCTGGGTTTGGGTTTGGTTTCTTCCTGTTTCTCTAGTTCCTTGGGGTATGAGCTCAGAGTGTCTGTGCTCTTTTAGTCTTTTTGATGAAGGTTTTTAGGGCTATGAACTTTCCTTTTAGCATCACCTTTGCTGTATCCCTGAGGCTTTGATAGGTTTATGATTGTTGTTCAGTTCTAAGAATTTTAAAATTTCCATCTTGATTTCATTTTTGACCCAAAGCTCATTCAGGAGAAGATTATTTAATTTCCATCTATTTGCGTGGTTTTGAAAGTTCCTGTTAGAGTTGGTGTCCAGTTTTATTCCACCGTGATCTGAGAGAATGCTTGATATAATTCTTAAATTTATTGAGACTCTGAGAGAGTGCTTGGTATAATTTGAATTTTCTTAAATTTATTGAGGCTCATTTTATGGCCTATCATATGATCTGTCTTGGAGAATGTTACATGTACTGTTGAATAGAATGTGTTTTCTGTGGTTATTGGATGAAATGTTCTGTATATATCTGTTAAGCCCATTTGTTCCAAGGTATAGTTTAAATCCATTCCTTGTTGACCTTCTGTCTTGATGACCTGCCTAGTGCCATCAGTAGAGTCCCCACTATTATTGTGTTGCTGTCTATTTCATTTCTTAAGTCTATTAGTAATTGTTTTATAAATTTGGGAGCACCAGTGTTAGGTGGATACATGTTTAGGATTGTGATATTTTCCTTTTGGACAAGGCCTTGTACCATTATGTAGTGTCCCTCTTTGTTTCTTTCAACTGCTGTTGCTTTAAGGTTTGTTTTGTTTGATACAAGAATAGCTAACCCTGCTTGCTTTTGGTGTCTATTTGCATGAAATGCCTTTTCCCACCTCTTTACTTTAAGTTTATATGAGTCCTTATGTGTAAGTTGAGTCTCCTGAAGGCAGCAGATAGTTGGTTGGTGAGTTCTTATCCATTCTGTGGTTCTGTATCTTTTAAGTGGAGCATTTAGGCCATTTGCACTCAATATTAGGATTGAAACCTGCCCCAGGCTACCCGCCACCCAGCTGTAAAAGACAAGGTCTTCATTCTTCCCCTGCTTGTGGAGTCTGCATACTAGATTTTTGCCCTCCCTTTTCACCCCTTTCAAGTTGTTACAAAGTTCATCTAGAGAGTTCCTTCTCCCTATGGAGTTTTACCTCTGGCCACCCCACCAAAGGATCCCTGTGGTGCCAGGCAGGAATGGGCTGCTTGGGGACCCAGGGAGCTCCTAGGGCCTTACTGCTACTTCCTTTACTTCTTCCTTTATTTTGCTCAGCTCTCTAACTTGACACAGCTCCAGGTAAAGTCGGAAAGTTTTCCCGCAAACAGATTTTTAGCTTCTCTGGTGGGGTGTGTGTGTTCAGGAGAGGAGGGTCTCCTTTTCCCACTTCCCCAGTTGGGGCACTCACAGTTTTGGGGGGCTTTCCTGGGTTCTGCAAGAGTAGTTCTCTTCCTTCAGAGGGTCTGTGAGTCCTCTTGGGATTGCTGGTTTGTTCTTGCAGTTGATTTGGACCTAAAATTCATAATGTGAGCCCCCACACATTGCTCTGTCCAGAGCTGCAGTCTAGTCCTGCCTCTTGTCTGCCATGATGATTGCTATCTCCAGTCCATCATTGATGAGCACCTGGGTTGAGTCCATGTGTTTGCTATTGGGAAGTGGGCACTGGTGAACATACTAGTGCATGCAAAAATTTGTTTTCCTTTGGGTATATTCCCAGTAATGGGAGTGCTGGGTCAAATAGTAGTTTTTTTAAGTTCTTTGAGAAATCTCCAAACTGCTTTCTGCAATCAGCCCTCTCTTTAAATAGCTTGGTTTGTGTTTGCTATTTAGTTTACATATTAAATCCCCTTCATATTTATTTACATGTAAATAGTTGACAAAATATTTCACTTAGAGAATAGAGTGAATAGGAGATGAGGAAGCAGAGATTACAAATGGCAACAATTTGTGTATGTCTAAAATTGGTAATACATTGGTTTTAAATGTTTTTTATTTCTTATGAAAATAAATGTTACACATATATTCCTGAAACATACCCCATTCCGCAACATATTTTTATATTTCAAGGTTAAGAAATACAACTCTATATCACAACTTTAATGGCTACATAGAATTCTATATTTGAGGATATTTCATGGTTTATTTGAATTGATTCTAAAAATTTTAAGCAATAAATAATGCTATGATAAACATTTTTGTGCAGTCATATGTAAACAACTATGTGGTTCTATTTTTTTCAAGCATATAATCAAACCTGGAATAGCTGAATCATTGGGTATGACATATTTTAGGTTTTTGGTACAAACTGACATTCACTTATAAAAGGAAGGCTGCATAAGAAGAAAAAAAATACAAAACAAGATGTTCAGTACTTCACATATTTTAGCATTTAACAGCTTGGAACAACACATCTCTTTGCTGGTCTTCTAAATGTTAAGATCACATTTCAAACACACTTATTTAATTAGGCTTGGCCATCACTCTGTTGTAAGTGGTTACTCACATAATTATTAGACTATTAATAAAAGCAAGCACAAATAGAAAAAGAGAAAGGGAATAGTCTTCAAGGTTAACTGAATATTTGAAATGTCAATGCAGTGTCAAAATTTGCTGCATTGTTTGGACATAGTCAAAAGTATCTTTCTCTCTATACTTTTGAAATCCCTATTACCCTGGCATCCAGTACTTTTATTTTTTAAAATTTATTTTTATTAATTTATTTTTGAGATGGCATCTGGCTCTCTCGCCAAGGCTGGAGAGCAGTGGCACAATCTCAGCTCACTGCTACCTTTGCCTCCTGGGTTCAGGTGATTCTCCTGCCTCAGCCTCCTGAGTAGCTGAGACTACAGGTGTGCACCACCATGTCTGGCTAATTTTGTATTTTTAGTAGAGGCAGGTTTTCACCATGTTGGCCAGGCTGGTCTTGAACTTTTCATGTCAGTTGATCCACCTGCCTTGGATTTCCAAAGTCCTGGGATTACAGGCATGAGCCACTGTGCCTGGCCCCAGTTACTGTTAAAACCTTATTATTCGAGTACATGTTGCAAGTGTATCCAGCTTCTATGCTGGTGCATAAACTGTAATTTGAAGTTTTAGTTCAACAAGTGAAGCAGAATGACTTATTCCATTTTTGTAAAGTAAATGTTACCAACCAGAACTATGCTTGGAAGAAAAATAGGGAAAGGATGTCAGGAACTCCTTTCCACCTGTTCCAAATAAGCTTATGTGTCTCCTATTTTGTAAATACCTTTGGCAGGAGATACTACCATTATTCTGCAATAAAGACGAAGCTTGAGTTCACTATGTATCAGTATGTGTATGTTTATGATTAAAATGTTTCCTGAGGTTATGACAGTGAGAAAAGAGAGTTGGCTGAGTGCTAGAAATATCACAGGGTTGACGAGGATGGCAGTCCCACCTGGAAAGGCTTTACAAGAGCTGAGGTTCTGGAGGCGGTCTCTGCAGAATTCATAGCTCTCAAGATAACTGCATTAGTCATCAGTGCAATCAGCCCTATTCTTTCTTCTGAGGTAGGAAAAGGGGTGCTGATGAGGCAAGATTCTGAACATTCATGGGCTCATGGTTGTATACTACTGCTTTAAGACGTCCTTTTAACTGAATTTGGCCACATGCCTTTGGACACCAGAAATTCATATCTTAATACATGTTGGAGTCAATACATGTTTAAACTGATATACTGTATCAGTTATATCAATATCGATTCTCCCTTATTGATCCTAGAATAATTTAAAAGAAAATGAAAAGACTAGACATAATTATGAACCACACATGACAGTAGATACACAATTAAGTAATAAATGTTTTACAAACTTAAGTAATATACAGACCCCTCTTTAAAGGAAAACAATTTTCTCATGGGCCATTTAGCATTTACTTAAGGTATTTTAATTGTAATATTAAAATGTATAAATATAAACTTGGTATGCATGCTTTATGCTTATACAGCTTACAAACAAAAACATACTTACAAATTAAATATAAACAAGGCTACAAAGCCAAAGAAGCTTAAAGCTAACAACATTTACTTAATGTGACACTGGATGTTTTTGCTAATATTAAGGCCCTCCTTGCTATGTGTATACAGCATGACATAGATTCTTTGGAATTCAGTGATCCATCTCATCATTCTTGACTGCCCATTGGAAAAGATGCACAGTCTTTATCCATGTCTTGAAACTCCTGTAAGCTCCAAGCGTAAGTTGGTGTGCTTGGGTGTACCTAATTAGGTACTGTTGCCCCAAAATCTGTACTCAGAGTTATACTAAATAAGCACAATTACCCAGGGTTAGGATAAGATTTATGGCATTTTTTAAGTTTAAAAAATAAAAGTGAGATCATAGACACTGCCCATGGCCTCTTTGGACCCTTCTATTTCTCCGCATTTCTGGAAACTCGTTTTAACTGCCTTCTAGAATTCTGTATCAGTCAGCAAAAATATTTATACCAAAGTTTGAGACAGACAATTTTCCTTCAGTTAGAAGTAATTATTTCTACCTTGCTTGTATGGGGAGGGGTCTCTAATACGCACCCAATCATGATAGTCCTTGGGCTTTGTCTCCTGTCCCGCTTGCCCACCAAGGCCTTAAAAATCTAAATTCTCCTTTGCTTAGTTTGACAAATGGCCTCAGCTGAAATCCAGTTTTAGTCCGCAGCTTGTTTCCTGAAAGATGGTCATGCCATGCTTCTGGAAATGGAAATTCCAAATCTGACCTTTGTAATTACGTGCTGTACGCCCATCCCCAATGCCTGATGCAAGCATTTCAGTAATGCTATTCTTTCTCCTCCAAGGCCAGGTGGATTTCTAGTTACACAGTAACAGTAATATGGAAGAGTAGACCTACCTAGTGAAAATTCAAAAAGACAACCTGGCTTCTGCTTTCCAAATTCTCATCCTCTAATGAAGGAATCATAGCCAGCACAAAAGCATAATAGAAATAAAAATGATAATAATATTAGAAACCCAAACATAGAATGTCACATGGCTGGGCATAAGGACATAAAAGATCAGTTCTATGATTGTAACATGGATACTTTCTCAGCTTTTTTTTTTTTTTCAACTTTAAGTTCAGAGGCACATGTGCATTTGTTACATAAGTAAACTTGACATGGGGGTTTGTTGTACAGATTATTTGATCATCCAGATATTAAGCCTAGTACCCACTAGTTATTTTTCCTGATCCTCTTCCTCCTCCCACTCTTCACTAGGCCCTGGTTATGTTGTTCCCCTCTCTGTGTCCATGTGTTCCCATCATTTAGCTCCTACTTATAAGTGAGAACATGCAGTATTTGGTTTTCTGTTTCTGTGTTAGTTTGCTAAGGATAATGGCCTCTAGCTACATCCATGTCCCTGCAAATGACATGATCTCATTCATTTTTATAGCTGCATGCTGCATGGTGTCTCTCAGCCTTTTTTTTAAGGCAGATTTTCACTCTTTTTGCCCAGGTTGGAATGCAGTGGTATGACTTTGGCTCACTGCAACCTCAACTTCCCGGGTTTAAGTGATTCTCCTGCCTCGGCCTCCCGAGTAGCTGGAATTACAGGCACCCACCACCATGCTCGGCTAATTTTGTATTTTTAGTAGAGATGGGGTTTCACCATGTTGGCCAGGCTGATCTCAAACTCCTGACCTCAGTGATTTGCCTGCCTTGGCCTTCCAAAGGCTGGGATTACAGGTGTGAGCCACCATGCCCAGACTTCTTTTGGCTTTTTAAGACAGCATTAAATGAAATGGGGCTCTTCTGACAATTTGTGACTACCAGTTGGCTCTCATGTTTCCATAGACAGCTAAGACATCTTGTCCTCACTCTTTAAAAAAGGGAGACCTGGCTCTGGCTCCCCTGAGTAAGCCACCTCCCTGGTCTCCAGAAGTTACAAAGTAAGAGGGCT
This sequence comes from Cebus imitator, assembly GCF_001604975.1. Taxonomy (NCBI): domain Eukaryota; kingdom Metazoa; phylum Chordata; class Mammalia; order Primates; family Cebidae; genus Cebus; species Cebus imitator. The sequence goes on along the minus strand of NW_016107366.1, from coordinate 4,560,755 downwards.
GAGCATGATGTAGCATAATGGACCAGGTGATCTGGAGAGAAGGAGGCAGGAGTATGGAAATGAAGGAGAAAGTTGTGGCAGGGGTGAATGGTAGGAGAAGGGGAAGCTGAAGACAAAAGGAGGGGGCTGGTTGTTGTAGAACACTCTCAGGTGTAGCTGGACATCATCACATAGAGCAGTGTTCCTTAAATGTGCCCAGAGAGGAAGCATAATCACAAAAGTAAGAACTTGCATTTTCAGAGAGCTTTCCCTGGAAATTCTGATTCAGCAAGTCTAGAACAAGGGCTATGGAATCAGAATGTTTCTGTTTAACAAGTGATACCATGCTAAATAAAATGCAGCTTGTCTAAAAAAACAGATAAATAAGGGAGTCCCTGAATTATGTCTGACACACAACCCAATCCAGAGTTCATGGAATATTGGAGTGTAGAAAAAAAAGTAAACAAAAATCCAAAATATCTTAATTGTGTCCGTTTTGAGAGCATTAAGCCTGCCCTCAGTAGTTGTCCAGGCTTTTAAGAGTTAAGGTGAAGACAGGACATGACCGATGTACTCTGCAACCAAAGCTTTAGAAGGGGAACTGGGGAAGGAGGCGTGTCGCCTTATGCCACCTTGTGGCAAAGCTGAGTAGTTAATGAAGACCGGCTGGAAATCACGTGACTTGGGTCCTTCAACTAATATTCATGAAGTCATTTGAAAAAAAAATCACTTAAAATCTGAGTCTGTTTTCTTCTTTTAAAAAAGATTACTGTTTGCTTATGTTTTTGATACAGGCAATGAGACTTTAAAAGTGAAATAAAATATTAAGTATCCTTTTTGTCATTGCTAATGCTGTTTTCTCATTTATGAGTGAGGGAAAAACTTATTTTTCCAGGGATATTCCTTTTTCTCTTGATTAAGATGGCGAATAGAAGGTAGCAGGTCAGAAATGAATAGGGAATGTTCTCAATGAGAGCAGTCGCTGCCATCCTCCTCTTCATCTATTCTATTTTCTCAATTCTCTAGGGTGAGACAGGCTACTGGGAAGACGTCAGATGGCTGACCGAGGCTTTCAGAAAAGACAGATCTCACCAGTAGCTGTAGAATATGATTACCTACTATGATGGTTAATTTTATGTGTCAACTTTGCTGGGCCACTGTGCCCAAATAGTTGGTCAAACATTATTTTGGATGATTCTGTGAAGGTGTTTTTTGGATGAAATTAATATTTAAATTGGTAGACTAAAGCAGATTGCCCTCCACAATGTAGGTAGGCCTCATCCAATCAGTTGAGGGCCTTAACAGAACAAAGACTGACCTCCCCTGAGTAAGAAGGAATTCTGCTAGCAGATTGCCTTTAGACTCAAATTGCAATCTTTCCTGGGGCTCCAGTTTGCAAATTTGCCTTGTAGATTTTCGTTTATCCAGCCACCACAATCTTGTGAGCTAATTCCTTACAATGTCTCTCTCTCTTTCTCAAATCTCTTTCTATACACACACACACACACACACACACACACACACAGTTGATTTTATTTTCTAGAGAAATGTGACACCTGTGATGCTGTTAGATAATTGGAACTTTCGAGAAAGACATATCTCCCAGTTGCTAGAGAATACAGTTACCTACGTGGTGAGAACTGAAAGTTACTAGAAAAGTCTGCTCTCTTTTTAGAATCTTCTCTAGCACTCTCAAGTGTGGGTTGAAGTTAGGGGTGACCTAACTCAGTTGATGTGGCTCCATTTCCCTGAGATTCTCTTGGTTCTGCCCACCCCTGTGTGGTCACTCCATTCTCAAGGATGGTAGCAGGAAGGCTCCAACAGTTTCAGTCTCACACAAAAAATCTGGAAGATAAAAAACGTCTTCAGTTCTAGTATTCAAAGAAATTCACCCTGATTAAACTGTCCATTGCTGACTAGGACTCTGGCTTGGGTAATGGAACTTAATATTTAAAGCAATCCTTGGAGATTGGAGTTTTCCCTAAGATTTGTGGAATCAAAGGGGCTATATGGATACCTGAAAAAAAAATCCTGGTTCTCTTAAGGTGAGGGAAGGGGAATGGATGTGGGGTAGACACCAATAATGTCCACCCGACACTTACCTAGTACTGGCAATTGACTGATCACAATATAACACACAAGTGATGATACTCAAGTTAAACTAAACTAGTGGTAACAAACTAGTAAAGAATAGTGGGGATTATGATAAACAAGAATAACATGATCTATTAATAAAAGAGAAGCCACGCCAAGTGTGGTGGCTTATTGCTCGGCACGGTGGCTCATGCCTGTAATCCCAGTATTTTGGGAGGCCAAGGTGGGCGGATCACCTGAGGTCAGGAGTTTGAGACTAGGCTGGCCCACATGGTGAAACCCCATTTCTACTAAAAATACAAAAATTAGTTGGATGTGGTGGCATGCTCCTGTAATCCCTACTTGGGAGGCTGAAACATGAGAACTGCTTGAACATGTGAGGTGGAGGTTGCAGTGAGTGGAGATCGTGCCACTGCACTGCAGCCTGGGTGACAGAGTAAGACTCTGTCTCGGAAAAAAGAAAAAAAGAGAAGCTGCTACTCTGCTCTAGGCAATGTGACCAGGCAATAATATAACCCTTCTGTTGAAAGATTGTCAACATTTTCCAGAGAAATTGATGACTTGGATTTTTATGTAAAATAGACATATTTTAAATATTGGCAACTAAGTTCGTTTTTGTTCTTGTTTTTAACCACACAGGGCAGCCAATACTGTCTAAAATAAACAAAGCATAACTTTTGGCTAAATGCAGTCTGTGAACCTCTACTTTACAAGGTCTGGGCCAGTAAAACCATTACTTGCCATTCAGTGGATAAGAGCAGAGGAACCAAAGATGAGAGAATGTCATTGTCTCAAACAATGCTTTTCGGCAGGTGTCGCCACACACATGGTCTCAGGCTCCCACTTTACTGAATGAAATGAGAAGTCCATTTGGAGCCAGTTAACTCATTCCGAGATAGTCAAGGTGTTCTACTGCCAGGCACCATGAACACTTGTTTTCCTGGTGTTGACCGTCTTACTTCATTCACAGGTAAGTCCTAGCAGGTACAGGGAAAAAAGTCTTCACACTACCAGACATCCAGTGTAGATCAGGTTCTTTTTTCCCAAGATGCCTAAATTCTATTTTTTAAAAAAGATTTAGCAATCATTCTTCCGTTTCTGGACCCTTAGATGATGTCATTAGCTAGTTTATCATAGTTCTGCGAGGCATATAGCTTTTTATTGATAGTTTAGATTCATTACCATCCTATCATTAAAACGCATTTAGTTTAACTGAATGGAAAATAGCAGTTTGTCATAAACTTAAAAAAAAAAATCAATGCTAATTAGCTTAAAATAGACTAGTACTGAGATCAGCGACTAATTCATTTGCGTTTATCTTTTCCCTGGACAATTTCTTGTTCCAAAAAAAAAGCACAAGAGCAGTAGTTTGTCAATCCTGTTAACGAATTAGAATCTAGCAGGTGGAAATGTAGAGCTTGTGGGGAAGGGATGAGGGGAACGCTTTTTAAAAAAAAGCTTTTGTCCAGGCCCTACCCTAGAGGGACCAAAACCCTAAGTGATTCTAATGTGTAGACAGGGCAGAGTACCTTTCCCTGAGCGGGGAAAAATATCCCCAAGACCTGAAATTCCTCAAATTCTCTCCAGAACTCTTCATTTCTGCACGAAGGTGCATCAACGAACAATTCTCTGATGTGGCTGAGGCTAGTAATTTCCCCGGAGATTGACGGGACCATCAGCCAATCGGCTGTCTGAACGAGTCACGATAACCCCAATGACAACAGAATGAGGAACTTTATCCCAGCAGAAAAACCATATCGCAGTAGCAAAGTTCAGCAAGTCAACAAAAGCCAAGGGCTCTCTCTCCGACATCAGCGAGGCCCGGGTACTCCTGGAGGTCGTAGCCAGGAGAGGGTGCTGCCCCTGCCCGGGGTTGCTAGAGAGGCGGCGCTTACTCAAGCGGCTCGCACCCTCTCCGCGCGTCACTTCCGCCCGGTGGTGTCTTACAGTCTCACCGGCTGGGTTGAAGCGACTTCCTTTTTTCTTTCCCTTTTTCCTCCCCACGGCCCCGCCTCCCGGAAGCTCTGCCCTGTCTCCGCCGCGGGTCAGGGGTGAGAGCTGGAACCGCTGCCCGGGCCTTGGTGAGTGAGTAACTGCTACGAGTTCTGTTCCTGGGCGGCGCCAGTTCAAGGAACCTAGGTTAGAGCACGCTAAGGGCGCAACAGGACTGTACTGGGCCTCAGGAACCTCCACCCTCTCCGGTTCTGGGGCCCTCAGTCTCCTGGGCCTGCAATTATCCACGCTGAGGCTGAGGTCTTTGGCCCTTCGCGAGTATGGATTGCAGCCTTGTTCTGCTTCTGTCTCTCTCCAGGCGAGGTCCTACACAGGTTGTTGCCAGCGATAGGCGTCTCCTGGAGCTGGAATTGGAAGCAAAGTAGCCTTGTCGGTCTCGGTGATGGCCGGGTTGCTTCCTGAAGTAGCCAAGGTGCTTTAGCATCCATTCCGCCTCCTTTGAGCACCCCGGGAGGTAGGCAGGGCAGATGAAAATACAGTCGTTAATATTGTACAGTTGAGGAAACTGAAGCTCTTGGTGAATTCAGTTTCAAGGCAGCACGGCTCTCTAAGAGGCAGAACTGGGATTCGCACCCAGGTCTAACTTCCGTAGAGTTGCGCAAAATATTGGAGAGAGCGTTTGGAAAAAAGGGAGACAATGCACACGTTAGAAGAAGAGCTGGAGTTTCTGAATGCTTGCTTTGTGTTCTGCATTTTGCCAAGTTCTTTCTATAATTATATCATCTTTTTAAAATAATAAGCATAGGAAGTACATACTGTGGTTATTTATTCCTGGGTTGGGCAACTGAGGCTCAGAGATGATAACTGACTGGCCTAGCGTTAATGACTTTAGTAGGCATTTCCCGGATCTCTTTCAGCTCTGTGATTCTTCCAACACTGTCGTTTTAACTTCTGGCATAATCAGAATGCACTTTTCTGATTTTGGCATTGTAAGAAGGGAGATTGCAGAACTTCATATTTTGTCTCTTCACTCTTTACCCATTGTGTCATTTCTTATGTAAATTTTACCTTGACTTTTACTCCACGATTTAATTTTTTTTTTTTTTTCTCCAAGAGGAATGTGGGGATGGATGTGGAATTAATGGATCCAGGTTAAAGGGCTGGCCAGAAAAAGTGCTAGTTTTTACATTATGGGTGTACTCTCTTTATTGTTGATTTCCTTACATATATTATGTCAGTGTTTGCCTTTTTTTTTTTTTTAATCAGGAAAACGGCTGTCATCTGCCAAAATGTCAGGAATTGGAAATAAAAGAGCAGCTGGAGAACCTGGCAGCTCCGTGCCTCCGGAGAAGAAGACAGCTGTTGAAGATTCGGGGACCACAGTGGAAACAATTAAGCTAGGAGGTGTCTCTTCAACGGTATGAGGAAACAATGCTATGAAAGTGTGCTTTGCTTCTGTCATTTGCAACTTGAAACTAAAAATTCATGGCAGCTGTCTGGAGTATGGGGAAGCTCTTTGAAAAGAAGAGGGAAATAAAACAGGCTGAAAATAGGTAAAATGATATGGTAGTCAGTTCTGGAGGAGAGGTAGATTTACAGTTCTTTGTTTTCGAGGTGTACTTACATTCTTTTGAGAATCTGGGAATGTGGTGCCTGATACAACATTAACTGTAGGTATTTAGCAGTGGGAAGATATACATTTATTTTTCATTCCCTGAAAGAGTCAGTACCAGATTCTAAGAGGCAGTTTAGTAATTATTGAGAGCTTGGTGAAAAGTGAGAGTCTGAGACCAGACTGTCTGGGGTTGACTCTGAGCTGTACCACTTCCTACCTGGCTGATCTGTGTTAGCCTTCCTTTGCCCATTTTCTTGTCTGTAAATGTAATTAGAGTCCCTGCTACATTAGATTTTTATGCAGATAAAATGAGAGACCCTGTTAAGGACTAACACTTTGCATTTAACATAGTAAATAGTCAATAAATGTGAGCCATTTGTAGCTAATATTGGGCTAGATAATATAATGATGCATAACATACATATTATCCTTGTTCTAATGGAGCTGACAAAATGAGTGTTATATACCAAAATCTCATAGTAATGTTATATATCTGTTAAACATCAGAAGTTTACAGGTTTTGATCTGGATCAAGATTTTACTTTTTGAAACTCAGCCATGGGGATGTGATGTTAAAATGTTTTGCATTTGTATGGCTTGCAAAACTACATCTATTACTTACTTGATTTTGAAGCTGAGGTTTATTTTAGAGAGGTTGATTTTTTTTTTTGAGTCAGAATAATAGGAACATTCATAGTAAGTTGTTGATGATGTGTTATTCCTGAGACTACCTGGGGTCCTGGTACTTAATGTTGCCGACAGGAGGTGGTTTTGTCTTAGCACTGCCTTACATCATGCATTCCAAAGGCATTTATTCACTCAATATATAAATATTTGTTGCGTATTTGTTATTTGCCAGACACTGTGCTTTACACTGAAGACAGCCCCTAGACTTTAGTTTGTAGGGTAGCACTGACAAGGGAATAGACTATTTAGAGTGAGATATGTGCTGTTCATAGGGTCAAGCATATACTTACGGAAAGCACATAGCACACACCCGAGTTTGGACTTTATCCAGAAGGCAATGAGAAGCCATTGGATGGCCTTAAGTAGGGGAGTAACATGCTCTGATTTATGTTTGGAGACTATAGAAGAACAAGGGTTATAAAACAAGGGTCCAGTTAACAGAGCCGTCTCTTCATTCCTTCTTATTCCCTTTCCTCTACAACTCCATCTCTCCAAACGTGGGGATCTGAGGCGTGTATCCATTGATCCCTGCTCCAGTTGGTTGAAGGTTGCCTTTGAAAGCAGTGCCTCCTGTGCATTGTTAGATTGCTGTTATGTGCCAGCTGTGATTGTGGGTCAGGAAAACTGAGTCTCCCAAGGGTAATTCAATTGGAAACACTGGCAGCGTAAATGGAGCTGTCCACCACGGCTGTGCTGAAATGTGGCAGGCTGACAGGACTTAGCACAGAGTGTTTGCTGTGGGAGGCCTTTGCAGTAATCTTAGTGAGAGATCATGGTGGCTTGGACCACTGTGGAGGTGGCATTGATAAGATCTGCTGATGGTTTGGATAACTCACATGAAAGACAGGAGGGAGGATCACCCCAGGATTTTGAAAGTATTGGAGTTTCTACTTAGCCAGAAAGGAGCAGATTTTGGGGAGTCATGGAGGATGAATTGAGTTTGGTTTGGTTTGGGACATACAAGTTTGAGATATTTATTTTACCTCTGAGTGGATAGGTAGTTAATAAGTTGGATGCTGGACAGAGGTCTGGCTAAAGCCGTACATTTGGGAATCATCGTTTTGTGAGTTGTGTTTAAATGTTTGAGACTACAGACTCTTTTAAGGAATAAGCGTAAATAAAGAGGTCTGCTGGAGCACTGTAATATTTTCATGTCAAGGAGATGAGAAAGGACTAATCAAAGATACAAACAATGCGGGACCAATGAGGTAAGAGAGACTGGGTTCCAGGGGCCGGGCGCGGTGGCTCAAGCCTGTAATCCCAGCACTTTGGGAGGCCGAGGCGGGTGGATCACGAGGTCAA
>NW_016107366.1:4528951-4552942 GCF_001604975.1 Cebus imitator | reverse complement strand
AAGAGCGAAACTCCGTCTCAAAAAAAAAAAAAAAAAAAAAGGAGAGAGACTGGGTTCCCAGGAGCCCACTGAAGAAAGTATTTCAAGAAGGAGTTGATCAGGTGCTGCAGGTGTGTTCTCATTCAGGTTTCAGTTGGAACAAAGAGAGTAAAAAGAGGACTGAGATGTTGTATTTAATAATACAGAGTTCATTGGAGATACCACAACACCTACATTGGTGGATTAGTGGGGATGGCAACCTGTTTTCAGGGAGCTTAAGAGAATATGAGAGGAGAGGAATTAGGGAAAAGAGAGGAGAGACAATATTTTAAAGGAGTGTTGCTGTGAGGTAGATGACTGTATAGTGACTGATCATGGAATTTAAGTTCAGTACAGAAGGAAGTGAGAGAAGTGAAAGGTATAGGACCAGTGGATTGTAGATCCTGGAGAAGTTGAAGGATTTTTGGAGTAAGGAAACTGGAGAGAGTGAACTGGAAAAATAGTGGTAGTTGTGAAGAATGAGGTGTTTGAAATTGAGCTTATAGAGGATGTGTAGGGACAAGTAAGACTTAATGTGGGAGTTGGTGACCGAAGGAGGTAGAGGACAAGATCATTGGTGGGGAGGAGGTCAATGACTTGATGATCCAAGTATAGGAAAGATTATCTGTATGGGTTTTGAAGTCATTAAGGATGATGACAGGAAAAGTATTGGAGAGTGATAATAAGCTAGGTGCTAAATCTTGAGAAATGTGAGGAAACGAGGTAGGCATTTATGGATGAATTCAACAGAGCATGGTGGCAGGTAGTATGGGCTAATGGCATGAACTGCAGAGGTAGGTTTTAGGGAGGAAGGTGGGATAATTGCCTGGAAGTGGCAATAGAAAACAAGAGGATATTCATCTCTCCAGGGCTTCAAGGGGTGTAGAAGAGAAACAGCCACCACTGGAGAAGCCTGCAGGGAAAAAGTGTCCTCATCCAGGTTTCAGGTAGAGCAAGAAGGGAAAGGCAATGTTCAGAGAAGAGTTTGAAGATAGAGTTTATTAATAGTGTTAATAAACTGGTACAGTGTGGAAAATTGTTGACTACTTTGGCATATTAGGAATGTTTTAACTAAATGGAAAAGAGAAAAATGAAACCAAAATTGGTGCTGTAATAAACAATTCTTACTTAAAAATATTGATTTCTTTAATTCCTCAGAAAAGCAAGAATGTTTTTTCACATGCTGGTTCTTTGCTTGTTACATTCCTTCATCCCACCTCCCGCCAAAGCCTCCCTGGTTTGTCATAGGGAAGGAGCTGGAGAGAGAAAAATATTGAGAGGGATGTGAAATTACTAATGGAGTGAGGTTTTGTAGAGAGAGAAGAGAACAGGATCCTGAGCACAGCTGAGTTTTAAGAATGTGTGCATAATTATGTGAATGGGTCAAAGAGATGGGGAATTGAGGTGTTTCCTCTCTGATGGCTTCTATTTTTTCATTAAAATAGGAAATAAAGCCATCTGTTTAGTATGATATAAAAGGGGGCAGGGTTTGGTAGAGGTTGATGCTGCCTTGATGGAGAATGGGAGACAGCTCACTTGATAAAGAAACATTTCTGGACACATGATAAGATCTGTTTAGGTTCAGAATTCATTTTGTAAAGGCACTGGTTTCTGTGGTTTGATGAATTTCTCTAGAAGTCTCAGCATACTGGGTACAAGAATGGAATAGTCAGATATCTGGATTAATTCAGACTGGGGTTTGTTCACGAAGGTAGAATAAAAGGATTAAAGTCAGAGAACTGAGGAAGCTGTTAGGCAGGTGTTTGAAGGAATGTATTATATAGCATATGATTAAGATATGGAAGGTAGTGGAGATAGAAGGGGACCGAAAAGGAGAAAGAAAAGAACTTAACATTCTGGAGATCTAAATGAGGTAAAGGGATTGGTATATTGGGTTAAGGGCTTGAGATATCTGAAAGATGTGGTGTTATTCAGGGAATGGGAAGTTGAAATTTAAGATTTTAGATGTAGTACAGTTCCAGATAACGACAAAAGTCCAAGATGTGGCTTTTGAAATGCATGGCTGAAGCACAGTGGAGGAGATAATCGTTGGAGTGAAGGAACTTGAAATACTGATAGCCTAGATGCTGAGGATTAGATGGTTTGTCCACATGTATGTCGAAGTCACCAGATATATTGGCAGGAACTGGGATAGACAAGGATCCAGCTGCCGAAGTCTTTACTGAATGAAGTGTAGTGCTTTGGAGATAGATGACAGTATTGACTGGAGTTTAGGGTGCTCTAGCCTTAAAGTAGCATTGCTTTGTAGATGTTCATGTGACTAGAACAGCGAGATGTGTGTGGTTGAGGTTCTGGTTTATTTGTATGTGTTATTCTTTCCTCACATCATCACATACCTGTTATCTCTTCTGCTTCTACCTCTTATTTAATTACTTGTAAGATTTTAAAAAAGTCAATAACTTTATTTATAGGAAATAACTAATGAATTATTGTGACCTTGTTAATAGCTCGTTTTTCTAATTTCTTTGTGGAGACTAATAAGATTGGTTTACTGGGTAGGAGGAGCTAGATATTCGAACACTGCAAACCAAAAACCGCAAGCTGGCAGAAATGTTGGATCAGCGGCAGGCCATTGAAGATGAGCTTCGTGAGCACATTGAAAAACTGGAACGACGACAGGCCACTGATGATGCCTCTCTATTGATTGTCAACCGATACTGGAGTCAGGTAGCTAACTTGTTTATTTGCTCAGATTTTTATTTGACCAATTTAATTCTCCTTACTATTCATTTCCAAGGGGTCCTTTGTTTCTTCATAACTGTACTTACCTCTTCTCTAGTTTGATGAAAACATCCGTATCATCCTTAAACGTTATGATCTGGAGCAGGGCTTGGGAGACCTGCTCACAGAAAGAAAAGCTCTTGTTGTGCCTGAGCCAGAACCAGACTCTGATAGCAATCAGGAACGGAAAGATGACCGAGAGAGAGGCAAGTATTTATGATGGATTCTATCACGGCATGCTATCTGGGTTTTTGAAGTATTGCTTTGCTTGCTTTTCATTTGAGGAAAAGACAACGGATTTTGTTATTTCCAGTTTTAATTTTTGGGGGGGCTTCTTTTTTTCCCCCCGTGTCCTCAGGGGAAGGGCAAGAGCCAGCTTTCTCTTTCCTTGCTACTTTGGCCAGCAGTTCCAGTGAAGAGATGGAGTCTCAGTTGCAGGAACGTGTGGAGTCTTCCCGCCGAGCCGTGTCCCAGATTGTGACTGTCTATGATAAATTGCAAGAAAAAGTGGAACTTTTATCCCGGAAGCTAAACAGTGGAGGTGAGGCAAGAACCTGGAGGCCGGGAGTAGTAGAGGAGGAATAAGAACTCATTTTTGCATGCCAATTTGTAGTTTGCAAACTTACATATTTATTTTTATTTATTTATTTTTTAAGAGATAAGGTTTCAATCTGTCACCCAGGTCAGAGCACAGTGGCACCATCATAACCCATTGCATCCTTGAACTCAAGCATTCTTTCTGCCTCAGCTTCCGAGTAGCCATGACTATAGGCATGTACTACCACAGCTGGCTAATATTTAAAATTTTTTGTATAGAGGAAGTCTTGCTATGTTGCTCATGCTGATCTCAAATGGCCTTAAGAGATCCTCCCTCCTGGCCTCCCAAAGTGTTGGGATTACAAGCATGAACCACTGTGCCTGGGCTACCTATTTATTTTTAATTACATTTCTTAAAATTCTAACCTTCAATATTACTGGTTAGAATATCTTCACTATGGCATATTAATCTTTTATCAATACTTTTCATTTTGAGCTACGTGGATAGTCCTTTAATAAACAGAGGAGCCGGTCGCGGTGGCTTACGCCTGTAATCCCAGCACTGTGGGAGGCCGAGGCGGGTGGATCACGAGGTCAAGAGATCGAGACCATCCTGGTCAACGTGGTGAAACCCCGTCTCTACTAAAAATACAAAAATTAGCTGGGCGTGGTGGCGCATACCTGTAGTCCCATCTACTGGGGAGGCTGAGGCAGGAGAGTTGCTTGAACCCAGGGGGCGGAGGTTGCGGTGAGCCAAGATTGCGCCATTGCACGCCAGCCTGGGTAACAAGAGCGAAACTCCGTTACAAAAAAAAATAAAAATAAAAATAAATAAACGGAGGAAAGATTTTATCAGCTCCATACTGGTACACTCTATTAATGACAGTTTTGTAAATAGCAGAATTAATTTTATTGAATAAACAACTCTGATATCTGGATATTTTTATAGTGTATGTAGGCTATTGGTTTATAATGACAATACTTTATTTTAAATATTAACAATTATTTAATAATTTCTTATTAGATACTGCATTTTGACTTGAAATAGTTCATTTTTACTTGACTTTTATTTTTCATTATCTCTAATGTTTTTAGAAACACTTGGTGCAGGTTTTAGAGTTGACAGATGATCTGTACGGTTAAAAGGATGATAGGAAAATATTCTATGGATAAAAGAATGTCTATTTGAAATAAAATAGTTATTTGGAGTAATTGTGTTATTCAGAGTTAATGCAAAAATTTATATTTGTACAGTAAAGTATTTGTGTAGCTAGGTTACATCTTTACTCATTTGTGACATAAATAACTTTCTCAAATGCAAATAAATGCCTTGATTTCATGTTTTCAATAATAATCATGCTCTAATTATAATATCTTAATTTCCATGCTTATTATTATAAAGTTTAACCTTTCATTTCTGAAGGTAATTGAGTGTAATGCAGGTTGAATCATAGGATGAGCATGTACGTATTCTGTAATTTTGCTGTTGAGGGTAATTGGGCTAAATTGTCAACATAATTAAGCAGCTTGTAGAAGACCTGTGAAAATTTGGCCAAGGGTTTCTTTTGCTTTACCATTAGATTATGTATTCTGTATTTTATTATAAGCAAAACAGATATTTGTTTAAAAATATACAAGTCTGAAATACAAATTAGTAGACTACAAATGTTCCCCCATTCTCACTTTTCAAAGCTAACTATTCTAAACAATGTGTTTTTTGTTCTCTTAGACTTTTCATATTTTTGTATTCGTTTATTTTATCTACTTGCATGTTCCTAGCTAAACTGTGTCTTGACATAGGGGTTTGGCTCACCCTTCTTTGTTTCTCTAGTTTCTAGTATTGTATCTGGCATCAGATTATGAATCAGAATCACCTTTGGAGTTTTCTGAGCATAATTCTTTTTGGCTCTGCCCATGGAGGTTCTCAGTGAGAAGGTGTGAGATAGGTCCTAGGGAAACATCTATTTTAAAAGTTCTACAGATGATTCTGATGGGCAATCCTAGATTAAGAACCATGAAAAACCCCGCATGACCAACCTGTTCTCTATTGATACTAAGAGTAATGCCAAGAGGTAATATGAGAGAACATGTTTTTCTTCCTGATAACTCCCTCTGATGGGTGGCATATATCCTGAGAGTATCTGGTTGCATTTAATAACATTTGGATTTCAGCTATAATATTTGCAACTCTAATTTTATTAACTTGGTGTAATAAGTTCTATAAGAATTTACCTACCTGCTTTGTAAATAGTAGTGTACATTTTGGTTTTTGAGCTTCAGAAGTGCCCCTAACATAGTATTTCAGAATATATGATATGAGAATATGTGATAAGAGCATATGATTCTTGCTTTGTTATTCAGGCTGGTCTCGAATGCCTGGCCTCAAGTGATCAGCCTGCCTTGGCTTCCCAAGGTGCTAGGATTACAGCGTGAGCTGCTATACCTGGCCAAGGATACACAGTTTTAGAATTTGACACTATAGATGCTAAATTAAAGTATAGTTCTTCTTCCCCAGATAATCTGATAGTGGAGGAAGCAGTGCAGGAGCTGAATTCTTTCCTTGCACAGGAGAATATGAGGCTACAGGAATTGACAGATCTTCTTCAGGAAAAGCATCGCACCATGTCTCAGGAGGTACTTAACCAGAAAGGAGAGATGGCTATGTCTAGTGGGCTGTGGCAGACATTGACTTAGAATTCTGAGCACCTCAAAGGTTACCTTACTCTAGAAGGCCTATCATAGAGGGTTTTGCAAAACACAACACAACTCCAAACCTCCAAATAATTAATTACCCAAAATATAAAAGACTATAATGTTATTGAGGAATGACATGGTAGAAATTCAACAGAGAATGAGGAAGTAGAAACTACTGTATTGATGATGTCCTAGGAATTTGAGAAATGTGAATTTTCAGCCTAAACTTGGGCACAAATAATCCCATGATTAAACTATGCCAAGATTTGGGCATTTATTTATTTACACAAAATGATCAAGATAAAGTGATGATAGGCCTTATATGACTTTTCTGATACTACTGATTATCATTTTGATTTAGTTCAAAAGATATTCTACTGGAATTCTACCTACCTTAGTTTGGCCACTGAATTCTCATGTTAATGATTTAGTAGTTACCATTTACTTAGTGCCTAGCATTTAAGCACTTTCTGAATATTATCTGTATTGGCAAAACAGCTACATTTTATTGCCAAAGAAACAAATTCAAAGAGGTCAGTGATTATTCTGAGGGCACAGAGCTAGAAAGTGCTTGAGCTGTGTTGTGACTGTGGGTCAGTTTGACTTCAAAGCTCTTGCTCTTCATATGCCTTTGTTTATGAAACTCCAGTGGGCTGGTTGCATGAATGTCATCTGGGGAATTAATTCATATGGATTCTCCCAAACCTTCAAAGGGGTTAGAATGTAGCAGCCCTTATAAAATAAATTGGAATCTAGTAAGAAAATAGAATACTTTCGTCATGTTTTAAGGCATTGTCTAGGTGCTACCAAGATGAAGAGGTCTTCCTTTTCTAGCCCTTTGACAAAGCTCAGACAGTATTACGAACCTGGAGGGCAGTTGTTTGCTAAATTGTGTGAGGTCTAAGTTGGCCCTCATAGCTGGCTGTTGATGCTTCCTGTCAGGTGAGTTAGTGGTCCACTGGAATACCTGCAGGTTGTCTCTCCATCATGGTAGTCTCAGGATGGTTGGGATTTTTACATGTTGGCTGACTTCTTCCAGTGAGCATCCCAAGATCACCAGGTAGAACCTACGTGGCCTTTCTGATACAGCCTCAAAATTATGTAGTGCCATTTCCACTGGGTCTCTAAAGTTGACCCAGATTCAAGAGGAGGGGACAAAGATCCCACCTCTTGATGGGAGGACTGTCAAAGAATTTTTGTTGTCCCTTGTTTTAAAACCTAGCACAATGGGTATATATAGATTAATGTGAACATGTAACAGCTTAGTAGTTAAAATACTAAATAGTGTTAGCTTGTGTATAGCTCCTAAATAAACAGAGTATCTGAGTCTAGATTGTGGTATAATCTATACTGTATAGTATCTGACTCTAGATTGCTCTGGGATGAGCTTGAAAAACAGTTTGAAAGTTTTCCTTTTGTCCTATATGAATTACCTTTTGTGGTAATGTGGAAAGAGAAATTTGGGAGTAAAAAATTTTTTTTTTTTTTTGAAAAAATATTTATCTTCTAAAATATCTTTCTAACAGGGAAGAGCTTGAAAAAGAGTATGGAAATTTTCCCTTTGTTCTATATAGATTACTTTTGGTAGGAATGTGGAGAGAGAAATTTGGGGGTGAAAATGGTTTTCTTGAAAAAATATTTGTCTTTTAAAATGCTTAACAAAGTGAAAGATACTATCTTTTGTCTTAAAAAATACAAAATTTTTCAGTTTGTGGTCTGTCCAGGGATATGGTGCTTTTCAGAGGTAGAAAAATTATTGAATCTTAGATGGTCTTTTCTTTGTGTGAGAGTTCTTATAGACTTTAGACTTAATGTGTTCATGATTACAACTGACCCAGAATTCTTGGAAGAAGCCATGATTTCATTTTATAATCATGCATTGGGAAGAGGGTGAAGCATCTTCTATTTGCATCTTTTCTATAATTACACATAAGCAAGGGTTAATATTGTGAAATTTGGAACTTAAGCTAGTGATGTTAGGCAGTCCTTTTCTAACTTGGCCTGTTTTGCTATATGTTTCTGAATGTCTGTCTTTGGGATGTAGTTCTCCAAGTTGCAGAGTAAAGTGGAGACAGCTGAATCACGAGTGTCTGTCCTGGAGTCCATGATTGATGACCTGCAGTGGGATATTGACAAAATTCGAAAGAGGGAACAGCGACTCAACCGACATTTAGCAGAGGTCCTAGAACGGGTCAGTGCTGTTTTATGGCTTGGAGACTCGAATCATTTTAAGGAGTGTTCTCAGGAAGACTGACCTTGGGGTGTGGTACTTGAGGAAAAAAACTCATCCTTTAAAAGTACGTCCTTTGAAATTACATTGGTTATCGGTTGAATGTTGGGGAAAAGATACAAAGGTTTAATTATGCAGGATTAATAAGTTCTGGCGATGTGTAGTGTGGTGACTATAATTAATACTGTATTGTGTACAAGAGTAGATCTTAAATGTTCTTGCCACACACAAAAAGGTAGCTGTCAGGTGATGGATTTGTTGATCAGCTAGAGTATGGTAATATTTTACAGTGTATATGTATATTTTGTCTTCTTTGTAGGTGAATTCGAAAGGTTATAAGGTGTATGGAGCGGGGAGCAGTCTCTATGGCGGCACAATCACTATCAATGCCCGGAAGGTAAAGTCAGTGACTCAGGACATGGTTTTGGACCTTATGTCAGCATTTGCGCTTATGTACTTAGGATTGTGTTCACAAGTGACATCATGGGGTTTTGCTGGAAGGGCAGATCAGTGAAGATAGGAAGCTTAGAAATGGAAATGATTTAAGAAGACTCCTTATTTATTCTCTATTTTTCTACTTTTCTCCAGTTTGAGGAAATGAATGCAGAGCTTGAGGAGAACAAAGAGTTGGCTCAGAACCGTCTATGTGAGCTGGAGAAACTTCGGCAAGACTTTGAGGAGGTCACCACACAAAATGAAAAGCTGAAGGTAGGAACGTATCCGTGAAGAGCAGAAAATCAGACATTTTGCTTATCAACTCACGTATACACATAGTTGTGAATCTGCATATTTATGAGGGATAAGAAAAATGTAGACAAAATCCAACATCCTTTCATGATGAAACTTTTAACAAATTAGGGGTAGAAGAAATGTACCTCAACATAATAAATGCATATAAAACAAGCCCACAGCCAACATTATATCCAATGGTGAAAAGTTGACAGCTTTTCCTTTAATATCAGGAACAGGATAAAGATAACCACTCATATTACTTTTGTCCTAGCCAGAGTAATTGGGCAAGGACAAGAAATAAAGGCCTCTCAAGCAGAAAGGAGGAGGTAAAGTTGTTTCTGTTTATAGATGACATGATTTTATGTATAGAAAACCTTATAGGCACCACCAAAAAACTGCTAGAACTATAAATGAATTCAATAAAGTTGCAGGTTAAAAAAATCAACCTATGAAAATAGTTGTGTTTTTATATACCAACAACAAACTATACAAAAAAGAAACTAGGGAAACAATTCCATTTACAATAGCATTAAAAAAATTGTGAATAACCTTAATCAGGGTGACGAAAGATCTGTACACTGAATGGATAAAGAAATGTGGTATGTGTGTGTGTATGTCCAACAGCATGGGTATGCGTAGAGGACATTATGCTAACTGAAATAAATGGAGCACGGAAAGGCAAATACTGCATGATCTCACATGTGGGTTCTAAAAAAGTCAAACTCATGGAAGCAGAGTGTAGAACGGTGGTTACCAGGGTTGGGAAAATGGGGAGATGTTGAGGGAAAAGGCACAAAGTTTTAGTTATGCAAAATGAGTAAGTTCTGGAGATGTGTAGCATGGTGACTATAATTAATACTGTTTTGTGTACTTGAAATAGGCTAAGAGTAGATCTTCAGTGTTCTTGCCACACACAAAAAGGTAACTGTGAGGTGATTGATTTCTTGATTAGCTGGAATGTGGTGATCATTTCACAGTGTTTGTGTATAGCAAGACATCACACTGTATACCTTAAATATGTGTATTTTTAATTGGTTGATTATGCCTTAATAAAGCTAGGTGAAACAAAAAATGTAAGTTTTGTTGATATAGTTACTTCTTTACTTGCATATTTACTTATTATATGTACCCTACCTTATACTGAAAGGGATTTAAAGCAATGTACAAAGACTAAATCAAGGTGCTCTAATGTAGAAGTTGATGAGAAAAATGAGAAGTAGGATAAACTAGGGTGAGGATCTAAAAATGCATTAAAAAAAAGTGGGACTTATATACAAGATGTTTGCAAGGGGCATGTATATACTTTGGGAGGGAGGCCATTCACATGTCAGTACTTGTGGCTTCACAGATTTGGCTGTGCAGTTTCTTGCTACCAAAACAGAGAAAGAAACATGATCGGTGATCCCATTGGTCTTCAAACCTCCCCAGAAGAATTTTCTTCTTAGATTCTTGGGAGAAGAAAAGAGATTCCGGAAGTCTTTTCTTCACTCCTCTTTCAGTCATAGTTACCTCTATTTTATAATTTGTTTGTAGATTAAATGATATGAATAAAGATATTTGAACTGAAAAATAAAAAACAAAACAAAAACAACCTAAGTTAAATCAGTTAAAAGTGTTTGAGTAATTAAAGCGGATAGTTGCTTAGGAGAGGCATAACTATTTTTGATATCCTGTAAATTTTTTTTTTCTCTGTTACTGTTATTAAAGAGAACAGGTTAGTGACTGGGGTTCTCAGCTATGTTTTTAAAATAAGCATCCTGACAAATTTCACTCTTCTAGTGGCTCAGTTGACACAGAATGTAAAACACATATCAAAAGAATTCTAGGAGGAAAGAATACAGTGTATCCAGGTACCGTCTCCTAGTTTAATTTTGGGGTAGACTTTATATACCTAGAACAATGGGTAGATAGACTTCATAATCTTTTAAAATTGTCTCACTTGTGTAGGACACAGTGAGTTCAAAATGTTACTTCCTGTCCAGCCTCTGTGGCACATGCTAGATTCTGCTTCTGACTTTGCTTTGCTTTGGACTCTCCTAAGGTGGAATTGCGGAGTGCAGTGGAAGAAGTCGTTAAGGAAACTCCAGAATATCGCTGCATGCAGTCACAGTTCTCTGTCCTGTATAATGAGAGCCTACAGTTGAAAGCACACTTGGATGAGGCTCGAACCCTGCTTCAAGGCACCAGGGGAACCCACCAGCACCAGGTTGAGGTCATTGAGGTAACAGCCTTGCCTTGTCTTCTGTATATAAGCTTTCCTGCCTCCTAAATTTTACAATTTTAATCCTTCATGTGCATTTAACCTCCATTCATTCAGCTTTCATTCATAAAGTGGCTGTGGCTCTTTACTCTGGTAGGTATTAGGCATATAAAGATGAGACAACAGAATTCCTGACCTCACAGATCTTGTAGTCTGCAGTAGTGGGAAAACAGTATTCATTAGAATGCAATGTGGTACAATGGAAGCATAGCTAAAAGATGTGATAGATGAGAACAGAGCGTCTGATTTGACTATGGAAACTCCCTGGTTCCACTTGAGAAAGCAAAGTATGAATGTTAAGGATAAATACAAGTTTACTGGTAGTTAAAATAGGAGAAGGGGAATTCTCAGCTTGAAAACAGCATATATAAAAGTATGAGAGAGCATAATAAATAGTTTAATATGACTAGAGCTTATGTGTATGAGAGAAAATAGTGAGCAGAAGCTGCAAAATTACTTACATGCCATTATGGCATATAATGGCACCAGTAGATGATTTTTTTTTAGAGACAGTAACTTTTATTCATATATTAATTTCTGTATGTTCCATCATTTTTAGGGTCATGGTTATAGTAGTTGGTCTTTTAATATACACCTGACAAATGAATTGAATACTATTTTATATATGTTTATATACTGTTTTATAGTTTAGTTCTCCAACTAAATTGTAATATTCTCAGAATTGGGGGTCATTTTCTTTATTTTTTTCAATATCCTGTCAGTTTCCAAATTAGTCTTTTGTGGATCTCTGGTGTTCATTAAGTATAGATTGAACTAGAGATTTTCAGAGTAATCCATTATTTTCTTGATATATATATATTTCCTTTTAGAGTCTTACAGTTCAAATTTAGGAGACAGAATAATAGAATATGATGTTATTTCTATGCTTTAATAAGAATTTTTTATTGGTTCCTTTATCTGTGTGTAGCGAGATGAGGTTAGTCTTCATAAGAAGCTGAGGACTGAAGTAATTCAGCTAGAAGATACATTGGCCCAGGTCCGCAAGGAGTATGAAATGCTGAGGATAGAATTTGAGCAGACCCTTGCTGCCAATGAACAAGCAGGTATAGTGATTCTCACTCCAAGCTGTAGTTTGCTGTAAATACCTACCTTGAAAGATATAACAGACCCCAGGGTTTGTTAATGCTAACTTCAACTCAGAAGTCCTAAAGTACCTTAAATCAAATCCTCTAATTTATTTTGGTTCACAGCCTGGGTGTTTGTTTTTCAACTCAAGTTGACCAGTTTTGTTTTCATCTTCTGAGAAGGAATCTTTCTTCTGATAATTTTCCCTGATGCTCAGTGTCCCCTGATGTATTCTGCACTTTCTCTCCTTGTGCCGTTGCCCTTACCACAGTTCCTCATAACATTGCTATTCCTGTATTTAAGGCCCTATAAACCGGGAGATGCGCCACCTCATCAGTAGCCTCCAAAATCACAATCACCAGCTGAAAGGAGAGGTGCTGAGATACAAGCGGAAATTGAGAGAAGCCCAGTCTGACCTGAACAAGGTAACTAGAAGAAATAGAATAAATATTATTTGCTATCAGTGTTGTAAGGCTGTTTTTGAATGAGTTGGGCAATGTGGTTATGGTAAGAGATGTGCGTCTTTCTTTTCTTTGTTCTTCCAGACACGTCTGCGTAGTGGTAGTGCCCTCCTCCAGTCCCAGTCTAGTACTGAGGACCCTAAGGATGAGCCTGCAGAGCTAAAACCAGATTCTGAGGACCTATCTTCCCAGTCCTCAGCTTCAAAGGCATCTCAGGAGGATGCCAATGAAATCAAGTCTAAACGTGATGAGGAAGAGCGAGAACGAGAAAGGAGGGAGAAAGAGAGGGAACGAGAAAGAGAACGGGAGAAGGAGAAGGAGAGAGAACGAGAGAAGCAGAAGCTAAAAGAGTCAGAAAAAGAGAGAGATCCTGCTAAAGATAAAGAGAAAGGCAAACATGATGATGGAAGGAAAAAGGAAGCAGAAATTATCAAACAATTGAAGATTGAACTCAAGTAAGTCATATTTAGAGTAGCAGTTTCTGTCTGAAAAGATAAGATTAAGACATCATGCATGAAATGTTTGATTGATGGCATGACTTATCTGATTATTGTAATATTTTAGATTGTACAGTTAATTTGACTTCAAATCTTACTCAAGTGCACAGCCAAAATGGCCTGCGTGGCTATTATGTACTTTGGTTCAGTGATCAAGTATCAGTAAACTGATGATTGTAGCCTTTTTTTATGAATCCAAATTAAGGAAAAGGATGTCGTGATTGAGGTAACATTCCTGAGAATT
The DNA here is from genome assembly GCF_001604975.1 of Cebus imitator. NCBI lineage: Eukaryota > Metazoa > Chordata > Mammalia > Primates > Cebidae > Cebus > Cebus imitator. The sequence goes on along the minus strand of NW_016107366.1, from coordinate 4,539,441 downwards.
ACTGGAAATTAATTACTGCTCTTCATTGGATTTGGGCAGATTGCTGGTATTAATTGTAATTCAAGTGATACTAAGTGGAGTATTTATATATCACTGTAACTTGGACAATATGCCTGGCAGTTAACTGGTTTGTTAATATGCCAGATCTTATTTTTAGGAGATTGACTCCTGTAGACATTTAAGCACTAAGATAGATCTTTAACTCGGTGAATTTTTCTGTGTCATAACCTTACACGTTGGCCCTTTTCCTCCTGTATAATCAATAACTTCTCTGGTAGAACGGCTTACTTCTTGCTCCTTATTTTCTGTGATTGACTCTTTGTTGATGTTTGGATTTGAGGGACCACTGTGTTCAAAATGCTTGAACTCCTTTGGTATATATATAAGTGTAGTAAAGCGGTTCAGTAATTTAATAAGAGATGAAGTTTGTTTTCAGCTGATGGTTAATCATCCAGCTGTCAATTCTAGGATTAACAATATATCTCAGACTTGCAAATTTTTCCCTTTTTTTTTTTTACTACCTCTTGATCTCTTTAAGGCAATTTTTTTTTTTTTTTTTTTTTTTTTCTGGTGTGGTATCAGAATCATCTGAGTGACTTGTTTAAATACATTTTTGGACTCAATCCCCAGACCTACTGAATCTCAGTTATTCAGGGTTGGGAGCCACAGAAGTTTGCTTGTATAACAAGTGCACAAATGTTTGTTTTATAACTGTGTTAGAGGATTTTGTCTGAAGGGAGAAATGATTCATTTTTATACGGCTTACTTTTCTGTACTTTCTAAGCATATCCAAAAGTCTTGTGATAGTCTGTGCAAAATTTTATCTTTTAGGTGTGATATGAAATGTAAAATGAAACTGTTTTAAAATATTCTGCTCAATTCACAATTCCCTTGCTCTGATGACCTTTACTTTCTCATTTCATTGTTCCCCTCCCTCTACTACCCCTGTCATAGGAAGGCACAAGAGAGCCAAAAGGAGATGAAACTATTGCTAGATATGTACCGCTCTGCCCCAAAGGAACAGAGAGACAAAGTTCAGCTGATGGCAGCTGAGAAGAAGTCTAAGGCAGAGGTATTCTGGTCTGCTATTACCTGTACTTCTGGTTAAAATCCTCATTTGTGAGATTTTCCTTCATACTTGCTAAGGATATAATTTCTTTCTTTATCTTTAAAATTGGTGTTTAAATGCAACATTTTCTGCCTTTTCAAAGACCATCTAAAGTAGAGATTTTAAAACTCTCCATAGGATGGTAAAATATATCTGAATTGCTGGGATTATGAGTAGGGTTTTCAAATTATTTATTCCCTGTTTTTCCTATGTTATTCATTGCTACATTTTTCTGATTACTTTTGGGAGGAATGTCTTGTGCTCTTAAAATTTTGAGTCCTGAAAAAAGGGATGAGTACCACTATTCTAAAGAAAGGTACATGTGCACTTCTCAAAAATGTTGCTCATAGAGGCATGTCATAGTGGAATGGAGTGACATTAAAACAGACATTGTTATGTGATGTTTTAGTATATTATTAATCTTGTTCCATATTCTGTAAAGACCTTTTTGGTATTATGGACCCCCCATCTTTGTACAGTATTAATTGATTTTTAAAAATGTATTATAACTTTTTATTTTTGTGTGATTCCTTTCCCCCTGCAGTTGGAAGATCTAAGGCAAAGACTCAAGGATCTAGAAGATAAAGAGAAGAAAGAGAACAAGAAAATGGCTGACGAGGATGCCTTAAGGAAGATCCGGGCAGTGGAGGAGCAGATAGAATACCTGCAGAAGAAGCTAGCCATGGCCAAGCAGGTAGACACACTTTCTTTATTTAATGGACTTTTGGAATAAATGTTACTTGACAATAAGTTACTGCCAGTGAAATTTGCTTTTGTATTTTCGTCTTTTTTTGATTGTTAATTTGTGTTTTTTTCTTTGTGTGTGTGTAATTCTTACCTTCAAGTCTTTCATCTTTCTGTTATTTTGTTTTGTGTATTTGTGAGGCAGGAAATTGACTTTTATTTAAATGGATAGCTGGTTTGTTCAGACATGTACTGAAGATCTAGTCTTTCTCTGCTGATTTAGAATTAAGGGTTATAGTGAATGTAAAATGAAAAATAACATGTAAGATTTTAATATACATTATGATTACAAATATATGAAACTAAGAAAACTACTCTTATAGATATATATTATTATGTATTTCTATGTAGTACCTATACTACACAGAAAAACTATGCTCATAAATATATGTGATTTATGTATAATAAGGATATAATATATTAACCAGTATAATAATATATTGATTAAGCAGTATGTTAACTATGGCTATTTTGGGGTCATAGAACTTTAGAGATTGTTCTCCTCATAATGAATATATGTTTCTTTATTTTTAAATCCCAGTGAATTTTTATTAACATTCAATAATAAAGATACTGAAAATGCTTGGAAAAACCATATATATGTTCTCTGTTAGTACACCTTCATTGTTTCTAAGCAATAGCAGAATGACAGTGAGATGGAGTAGGTTTAATGGTAAGTTGGTTATGAAGTGACTTGAAAAGAAGAACTTCATTAGATCCTAAACACATTCCTTTTGTTAAAAAGTATAATTTTGACTTTTCTTAAATCTGGTAATTGCCACTTTTTTCTTTCCCTCTCTTAAGATAATTATCAGGAAATTGTACTATTAAAGATTCTAAAACAAGTAAAAAGACATTGTGTTCTTGTATGGGATGACTATCTTGAAAATATTAAGTCTTTCTATGTTTATGTATTAATGTAATGTGATCTCATAAAAGTGCTGTTTTAAAATTTTGCTTTTGTTTATTTTGGTACTAGACAAACTGGTTTTAAAGTACATACGGAAAAGTAAATGAGTAACGAGAAATTAAAAAGAACAGCACTGGGGACTCTTCCATATGTTAAAACATAAAAGTTTCTGTAGGCAAAATAGCTTGAGATTGCTAGACAGTCTATTAGAACTGAATAGAAACTTGAGAAATAGATGAAAGTACACAGGATATTTATTATATGCTAAATATATAGTTTTAAATCCATGGAGAAAAGAAAAACTGTGACAAGTGATGGGACAAAAGTAAAAAATATAGCATTAGAAAGCAGTTAGATACATATTTGAACACTCTACATTAGGATGATTTCCAAATGGATCATAGATACAGTATTTTTAAAAAATGCATCCATCAAAAAGTTAGAAGAAAATCATTAAATTCCTTTATAATGTGGTATGGAGACCTTTCTATGAATAAAAGGCTAGAAAACATGAAAGAAAGATGCATAATTTTGAGTTATTTTTTAAAATGATGCAAAACTTCTACATTGCAAAAACAAAACAAAACGAAACAAAACAAAACAAAACAAATATTGTTAGCAAAGCCAAAAGATTAAATGACAAAAAGTAAAAAATACTTTTAACTCTTATTACAAAAAAGGCTTATCTGATTACAAANAAAAAAAAAAAAAAAAAAAAAACCCTCTAAAATAGGCAGAAAAAACTCAAAAATCCAATGGAAGAATAGGCAAAAGAAATGAATAGGTTATAGAAAAGAATACAAGTGGTCTTAATTATATGAAAAGATCCTCAGTCTCACTTATAATGAGATAGATATAAATTAAAGCTATTATTAGATACCAATCTTCACCTATCAGATTGTTAACGAGGCTTTGGATGTTTGCATCTGCTGGAAATCCTGTAGATTCAGTATTTTAATTGTAGAAAAGCATGAGAAAATGTGAGAGGTTATGATGGAAGTACTATTAACCAACTGCTGCTTGATCCGTTTGCCTAGATTAAGGTAAATATAAGTAGCTGCTTTAACTGACATTGAGTACAGATCAACTAATAATTGTCAGACCAACAATTGGTGCCAGTGACTTCAGATAATAGAGCTTCCGTATGCCTAGTGACAAAATACAGCTTCTTAAAACTCGGTCACTGAATTAATTTATATCTAAATGAATAGTAGGAAAGTTTAGTTTCCTGTGCTCATCCATTGAAGTTGGAAGATTCTTCTAAAATGAAATCTCTTCCTCCTTCCTTTAGGAAGAAGAAGCACTCCTTTCTGAGATGGATGTCACAGGCCAGGCCTTTGAAGACATGCAGGAACAAAATATCCGTTTGATGCAGCAGTTGCGGGAGAAGGATGATGCAAATTTCAAGCTCATGTCAGAGCGTATCAAGTCCAATCAGATCCATAAGTTGCTTAAAGAGGAGAAGGAGGAGCTGGCAGACCAGGTTTTGACTCTGAAGACTCAGGTAATTAGAATGAGTAGAGCTTGCTATTCTGTTGAAGTAGGGTTGTTGAAGACGATACAAGTTAAAGAATGATTATTGTGTTTTTTTTGTGATTGGAAAAAAACTTGGAAACTACATGTTCATCATTAGGGTATTGGTAAATAAATTATACATCCCTACTGTTATTCCTACAAAATAGTGCAGTGTAGCTGTCAAAACAAATAGGATCTTCTAGGGAAACATGTCTAAAATAGTCAAGTGACTTGTTTTGTTACCCTTTTTGCATTAAAGTGTATATTTACTTGTGTGCCTGTACTGTGTATTTAAAATACTTCTTGAAGGCTGCATGAGAAACTGTTAGAATTGTTACCTCTGGATATTGGGATGAGTTGTGGGTAAGGTTAGGAGGTATGTGTGATTTTACTTTTTTAAAATTTCCATAGGTTTTGGGGAACAGGGGGTGTTTGGTTACATGAATAAGTTCTTTAGTGGTGATACCAAGATTTTGGTACACCCATCACCCAAGCAGTGTGTATCGTTCCCAATGTGTAGTCTTTTTTCCCTCACCTCCCTCTGCCAAGTCCCTGATGTTTACTGTATCATTCTTACACCTTTTCGTCCTCATAGCTTAGCTCCTACTTATGAGTGAGGACATACAGTATTTGGTTTTCCATTCCTGAGTTACTTTACTTAAAATAATGGTCTCCAATTCCATCCAGATTGCTATGAATATCATTATTTTGTTCCTTTTTATGGCTGAGTAGTATTTCATTGTTTATGTGTGTGTATATATATATATATATATATATATATATATATCACAATTTTCTTTATCCACTTGATTGATGAATATTTGGGCTGGTACCATATTTTTGCAATTACAAATTGTGCTGCTATAAACGTGCATGTGCAGGTATCTTTTTCATATAATGACTTTTCCTCTGGGTAGATACCTGGAAGTGGGATTGCTGAATCAACTATTAGATCTACTTTTAGTTCTTTAGGGAATATCCATACTGCTTTCCATAGTGATTGTACTAGTTTACATTCCTACCAGCAGTGTACAGTTGTTCCCTTTCGACCACATCCATGCCAACATCTATTATTTTTTTATTATGGCCATTCCCACATAGTGAGGTGATACTGCATTGTGGTTTTGATTTATGTTTCCCTGTTAATTAGTGATGTTGAACATTTTTCTTATGTTTGTTGGCCATTTGTATATCCTCTTTTGAGAATTGTATATTCATGTCCTTAGCCATCTTTTTGGTGGGTTTTTTTATTTTGTTATTGCTGATTTGTTTGAGTTTCTTGTAGATTCTGGATATTAGTCTTTTGTTGGATGTACAGATTACAGAGGTTTTTCTCCCACTCTCTGGGTTGTCTGTTTACTCTGCTGATTATTTCTTTTGCTGTGCCGAAGGTTTTTTATTTAATTAAGTCTCATCTGTTTATCTTTGTTTCTGTTACATTTGCTTTTGGGTTCCTGGTCATGAAGTCTTTGCCTAAGCCAATGTCTAGAAAGGTTTTTCCAATGCTATCTTCTAGAATTCTTATGGTTTCAGGTCTTAGATTTAAGTCTTTGATTCATCTTGAGCTGATTTTGTACAGGGTGAGAGATGAGGATCAAGTTCCATTTTTCTACATGTGGCTTGCCAATTATCCCAGCACCATTTGTTGAATAGGGTGTCCCTTCCCACTTTATGTTTTTGTTTGCTTTATCAAAGATCAGTTGATTATATGTATTTGGCTTTATTTCTGGGTTTTAAATTCTGTTCCTTTGATTTATGTGCCTATTTTTATACCCGTACCTTGCTGTTTTCATGAGTATGGCTTTATAGTATACTTTGAAGTTGGGTAATGTGATGCCTCCAGATTTGGTCATTTTGCTTAGTCTTGCATTGTCTATATGTGCTCTTTCTTGGTTCCATTTGGATTTTAGGATTTTTTTTTTCTAGTTCTGTGAAGAATGATGGTGGTATTTTGATGGGAATTGCATTGAATTGGTAGATTGCTTTTGGCAGTATGGTCATTTTCACAATATTGATTCTACCTATCCATGAGAATGGTATGTGTTTCCATTTGTTTTTGTCATCTGTGATTTCTTTCAGCAGTGTTTTGTAGTTTTCCTTGGCAAGGTCTTTCACGTTCTTGGTTAAATATACTCCTAAGTATTTTATCTTATTTTTTGTAGCTATTGTAAAAGGGATTGAGTTCTTGATATGATTCTCAGCTTGGTTGCTATGGTGTGTAGCAGAGCCCTGATTTGTGTACATTAATTTTGTATACTGAAGCTTTGCTGAATTCATTTACCAGTTCTTTAGAGTCTTTAGAGTTTTCTTGGTATATGATCATGTGATCAGCAAACAGTGACAGTTTGACTTCCTCATTACCAATTTGGATGCCTTTTATTTCTTTCTCTTGTCTGATTGCTCTGGTAGGACTTTCAGTACTGTGTTGAATGGAAGTGGTGAGAATGGCATCTGTGTTTTGTTCCAGTTCTCAGGGGGAATGCTTTCAACTTTTCTGTGTTCAGTATAATGTTGGCTGTGGGATTGTCATAGCTGGCTTTTATTATCTTAAGGTATGTCCCTTCCATGCCAATTTTCCTGAGGGTTTTAATCATAAAAGGATGCTGGATTTTGTCAAATACTTTTTCTGCGTCTATTGAGATGATCGTTTGATTTTAAATTATGTTTATGTGGTGTATCACATTTATTGACTTGGGGATATCAAACCACCCCACTGCATCCCTGGTATGAGACCCACTTGATCATGGTGGATTATCTTTCTGATATGCTTTTTGAAGGTGGCATGAGAAACTGTTAGAATGGTTACCTTCACATATTGAGATGATTTGTGGGTGAGGTTAGGAGGTGGGTGTGTGTGATTTTACTTTTTACACTTTAATATTGTTTGAGTCTACTTTGTGCATTAATTTCAAAAAAAGACTCCTTTAGGATGTCTAGCCATTCTGAAGTGCTCTTCAACTTTTATTTGAGTTCTAATTTATATGTTATAATATGAGTTGCCAGGTTTTGAGCATTAGCATGTGATATTCTCTATTTTTGGCAATTTGGAAAAGAATCTTTTCAGTCATTTTTCAGACTCTTATTTGAATCTTCCACAATATTTCATATTAAAAGTATACCTTCCAGTTATCATAGTCTTGATGTATTTTGAAGGGTTCATGGGCAAAATCAGTAATAGTCTGAGATTTCTAACATATCGTATTTTGTGGGTTTATAGATTAACAGAATAGTTTTTTTTTTTTGTGTGTGTGTGTGTGTGTGTGTGTTAAAATCTGATTTTCTGTTCAAAGGTTGATGCCCAGCTACAGGTAGTAAGGAAACTGGAAGAGAAGGAGCATCTGTTACAGAACAACATTGGCACAGGGGAGAAAGAGCTGGGTCTTAGGACCCAAGCCTTAGAGATGAATAAACGCAAGGTATGATTGATTAATCAAATGATGGTTAGTCTTAGAGGAACAAATAAGGATAACACTGTTGAAATTATAAGTTCACTTTATTCCTTCAACTTGGGCTAACATTTTGCCTCACTGGGAATAAGATGTGATACAATGGTGTTACTTAATTGTACATCCCACATAGGCAATGGAGGCAGCCCAGCTTGCAGATGACCTCAAAGCACAACTAGAGTTGGCTCAGAAGAAGCTACATGATTTTCAAGATGAGATTGTGGAGAACAGTGTTACCAAAGAAAAGGACATGTTCAATTTCAAACGAGCCCAGGTAAAGCAGTTGTCTTTTCTTGTCACCTTTTAGATGTTTTCTGAGGTCCCAAGTGACCCATATGAAAGAATCATTAGTCCAGTATATGTCATTTCCTTCTAGACTTGAGGGAGTTTGTTGAGGGAAGAGAGTAAGTCTGTTTTCTTCACTGCCATATCCCCAGACCCTGTTATGGTGCCTTGCACCTAGAAGGCACAAAATAAATAGTTGTTAAATTAATGAATTGGTAAATTGGTAAGGAAGTAGCAGCATAGCAGCAGTAGAGTATTTTAAAGATCTCCTATAAGTTCTCTATTTTTGTCAGGCCAGCCGTTTCTCATGATGTCTTTCGGTCCTTATCCATAAATCTCAATTATTTTAAACCAGTCTACCTTCAGCTTAAAACTAGTTACCATAAAACAAAGTGGGGTATCCTCTAAACTCTTAGATGTGTGCTTGCAGGACTGAATTGGTAATAGTTAGATGCATCTCTAATTTGAGGATATGATTATGATTGCCTGTTGTGAAACAAGAAAATATCTTGCCATTTGCAATTCTTCACATTTCTACAAGATAATTGGACATGAAAAGCCAGAAAGTTCTTTCTTTCCACAATAGAGAACTCAAGTTAGAACTACTATTTTTCTCAAAAATGGCAAATTTGGGTAGTGTGTCTAATGGGTATGCTGTCCTACCGCAGGAGGACATCTCTAGACTTCGCAGGAAGCTGGAGACCACAAAGAAACCAGACAATGTACCCAAGTGTGATGAGATTCTGATGGAAGAGATTAAGGATTACAAGGTTAGAAAAAAATGCCTCAGTGATTTGCTTTTTAGCAAGGCTTTAAGTGGCTTAATAGACTGGAAGAATAAACACTGAACTTTACGTGATGGTAACCAGAGAATGGTTTATTTTGGGGGTGGTGGTGATGCTCTTTTTTAGTGCCTTGTGGGTTTTCTTGTTGGTTATGTACTATATGAGAGCCATTTGAATCGTAAACTTTCAAGGTTGCTCAGACTCTGACATCTTCTCCTTTTAGGCACGCCTGACTTGTCCGTGCTGTAACATGCGTAAAAAGGATGCTGTTCTTACTAAGTGTTTTCACGTCTTCTGCTTTGAGTGTGTGAAGACACGCTATGACACCCGCCAGCGCAAATGTCCCAAGTGTAATGCTGCTTTTGGTGCCAATGATTTTCATCGCATCTATATTGGTTGATCCAAGTCAAGAGAAGAAGAGGAGCTGGCTAAACAGGCACTTACTCATTAACCACCAAACGTCTACCTCTTTTCTTCTTGACTGTCACTTGTAGGACAGTTTTATCAGTCAACTGCCTTTCCGCTACAGACTGCTTCCAGGCTCTCTTCTTAAACAGCTGGGTGATGTTAGCAGAAAGGACTGGTAAATACAAGCCTTGGGTTTCAGAATGAATTAGAAACAAACAACTCTTACTGTCTTCCCTCCCAGCTTTGTTTATTTCCTGCTTTCTTTTTCCAGCCTACTGTATAATCTTGGATTGTCCATTCCTTCTGAGTTAATCAAGTCGGTATTTTTGGTATGAAAAAGGGAACAAACGTGGAGACATGGCTATTTTTGGGGAGTGATATTTTTAAAAATAAGTTGTGTGGGACATAAAGTTTTCTTCATTTGTGTAGCAAACTTTTTGTGAATGTGGATTACAAAATGGTGTAATTGTGCTCCTCTTCCCTGGGTGGTTTGCAGCCCTAATGAAATTATGTCCAGGATGATTCATTTCGCATTTACTAGCAGAGTAACTTGTAAGATCAGCTAGCTTTCTTGTTAGAGTTATTTAAGTTTTGAATGCTCTGCTACTTCAAGTCTTTAAATTTCTTGAGGCCGGAATAATTTTAAATAATATCACCCTTTGTCTTCTGATGAAATAAAGATTGAAGAGGGTAGGGGAACAGGACTGAGCTGGTGAAGAAATCTTCTGGGTATTCTGGGAATTTGATACAGAGAGAACTTGGTAAGCTATGAATTACTCATCTCCTTTTTATAGGGGTTGTTGTGATCCCAGAAAATTCTGTGTATAATGTTTCTGTAGGACTTTATACTCCACAAGTTTGAATTAAAGCAGGATTCAGTTTGCATTTTGCGTTTACGGTTTTTCTTTGAAAATTTTGTCTTTGTTATTATGAGATGATTTTATACCTGCAGTTCTAGAATTGAACTCTCTTGCATGGAAATAATCAGCTTAGATCAAGAGGTTGGCCTTATTTAGAGTATTTAGATCTTTGATTAATTGAAGCACTTTTTTCCTGGTTCTTTTATTGAGTCTCTTCTATGGAGAAATTATATCTAAAAGATTAATTTATTTGACTACTCAGTTATCTTTCGTAGTTCACTATGCAGGGTAAGAGACTATAATTTGTTTTTGTTTTTTGGGGAGCATAGTGCTGCTTCTAGCTTCAGGGTGAAAGTTCTTGCATTATGTGTGTGTGTGGTTTTTTTTTTTTTTTTTTTTTTTTTTTTGGGTTTTTTTTTTTTTTTTTTT
>NW_016107366.1:4527360-4528929 GCF_001604975.1 Cebus imitator | reverse complement strand
TTTTTGAGATGGAGTTTTGCTCTTGTTGCCTAGGTTGGAGGGCAGTGGCACAATCTTGGCTCACTGCAACCTCTGCCTCCTGGGTTCAAGCAATTCTCCTGCCTCAGCTGCCTGAATAGCTGGATTACAGGTGCCTACCACCATGCCTGGCTAATTTTTGTATTTTTAGCAGAGATGGGGTTTCATCATATTGGCCAGGCTGGTCTCAAACTTCCGACCTCAGGCGATCTGCCTGCCTCCGCCTCCCAAAGTGTTGGCATTACAGGTGTGAGCTACCATGCCCAGATGTATTATGTTTTATAGTAACCAGCAAACCAGAGGTTTTATAAATCTCTGGCAAGGGGTTGTGTAAAGTGGATCCTTCTTGATCACCACCTGTCCTAGAAGACAGGTAAGAGCAAATTCTGTGTCCTTTTGTGGTCACCAGCTACAATCAGCAGGATTTGCAATGAATTCCACAAAGTCATGTGGTAGGGATTAAGCAATGAGTCCAATTGAAGAATCTTACCAGGTCATCAAGAGAGGTCATGGGTCCCTTGATCCCCCTGCCAAGAAAAACCCTCACCCCCACGGAATCATCATGATGGGATTAGCTCCTGCTTCTGGACACAGTGAGTTTTCATTTAGTAACAGGACACTTTCTCCTTGCTTCTTGCTCTTCTTATAGGGTAAGCCTTAGCATAGCTTTGTTGGCTGGGGGCAGATAGGCTACTTGGTCAACAGGTGGGTTGGGCTTGGCTGTTTGTGACAATTGGCTGGGAAAGCCAGCTGCCCAGCACCAGGGGACCATAGGGCCTGTGTAATGTTGTGGAGGAAACCTCTAGTCCTATGGGAAGTTGGATTTAGAGGAAGTTCCTCTAGTTGAGATGAGCAGGGAGCCCCTTCCCAGCTGGCTTGAGGTCCTGGCAACACAAGGTGAGCTCTCAAAGTCATTTTCAGATAATAACCCAAAATGATGGTGATTTTTCGGTAGCTGGCTTCTCTCACTACAGAAGAGGTCAGTGAATAAGCTTCAGGAATATTCCCAAACTGCATATCAAATTTTATTTGTATTGTATGTGCATTATTCATGGTTTTTTTCAGATCCTAGTTAGCAATTACAGCTCTTTATCTATACCAACTTTAAAGGGTAATTTCTTTAAGGTAATGCTTATAAATGCCAATTTCAAAGATTATTGTAGAAGTCCTAGAGGTTCTCATTTCTTAAAAACACTTCAGGCTGGGTGCGGTGGCTCATGTCTGTAATCCCAGCACTTTGGGAGGCTGAGACACGAGGATCGCTTGAGCCCAGGAGCTTGAGACCAGCCTGGGCAACATAGGGAGACCCCATTTCTACAAAAAATTTCAAAAATTAATGGGCTGTGGTGGTGCATACCTGTAGTCCTGGCTACTTGGGAGACTGCAGCGAGAGGATAGGTTGAGCACCGGAGGTTAAGGCTGCTGTGAGCGTTGATCGTGCCACTGCACTACAGCCTGGGTGACGCAGTGAGACCCTGTCTCAAAAATAAACAAATAAAATAACAGTCATTCACGGCTGGGCGCCATGGCTCACACCTGTAATCCCGGCAC
>NW_016107366.1:4381770-4526925 GCF_001604975.1 Cebus imitator | reverse complement strand
TCACGCTGGGGAGGGCAGCCCCTTTCCATGGACAGAGGGAGCCCACGATCTGGTCTGCCCACCCGGTCTCGGCCCCACGAGTAGCGGTCGCTCCGGCTGTAACTGCTGCTGTAACCGTCGCGGCCGCCGCTGTAGGCGTCGGGCGAGCAGCCCCGGTACTCGTCGTAGCGGCCTCCTCCACCGTAAGATGGCGGGGTTCCCCGCCCTGGGGCGGCACCGCGCCGGTCTCCGTAGCTCTTGAAGGGCTCTCGGTAGGAGCCTCCGCTCAGATGATCCCCGTAGTCACGGTCGCGACCCCCGTAGCCGTCTCGGTCTCCGTAGCCTCTCAAGTGACAGTCGTCCCGCACACTGGAGTAGCCGTAATTGCGGTGGCTGTACTCTCGGGGCGAGCGGGCAAAACCCCGGGGGTCACGGTAGTCTCGGCTCGAGTAGCCGTCTCTGGACGAGTAGCCCTCCTCTCGCGGGCCCAGGTATGGGGCGCGGCGCGGGGGCGGCGGTTCCCGGGGCGGCGGGCCTGAGTAGCCGTCTCGCCCCCGCGCGGCCGGGGCTCTCCCGCGCATTCCACCGCCGCCGCTGCGAGCCAGGCCCGAAGGCGCGGCCCTCTTGGGCGGTGGGCCGGCCCTGCGCGGCGGCGGCGGTGGCCCGCGCTTCATGGGCATCGGGGCCCTGGAGGGCCGCAGGTCGAAATCCCCCGGGTAGTCGCCGTCGTCATCGGGCCCGCCCCGGGAGGGGGGTCCCCGTGGGCCGCCGCCACCCCCATGGGTCCCGCGCAGGAACGTCGGGCGACCGCGGCTGCGAGGGGGCGGCGGGCCCCGCCGGCTGCTCTCGAATGCCGGCTTGGTGGCCTGGGCCACCTTGATGGCCTTACCATCCAGGGACTTGCCGTTCATGTCTCTGGCGGCGGCCTTGGCGTCTGCGGGGCTTTCGAAGGTGACGAACGCGAAGCTCCTCGACTTGTTGGTTTCTCGGTCTTTCATCAGGAGCACCTCGATGATGCGGCCATACTTGCCAAACTCAGCCTCGAGGGCTTTCTCGTCGGTTTCGAGGTTGAGGCCCCCAATAAACAGCTTTCCTGGGCGATCCGCTTCAACCATGGCTGCGGGTGAAACGGCTGGTCAGTGATGGCGGGAGGCGATGAGGCGGCGCCAGTCGCGGCGTTCGGGCACGCTCGTTGAGGGTGGCTCCTAGCGGTCGGGCGGCGTGTAGCCTGCAATTGTATTCTTACATGACTTTCCATTGCGATTCCTTTTCCTTTTTCTGTTCAGATCCGTAGGCATCTTTGTTCTTCGAGGGCCGGAATTCAATGCACATAGTTTAATGTGCATGCCATTGGAGTGATGAGTGTGATTTGATTTTGTGAAGATTCTAGATAATAAATGCTCATCAGTCTTCTAAAGCTACTGGGATGGTGATGCTTATTCTTGCAGGAAGCATTTGCTGCTCTTATCTTTATTTCCATTGTCATTTGCTAGTGTGTAGAATGCCTTTACATTTTGTTCTTTAAGGATTTATTTGAGGACTGCCAGATAAACCCAAGTCCCAGTGGATCTGCAGAAAAGTTTTGATTAGTCATTATTGCAGAAGTCTGCTTGACTGACTTACGATAAGACAGAAACACTGAGATTAGTAGAAAAATGGTAGATTATGTGTAGGTTGGATTGAGTTTGTACAATAGGAAAGCCCTGGCATAGAAATACTTAAAATTTTTTTAGATATTAAGGTTTGGAAATATTTAAAAATTGTCCCATCAGAAAGAATGAGCTTGTGAAGTCATTGTGAAGTCTTTCTGAAGACTTATAGATACCTACTATACTTATCCTTGATAGCTCTAATCTAAATCTGGGATTTCTGCCCATGTTTGGTCTGTTCCAAATGTTAGCTATTAAGGTCTTATTTATAGCCTACTTCACAATTACTAAAGCACATGGAAAGGACAACATCATAACAGTCTAATCCCTAATATCTAGCAGAGGCACATAGTATTCAGTAAAAGTTTTCATGATTACGTTAATTCTGCTTCATGCTTCTGCCACCAAATCTTCAGAAGTCTGCGTTACGGGGTCAATATGTGATTCAAACCATATTACTCTTTTTTTTTCACCCTCTAGGTAGAAACATTCTTTCCCTTATGTTAAAGTAACCCTTCAAATTTTTATTACTCAAAAATATATGACTACGTTTTCATTTCTTCTGTGGTAATAGAAGGAATTATGAATTCTAAAACTAGCACTGCTGTATTGGCGGCTCAGGATAGCTGAGGCCTCACTTACTGTAAGGCACACGTGTTAACCACTACACTATAGAAACCAGCATAGAGGCCTCACTTACTGTAGGTAACCCCCCCCCCACCCCCGCCGGGGGAAGGTATATTCACATTAATATAATAATGTGCTCTGAGGATATGAGAGCTGAAAGGGACCTCAGACCATGTCCTTATTCTAGAGGTGAGGAAATAGGTTCCAGGGCCACTCAGTTTAGCCACAGGACTGAAATGCTACTACCAGACCATTGTTCCTTTATCCTAATTGGAGACCTGTATTAATAGAGTAGTTGTTGTCAGCTAGATAATAAGTGAAAATACTTTCTGAGTCATTGTGAAGTCTTTCTGAAGACTTACAGATACCTACTATACTTATCCTTGATAACTCTAATCTAAATAGACTCTGCCGGGCCCTGGATTAGAACCAATTTTGTTTTTGAATTCAACTGAGTTCCTTTAGCACCTTTGTTGTAGTGGGGAATTGAATCAAGGCATCTTAGATTTCTTCCTGCTCTCCCAATCATATGCATTTGTTGAGTGCTTAATGTGATTCCAGGCATTGTGTTAAATATATTTCTCATGAAGCCAGACTTGCCTGGGTATGGCACAGCTACTTATTGGCAAGTTACTTCATGTCTCTGCTTCAGTTTCTTAATAAAATTATAACTACATTATAGGGTTGTATTGAGAATGAAACGAATCAATATACAGGAGACATTCGGCACAGTGCCTGGCACCTAGAAAATGCTCAGCAAATACTAACTTTTATTATTGTTGAGAAAATAAAGAAGTTGATAGATCAGCTTTACTTTCCACCTACATTTTCTTCATATTTCTAGGAAAAAAAGAAAAAAGAAAAACACTGACATCCTCCATGAAATCTAAGTCACATGTTTATCCATGTCTGTCTGTCTCTAGTCTGGCTGTACTGGTAAATGATGTCATGGTCAACTCATTCCAAAACTTCAAAAAGTTAGCTTTTATCTGCTCACTGTCCTACAAATAAAATGCATGTGAGTGATATCCAGCTCCACCTAGTGGTGAGGATCCTGTTCTTTTGGTAGTTCTCTCTCCTGCTTAAAATCCTTTAGTGGTTCCTGTAGTTTTCAGGACACAAATCCAATTTAGCACAGGTGATCTTGCCTCTGCTTTTCTCTTCAGTTCATATAGTTTGTCTTCCACCTTGAGCTTTTTGTTTCTGTTGTATTAAACGATTTGAAGGTCCCAGTTTCTGGATTGCCATGGTTTCCCACATCTGGAATTTTGTACATGCTTTCTTTTACCTACTTTAGTTGCCTGTTACCCTCCACCCAGTCTCTCCACCTCACAAACCTACACCCACATGCACACACACATGGTATCTTCATTGCTCCGGTAGCACCCAGTGTGCATTTATCAGAGTACACACCATACTGTGTTGTCAGTGTGTCCTTTCATTACACTGAGCTCTATGGGATCAGAATCTGCTCTTTTTATCTGTCTGTTTCCAGCAATTAGCCCCAATGCCTGGGTACAAATAGGCATCTAAAAAATAAATGATTGAGTAATGCAAAAACATCCTTAGGTAAGTTGGTAGTTGAATTAAGTTATAGTGGGTTTACATTTTCGTGAGATTTGATTGTTTCTATTCTGAAAGAATGTATGTGAGGAAGGCAACAGCCTAGCAGATTCGTGAAGGCAAATTTGCCGGCAGCTAAAACTGCTTGGATTATCAGAAACTGCCAATATATCTGGGACTGCAGGGCTGCTGAGTGATTTGTAACTGTGTTTGCATCAGTTCTTGGTTGGGCCAGAAAACAGAAAGAAAAGATACTGAAATGCTATTTTTATGAGACTTAGGTATTACAGTGTTGAGTTAAATGGATCAATGAAGGTGTAGTTATAATATCAGCTTCCCTCTGTTCCGCAGAGCTAGGGGCCATGCTGAGGCATGGGCAAGAATCAGTAAGGCAGACAGACTAAAAGGGAATTCAAGGAAGAACAGAAAATTGTGAGGCAGTGACCAGAAGCCTGTATGGTTGTACTATTCTTTGTTACTATTATTAGTTCTGTAACGTTAGGCAAGTTACGTAATTTCTCTGATTCTTGTTTTTTTTTTAATCTGTAAACTGAAGGTCTCATTTACCTACTTAAGACTATATCTATAGTGCCTATCTTGTGGGGTTAAGATTAAATGAGATCATGGTTTATAATAAGTACCCAGTACCTGTTAGTTATCATAGTATTACCTGTCTATAGGTTGTAAAAAGGTCAGATTGAGAGGATCTCTGAAGTTAGGGACCATACCTATCTTCGTCACTATTGTGTCTTTAGCAGTTGGCATGTGCATGGAAGCTGTTTAGCAAATGCTTGTTGAATTACTAATGAGGGTGATCAGGACAGGCTTTTAGAGATCTCTGAACTTGTGCTTTTTCCTAGAATGTCTCTCTCATACGAAGCCATTTCAGTTCTACTTCCTGGTGCCTGAGCTCTGAGGTTTCTCAGCATATCTTTTGTTATTTATTTGGACTATAGCAAGGAAACAAGCATAAATCATAGCATTATTGGGTCTCCTGTTATGAAGGAACTGGTATCATGTCAACATTCAAATCTCCAAAGACAAAGCCAGCAGTACATCCAAAAGTGAAGTTTCTGAACATTTATTCCATAGTCATAGAAACTGAAGATGGAAAAGACCTGAGGATATCTAATCCATCCATGTGGTTGTACAAGAAAAGTGGCTGGAGCAAAACAGCCTGTTCACTTCATGCTCACAAGACAGCATTTCCGTTCTTCCTGGAGCGGAGCGATTGCAAACACATTAAAATGAAGACACAATGCAAATACTCTTCACAAACCTTAAGAAAATACTTATAAGTACACTATTTTCATAAAATGATTAGTAACTAAACTAAAAAAAGAGTGAGGGAATCCTGGAATAGGTGGGTAGTGTAGGTGGGTAACGAAAAGAATAACTTAACAGTATAGATAGTAAAGTAGTGTTAATGACTAGAAAGCAATTTCTGAAGAAATGGTTGGATTTTCTGGTTTTCCTATCAAAAATATGAGTTGGGAGAAAAAGAGGCTCTAAAGTAGTTGCTTTCCCCTTTATTCTTTACCCACACCAAGGAAGTGCTTGATTTGCTCCAAGGCCCTAGCAGACACAGCACCAACACTGAGAAGTCTGTTACCCAGATGGTAAGGTCTGTTCTGCTCAGCACTTGCTCCACTTACCACTTCTCTGGCTGGAAGGGAAGCTGCAGCTCCTGATAGGGTTTGTGCAATAGCAAGATTCATGAATGATGGAGAGTCATCTCCAGGCACATTAAAGACCTCGACTGCTTGGGTCCCTGTGGCTGCCTCACTTGGTTGTCCTGGTTATTCTTCCAACTTGTTTTTAAGTTTTGGGGGATTCCCCTTTCTCCTCTACCTGGAAGCATATATACTCTGGGGCCTTTATTATTCTTATTTACATGAACCAGGTAGCTGTGTCTGTTCCAGCTCACCTGAGCATGCTTTACTATGTGCTTCCTGTGCCAGAAATTCCCCTTGGAAAACAGGGTTGGGGTATGTGGCACAATGTGTCATATTCAAGGTTTCCCAGCACCAGAGCTTGGTAGAGAATGGAAGTCTTCTTGATCTCATGAAACGGGAGCCGAGGAGAAGCAGCAAGGTAGCATCTCTTATCTCTTCTTTATCGGAATACCACCCTCCATCTGAAGGCTTCTGATCTTTGTGTGTGTGTGTGTGTTTTTTTTTTTTTTTTGAGCCTGAAAGGAGTTGAAAGAACAATAGGTGGAGCTGAACAGAAAGGAGGTTTCCAAGGACCCACCATTTCATGACATCATTTTACAAAACACAATACACTGTTTCACAAATTGCAAAACACTGTTCAATTACTACTGTTAAAAATAACCATTGCTACTTAACATGAAGACTGCTTCGTTTCACCACAAGCAATTATGTTTTTTTTCATTCAGATCATAGAGGCATTTCAAGCAATGTTGACAGCAGTAAGCCTGCCTTCAGCCCCTGCTGCTGCTTGCTGCATCCTGGCCGGTGTTTTGGCCAGCTAGTTCCTCCAAAGATGTTTGAGGAGCCTGCATTGGTCAAATACTTTGTGGACAGGCAGGGCGATCTGGCATGTGATCCACCACTGCTCAGAATGCCTCAGTAGAGAAGCTTAAGGTAAACCCGATATACAAAAATTCAGATTTACAAAACAGATACATTAAGGGATAATTAACTGCATTACAAAAGGGTGCTTTACTTTACAAAAGGATTCACCTCTGGGTTCCCTTAAATAGCCAGCTTCTCAAATACAGTCAGAATATGAGCTGAGTTACAAAAATGTCCATGTACATTAGGAGCATGGCTATAATGTGAACTGAGGTACACCTGTACATCAGCCTTCTAGGCTGCACAGAGGTTCAGGGGCACACACAGCATAGTGGCAGAGTCTCCAGCATCCTTAGTGTTGCAAGTGGGTAGGGATGGCTGAGGGGCAAAATCTTCCAAAGACGGCTGCAAACCTACCTCTGGGCCTGGGGTGAGAATGTGAGGGGATGGGGTATTTCAACACAGAATTGTCCTTTTCTGTTTTCAGGGCTCACCTGTTTCCTCATTGAACTGTTTCATCTGTGGGGCTGGAGACCTCGGACTTTAGAGCCCTCCCACATCCATATCAGGATGTTTGAGTGTACCTCCACTCCCGGGTTTTCTCAGCCAATGAATCACTAGGTGTTACCTAACTACAGCTTAAGTTGTTACCTTTCCCTGGGGGACTGGGTAGCTTTTGGTGGAAATGCAGACATTTCATCCAATAGTAGGGGGAGAAGTTTTGTGATTGAGCCACCTTTCCAATGATCTGCAGCTGTAAAAGAGGAAAGTGCTTGGCACAGCTCCTGAACTCACTGTAGGCATTCAAATTGATTGGGGGGTGGAACAATGAGTCCTGAGAAGATAAAGCAAGTAATTAAGGAAGTCTTGTCCTAAATGGTACCCAGGGGTGGGGGTGAGGATGTGGAAGGAGAATCAGCAGATGTGTGCTGAAGTTATATAAAAAAAACAACAACTTTCAAACAGGGTTTCTCTTCATGCTTCTCCTCATGCTTGTGGGCAGCCAAACTTCCAGAATGGTGTTTCTAGAAGAGTAATTGTTGGACCACCCGTGTCAGTCACCTGGGGGTGTTGGTTAACAGTAGGTTTCTGAGCCTACCTCTAGACTTCCACCCCTGACCCCATAATCTCTGGAAAAGGGTCTTGGCAATCAGCGCTCTGATAAGTTCTGTACTAGACGACTCTTATCTATATTGACATTTGAGAACTGAAGTTCTACAGTTCCCATATTCCTGTCCCTTGCTACCTAAACATCATATGCTGAGAAAGAGATGCCTAAGCAGAGGGGAGGTTACTTATATCAGTCTTTAGGGAACATTAGATGAGGCTGGAGGATCATTAGAGCAAAATCTGTTCACAGCTCCTCAGAGATGAGCGGGTATGAGGATGGGGGATTGACCTGATGATTTGCTATACAGATATGCAAAGCACAGGGCAGATTCCTGAATGGCTGAAGCTTGTGGTATACCCAGGCTGGAGGTTTTGGGATGTCTATGCTAAGAGATGGGTGACTGCTGATCTGAAAATGGCCTAGTGTGTGGTGTGTACAACATTTCACCCACAGTGTCACATATTCTATTACGGGCAATAAGCAGGGATATTCCAGATCCGACCTAAGGCCACAACCTTGCTTTGCTTTTCTCTCCTTTCCTTTATAAAAGGCACACACCATAGTGGAGATGCTTAGTTACATTAGAAGTGGTATTATTCATTTTTTAGCCAATTGCTTTTCTGGCCCACAGCTTTTGTTCTAAATGCGTGGTATGCATTTTTAATGCCTCTTCTGCCTATCTTCTGTTCCCGCTTAACACATCCCCGTCCCCTTTCACTGTGGCGTGTAAGCATGTTCTTACTAAACGTTAGTCAAGTTGGAGTCAGCGATCCAGAACCTTCTCAAAAACATGGCTCTTGCCTGGTCCAATCAATCCTTGACCTTTGTGATACTAATGAGTTAACTTTTAAGTACCCTACCCCCAGTGGGAGGTGCTCTGCTCTTACCTGCTCCCCATTCAGACTGTAGACATAAATCTAGATTGGGGAGTTGTATAAAAAGCCACAACCCTGGATAATCTTGTTCTGTGTTACAATGAAAGCCAACAACCCAGTAAGACATAAGTATGAGTAACGATTTTATCTCTTGTTGGTAGTGCAGAGAAAGGGCTAAAAACCAGAAATACTACTGTGGCACCTGGTAAAAAGGATAACGGAAGCTGGAGTTATCTGGTTATTCACAGATCCCTCACACACAGCTTACTCTGACCAAGATTCTTGATAGAAAAACACTTCTACCCTGGAGACCTAGAGAGTGAGCTTGAGAGGAGCTGCTGCTGCTCTTTAGGCTAGGAAGAGCAGACTTGACCTCTAAGAAAACCTAGACCACAGCTTCCCCACGCCTTTGTCAGTAGTTAGAAAAGAGCATTACAAAGTGTCTCAAGGGCTTAGAGGAAGGTCAGGAACTGAGAAAGAGGAGCAGTGTCGTCACCTAGGACTGACAAGTCCGACTTGTCCTTTGATACTCTTCTAGCTCCGTTTTCCTGCTCACAGCCAGCTGCAGCTCCTGGCGAATCACCTGAATCTGCTTCTCTAGCTCTGAGAGTTCCTGCATCACTGAGTTCCGAGATACATTTAGGGAGTCTGCTTTCCCATTGGTGGTCAGTGAGGCAGGGAGCTCTCTTCTCCTTGGAGGGAGGGGGATGTCCTGATGGGTCCGGATGCCCAGCTGGTTTTGTCCTTCCTCATCACTAAAGATGTATTTTCGTTGGTTGTCGTGACTCAGATTGGAAGTATTCCATACGGTGAGCTGATGGGGTCCCACACTGGACCTAGGAAACAGAGAAATTTTAGATTTACTTTCCATTCTGCAGCTCTCAAGTTGCTGTTCTTTATCTGTTAGCCATTTCCTGTGTCAATAATATGGAGCTGGGTGTGCATTTACAGATGAAGTAATAGAGTCTTGGACAGACTACCTGCTAAGGTGTCATGGGGCAACAGGAGTCATGAACATTTAAAAGTTCAAGTCCGATTCTGCTCTGAAACTGGAATGGGGTATCTTCTGAAAGGCTGATAGGATGGAATATGGCACATTTTTTGGTGAACAACCTCAGGTGGCTTTTAATTTTCTTTCTGCAAGGGGAGCTCAGAAACCAGCCCCACCTTGAAACATTTTATGGTTTGAAAGATGACGCTTTAATAAAAGCGAAATTTGTTTATTCATTTTTTGGGTTTTAAGCATCAGCCTGCTTAGACCTCATAACATGGCTCATCCTTAGTCCCACAGGACCATCCTGATGTTTACTACTTGATTTTGGGGAGAATGAAAGCATACAAGCCACAGGTTTTAGCAAAGTGTTTCTTACTATAGGGATGATTTTTATGTGAGTTGAGAATGACAGGTTAGGCCTGATGCTTAAAAACATCCCAAGAAGGGAGGCTAAAGTGGGTGGATCACGAGATCAGGAGTTCGAGACCAGCCTGGCCAACATGGTGAAACCTTGTCTCTACTGAAAATACAAAAGATTAGCTGGATGTGGTGGCAGGCACCTATAATCCCAGCTACTCAGGAGGCTGAGACAGGATGCCTGAATGCAGGAGGCAGAGGTTGCAGTGAGCCAAGACCATGCCACTGCACTCCAGCCTGGGCAACAGAGTGACTCTGTCTCAAAAAAAAAAAAAAAAATCCCCAGAAAGCCCTCAGTTTCTTGATGAGATAATGAAAGTCATATAGAAAGCAATTTACAATCCTGTTTTAGGCTTGCATCATATCACCTACCACCTAGACGGCATGAGAGTTATTGTCAAATAGTCACAGGAGGAGGCTGATCCTGTTTCTGAAACACACTTTGACACTTATAAGAAGAGTTTCTCACTACTAGAACAGATTAGAGTCCTAAGCAGCTGAGCTGCTGATTTTTTCTACCATAGGAGAAGCAGCAGCAGGAGGAGGAGGGTTATGACCACTTTTGCAATCTACCACAGGACAAAACTGCATAGAAACACCCTACCAAGCCTTTGTGTCTTTGTTCCCATCCATGTAACTGAATTGACTTTTTTCCTGGCCTCTTATTTGCCAAGAGAAGGGGACTATCTGGAGGGAGAAGGGGAAAGAGAATAAATAATAAAGTATTGATGTAAAAGTGGCCATAAACCTTCTTTTCTCCTTTCGTCTCTGCCCTCTGTAATGTGACTTTGCAGCTCGTACCTATGCTGAATCTGCTTCCTTTCTGCCTTGAGTTAGGACTGTTCTCACAACTTGTTTTGGCCAACAGAAAGTGGCAGACATGTCAGAATGGCAGTTCCAAGCCTAAACTTTTAAGAAGCCTTGCACATTTCCACTCTCTTGGAGCCCCGCTGCTGCAATGTGAACAAGTCCAGAATGGCCTGCTGCATGATGGTTGGCAATATGGAGAGAATCCTCAGGCTTCCCAGTTGATCCAGCTGAGGCCATCATAAACCAGACAGCCCTTAGCTGCTTTCCCCTCCCCTCAAGTTGGCAACAGACGTATGAGCAAACCCAGCCAAAATCAGGCAAGTCTGGCTCAGATCAGCAAACCGCACAGCTGATCCATAAATTAATAAGGAACTTGCTGTTGTTTAAAACATTAGGTATTGGGATGATTTATCACATAGCAAAGACCAACTTATACATGCCCCGAGCTATCGAAACACACACTCCAGACCACCCTGTGGTTCTTTAACATGCTTCATAGGGCATGGGGTGGGTAAAAGTTCTGTAATGAACCCACTTATAGCTCCATTGGCTTTAAACCCGAATCAGAGAAGAGATATAATTTTCCTTCTAGCCTTATAATTCCCTTTAATTTTTTCTTCAAACCTTTTCCTATTGAATTTAATAATCTCAAAGTAATTTTGGGTTGTGCTGTTTTATAGTTTGTAATTTTTATGTGTTTTGGGGTGAGAAGACAGGGAAAAGGGGGATGTTATGTACTAATTGGGAACCCAGTGAGATGATAAACCTAAAACTTACATGAAATCACATGCTGAATAAACCCAGGACTATGTATAAATAGTCTCCTGCAATATGTACCTTATTTTATCTTCATTAAATAAAAAAGGAACAATACCTACTTCCATGGCCCCAAATTTCTCCAAGCATTTCCTGTATCTCATGTTAGTAATTCATTCGTTTATCTATCTGCTCTTTTATTAGTTCAGTAAATATGGAGCACAGGGGAGGGATGTCAAGTTGTAGCAGGCATGAACATTTGTATAGATATTCTTCCAGGAGAATAGGGAGAGCGCATTCGAATACCATACAATGGTTCATAGCAGGGAAAACCTCAGAGTGAGCATCTACACATTTTCTTTGACTGTCTAGGCAGCCACGGTGATAAAGTAAGGTAGGTAAGTAAGAAGACCAGCTGGACTGGTCTTCTGCAGAGCTTTGTATATTTACCTGGTAATATAATACAGAGGAATTAAACAAAAGCTAGACTTTGTGCCCAATTCTAGTTGCTAGCGTCACCAGGCCTCTGGTATTTGATGTGTGGCTCTGGGGTACCTATGAGTGCAAGGTGACAAATGCTGAGAGTAAGACTCAGTGTCTACTTGGAAAAAATAACCCAAGGGGGGTGTTATACTCTTAGCCTCAGTAACATTTAGGCTTTGCTTTGATTGAAGTCTTCTTCAGTCTTAGAGTGTTAGGTAACCAGTGAATGAGCTGTATTTAACACTTAAAATGGGTAAAATAGGCTTCCCTGGAGCAATTATGTAACACTGAGGTTCAGTACTCCACTGGACCATTCCAATGAGACATGACAGCTATGGGACCCCTCATTGTGTTTGACAGGTTGCTAATGTTGGGGTGTGTAGAGGTAAGCACAGGAAATGTGAGCCCAAGATAAACCATGAGCGAATGTTCTCCTTAGCTCCTGAAAATAAGGGGTTCAGGAAGGGAATCTGCCAAGAACAGTGGGTAAGTTGAGTCAAAAGACAAGTGGTTTTCAATTTACATAAGAAAGACGTGCATATGAATCATATCACAGTTGGAGATGGGATCACTGGGCTTCCTGTTTCTATAATAGCTGGAAAACAAATATTTTGTCATTGTGAGATGATACATTTGTTGCTATGTCTTCTTGTGTCACTGTTATTAAAAATTTATGCTAAAAATAGAAAAAATAGATGTATCATGACATGACATGACATGAAACAGCTGTGATAGGATTAGTATACAGCTTGTCCCTAACAGACTTGCAATATGATGCAGGAATACCACAGACTGAGGGGCTAGCGGGTGTGCTCACTGACTGGAAAGAAACTTTAAGAGATAAAGGAAATGATTCTGGCAAGCTAGATGCAAACTGGATAGAAGGGGACTGCAGCAGTCCCAGAGGAGATACAATGAAAAAGAATCCTGTTTTCCATCCCTTTTCTTCTATTAGAGAGGTGTGAATGTCAGATTTCAAAACTAGAAAGCCAAGCTTTGAGCTGAGGATATGTCACAGGGGACAGAGTTGCTTGGAGCTGATGCCCTCATCTGAGGCCTCTGAGCATATGAAAGAACCAGGAGGGTTGCCTTAGGCAGCAGGCAGCAGAGACCAGCCAGGAACCAGACCCAAGTGCTTCTGACATCTCTAGTCACCATAGACTAGGGAACAATCATCCACAGCCTGGTGTGGTGAGTGTGAGGAGCTTTGATTTTCAGTTGTCATCAATGCATTTAATGCTTGGCATTTCCTATTCATAAGATGCTCTTTGCTAGGGAGTTTGTAGAAAAGTGCCAGGAAATGAATTAGGCAGGGCATGTCTGTATTGTATTTCCAGTACTCTGTTCCCAGGAGTGCTAGAAAGAAGTAGGGAGTGAAAATATGCCAAAAAGACAGTAAAGCATGGAATTAATTACGTGCAGTACTCATTAATTCTTACGTATATTTTGTACATAATAATAGCTAATATTTATTAGGCATTTCCTTTTGTTTGGAGATTTACATGTATTATCTCATTTAATCTTTACAACTCTAGGAAATAGGTAGTGTTTTTATCTCAACTTTACAAATGAGGAACCTGCGGCACAGAGAGATTAAATAAATGACTTACACATATCATAAGTCTTGGAGACACGATTTGGATCCAGAAAGTTGATCCTAGAGTCCATGGCTACACTTTTAACCATGATAGTATATTGTGTACATTGCATTTCAGTGTCCATATACATTTTTTATTTTGTGTCTCATCTATCTATACTGATTCTGTTGATCGACAAATTGTCCTGATTTGATCTGAATAATTATTTATACAGTTACATCTCTAAGTATTATTTTATAAATGTAAAGACAGTTGCTATTGGCCCCTTCTTACCTCTTTTCCACACGTTTGGTCTTGAAATGCTTCTGCTTTTCCTCTACAAATGACGTGTTTAGTGCTCTGTGTAATCTCTGGCAGGGAGAACAGATTCACAGGTAGAAATTATGAGAAACACATAGGTCAGGGGACAAAGAACTACTTGAGATTTAATGGTATGTGTAGTCGGTACAAACCTTGGCCTCTTTAAATAAATTTCCAGGAATGCCTAAAAATAGAGCAACATTTAGCCTAAAATCTCAAGAGAACAAAAGTTATAATTAGAGGTTATTATTCCACCTGGAGAAACAAAACAGGGATCTGATAGAAAGCTCAGTATTATAAAATGGTATGCGATATAAGGAGGCACAGTCATAACTCATGTGTAGCAAAAGGCCTTCCATAATTGCTAAAGATGAGTAAAAAGTGTAAAATTCTTGACAACCAAAGAAGGGAAGGAGGACTCTTGAGAATTTAATCCTATTAGCATACAATAAGGAAGATCTGAGGAGTTCTCCTAGAAGACCAAATACTTCCCAGGTTGAAAGTAGGAAGAACAGGGTTCAACTATAACAAAACCAATGACAGTAACCTATCTAGAAAAAAAAAAGTGTTACCAAAGTGAGGAGGTTGGCATGAGGGCGTATGAATACATGAATGGGGTAAATGCAGAGGAAGTGACAGCCTCCCTGCTGGGAGGTAATCCACGGTACACTGGGGGGCAGGAGGAGGTCTCACCATAGGAGAGACCAGGATGGCTCATCCAGCCTTGCTGTGGTCAGGTGAAACCGCTCCTTTTGTTAGAGTTCCTCTATCATTATGAAGCCTTCTGATTATATTTTGGCTCTCCATGCCAATTTCCTTCAGGGAGAGATGTGCAAACGAGTGTGCTTGAATTGCCAGTCTGCTTGACAGTTTCACTTCTCCCTGTAAATCAGTGTGTTAATGTCTAGATTAAAGGAAAGAAGTGCGGCCTTGTGAAGCTTGGCCTTGGCCCCATTGGGCCTCAAACCTCTCTGGACCAGGGACAAAGCAGAGAGAATAGGGGCAAGTGGGGTCACTTAACGGGGACCAGGGACTTCAAACTCATTTAATAGTTTCAGTTTTGGCAAGAAAAGAACCTAGGAAATAAATCTTTCACACCATCTTTTCAGACTGTCAGTATTAAGTGAAACCTGGTTAAAAAAAATTGTATTGCTTCTATTATGAGCAACAGTGGAGGATTATAGGTAAGGAGCGGGGCACTGTAAGATAGTTTAAGGGAAATGTGAATTAATGGGATAGAGGGATTGCTTCTTCTATAATGAGAGTGCCTACCCCACCCTCGTTGTTGTGGTAACACCACTTATCAGTCTGACATAGGGTTCTGGAAGCTCCCGTCACTAGGAAGTCTATAGTTTAAGAATATTGGAGCAAGACACTGGCGGCACTCACCTGGCTGGTGTGGAGCCAATATTGCAGCTTAGATTTGTTTTTGATTCGTGGTAGCAGCAGCCTGTATACTATGTGCTCACCAATGGTGGTCAAGATGGAGAGACCAAATCCAATGCATAGCAGCACAAAGAGTCCAGAGAAGTGTTTGATTCCCATTTGCAAAGTCTGTAACAGAACAGGAAAGAAAAGACCATGAATGCAATGAGATACCTGGCCCAATGCTTGTGTACTCAGAGGGATATTCATTTTTTTCTGGACTCAAGGAAAGCTGGAAACTGTTTGTTCCTATGTGTTCTGTGACCTTCATTTTACATCGTGAAAGAAATTCGGCCAGTGTTGGACTGAGGGCTGCCAAGAAGTACCCAATTCCTAGGGTGTGAGAAATAAAAATAAAATTCAAAGCTCTCCAAGTGGCTGAACAAACTTTCTCTTGTCCAAGGGGACCCTGGACAGGATGGCAGGTCTGTCATGCCTCAGTATGCCCTTCCTTATTAACCTTTAGCCATAATTCATTCTTAAGAAGTAAGCAGAAACTAGCTCTGGAAAACAAGAAACTGATAACTCATTGCTTTATCACCTTTAGCTAATCATCTGAGGCTAGATTCTCTCTCCCTCTGCAGTTTCAGTGTGACAACTCACCAGTTTCACAATGCACCCTTCCCAAAAAATGATCACAATCTCCAGATGGTTTGGCCAACTTGTGGAGGATGCACAGTGAGGGTTTTCATGTCCTCCGCTTCACATTTGGACATCCGAAGACCAAAAGCTCCACCCTCGGGTCACGCTGATGCCTCCATTCTTTGAACATGGGGCTCATGAAGAGGCATGAAGCTCAACTGCGCATGTGCATGTATCGCTTTTTATAAATATTCATGGCTCCTCCTATAGCTTATTCAATACATATACTCAGCCACCCCATTCAGCATAAATTCCTGTTCTCGTTTACCCCTCCCTTGAAGTGCTTGCTCTCAGCTTCTGCTGAGGCTACGCTTCCCAGTCTGCAGGATGGGTGGCCTGCTGGCTGCAACCCTTTATGAGAAATAAAGAAATCCTGTCCAAATTTATGAAGCTCATGGTTCTTCAGTTGACAGGTGCTATTCATATGTTAATCCCATTGTGCAAATAGCCCCTGGAGTTGTGCCAAGGCCCTGGGTCTGGACCACCCTATAGTCTTAGAGATTGAGAGAGAGAGAGAGAGAGAGAGAGAGAGAGAATTGAAACAATTTAATTGAAACATTGCGTCGCTGTCAAGGAAGGGACCTCCCTTAGGGGCAGAGAAGTAGTAGATTTGAGGGGAAAAAGATGGTGAGTTCAGTAACTAGAATGTAGATCTGGTAGGGAACATGGAAATTATCTAGTTAATTTTTACAGATGAGGAAAGTGAGACCAGAAAAGTGCAGTAAACTGAGCCAAGTTACAAAAATAGATATAAAGAGAGAGAAGGAACCTAATAATATTTATTGGTTGCTTACTTTCTGCCAAGTGTTTTACATTAAAATAGATATTATAACCTCAATTTTATAACTAAGGAAAGTGGAGTTCCTGCAGCTTTTAAGTGGCAGAGTTGGTCTTACAGTCCATTTCTGTTCAGCTCCAAAGCCTGGGCTCTTTCTGCTATACTGCTCTATACCAGAACAGCAGCAGTTAATGGCAACAATAGTAGTTACAGTAAATATATGTGGCCAGAACTTTACTAAGTGATTTGTATAGATTATCTAAGAAAACTCTCACATGAACTCTAAAATGGCCATTATTTAGCCACTATTTAGACATTAATGACAAGAGTCAACCCTGTAGAAGGAAAAACATTGAATATATTGAGTTTATACTATGTGCCAGGGACTCTTCTGAGTATCAAGAGATGGAGATAGAAGGAAGTTGTATCTTCCCTTTTAAGCAGCTTGAGGCTAGGGAGAAAACAAATGTATTCCTTCATGATATGTTTGATCCACACTTCTGGGATTTGTGGGGAAGATGGCTCATGGATAACATTTGAATAAAAGAGGCAGGATGGGGAGGTGGGGTGGGGAACGTGGACATACTAACCTGAAGGTAGCATAAACAAAGGAAAAAAGACATGACTTTTCTAGACAGTGGTATAGTGTTGTGAAACTGACTGCTGTGGCTGAAGGGAGGGTACTCAAGGCATGAACAGTGCCATAGTTTGAATGTATGTGTCCCTCCCAAACTCCTATGTTTAAACTTAAACCCCAAGGGTTGGTATTAAGAGCCCTCAGGAAGGGATGGATGAGTGTCCTTATAAAAGGGCTTGAGGAAGCTAGCTAGCCCGTTTTGTTGCCCTTCCACCCATTCACCATGTGAGGACACAGCATTTGTCCCCTATGGAGGACAAGCAGCAAGGTGCATCTTGGAAGCAGAGACAAGGCCCTTACGAAGATACTAAACTTGCTTTAATGTTGAACTTCCAGGCTCCAGAACTGTGGGAAATACACTTCTCTTTCTAATAAAGTACCCAGTTTCAGGTATTTTGTTCTAATGGCACACATGGACAAAGATTTTCAGTGAGAGGGAGAAATGGCCACACTGGGCAAATCCTCAGAT
Organism: Cebus imitator; assembly: GCF_001604975.1. NCBI lineage: Eukaryota > Metazoa > Chordata > Mammalia > Primates > Cebidae > Cebus > Cebus imitator. The sequence goes on along the minus strand of NW_016107366.1, from coordinate 4,509,272 downwards.
GCCGTGCTAAGGAACCTGGGTGTTAGCCCTTTGCTGGAAGGTTTTGGTCATCATTATCACTGGTAATTATTTAGCATTTAATATGTGTAAGGCACAGTTCTGAGCACTTTATCAATGTAGCAACTTGCCTAATCTTTATGACACTCTATAAGGTAAATAGTGGTATAATCTCCATTTTGTAAGTGAAGAAAGTAAGCAACAAAGAAGGTCCAAAACTTGTCCAAGGTCACGTGGCTGGCGAAGGTTAGAGCTGGGATATTCAAACCCATGCAGTCTGTTTTCAGAGCCTACAGTCTTCACTGCCTCATTTGTCTGATGTGAACGATCATCCTGTTCTCTTTAAAGCATTTTCCTTTCATTCTCCCTACCTCTGACCCACCTCAATTGTGGAGAAACAGCAAGCCAGGCATGATTCAGGCATGGGTTGCATAGGGAAGTCTATCTGGGGGTCAGGACTCAAGGGCAAAGCTTGGAGATTTCAGGCTTTGTTGGAACCTGACTTAGAAATCTTTTTCCCTCTATGCCAGTACTGCAGGCTATGACTCAAAGACCAGTGTTAGGGTCCCTAGAAAAGAAAAGACTAGAGCTGAGCAGTGGCTCGGAGCAGGTACCAGCTCTAGGAGATTGGCACGAGGCACAAAAACCAGGTGGATGACCTGGGAATGTAGGCTGAAGCCCAGCCCCAGGAAACAAGGAATGCTGGTCTGGAAAAGGCTTTGGTAGAGAAGCACACTGGACCCCTAGGGCTTCAGAAGTGCTAGGGATTTTCCTGCGACATCTCCGTGCAAATGGTGGCCAGCTGCATAAAGCTGACATGCAGAAAGTACATACAAATGTGTCTGAAAATAGTCCTTGGTCTAGACCTATTTTAATGTATACAGGATATGGCTATTACATGAAGAATTCAGTGAGTTATTGCTGCGGATTAAGAACAGACTGGGAAAATTTATTTTGGACTTTAACATCATCAAACATTCAGTTAAACTCTGAGCATATGGGCACTACTTTTGTATAAGACACTGCCAAGATGAGGAAGAAAAATGTAAATTGCAGTGAGTCATCTTGCTTTTAAAGACATGGTTCCCTCTGTTTTCTTGTGCATAACAATAATCAGTCTTATTTTTCTCTTAGTACCTTAATAACAAATAGCCCGTATTCAGTTTATATTATACACTTTTTTTCTTTAAACTTCTGTTGTTTATACCCACATGCTAATAGACTAACAGAGGTAGTTATTGTTATTAAATTGGGCATTTAATACATACGCCAGATACAATATATGTGAGTCTGGTTGAGGACAGTTGGGTAAGATTGTGTGGTGTAATCGTTTTGAATTAAAAAATATATATTTAACAAGAATCATGAAGAGAGAGGAAAAAGAGATTCATTCAGAGAAACTGGAATTTTCTCATTAACCAAGACATAGTGAAAGATCACACTTAACAAAAGAAACAAAAGAGGAGGTAATTTATTAATACAAAATCCAGGGAGAGACTGCATGAGCCTGTGAGTAGTGCTCACGCATTTGGATAGACAAAAGCTTTTTGACAGCAACTCTCTGCATTCTTGTAACGTGGAAACTGCTTAGTGGCTCATCAACATGGCGCTGCCCATGTTGCTGAGGAGATACTTCTGTCTTTCTGTTTCTTGGGCTTCTTGAGCCCCCAACTTTTCTAAGCTTGGGCAACCATATTTTAGGTTTGAAAATGGTACTTAATTTGCCACATTAGCTCTGTTGTGCAGTTTTGAAAAATTTATTACTAAAACAACTCAGAAAGATATTTTTAAGAATGAAATGTGAGATTACCCATAATCCTACAAAACACTCACTTTCAATTCTCCATTTTCTCTTCTGAACAATGACCATATGCACACATATTTTTCAGAGTTCTAAACATAGGATATAACAAGTTTGAATTATGCTTTTAAACAAACTTATTTTCTAACAAACTATTTTAATATTAATTTCTAAAAATATTTTCTAAATATTATTTTATTTATTAATTTAGTGGCCTAACACTATTACCTATTATTTTTTATTATAATTGACTTGACTAATCCCAAACTGTAGGTGTTTAATTTTTAAAATATTATAATTTTTTGTATATATAACAAATATTGCTACAATAAAAAATTTTGTGTATACCATTTTTTTTTCTGTTTTTGAGACAGAGTTTTGCCGTCTCCCAAGTCAGAGTGCAGTGGAGCAATCTCAACTCACTGCAACCTCTGCCTCTTAGGTTCAAATGATTCTCCTGCTTCAGCCTCCCAAGTAGTTGGGACTACAGGCATGCACCACCATGCCTGGCTAATTTTTGTATTTTTATTAGAGATAGGGTTTCACCATGTTGGCCAGACTGGTCTTGAACTCCTGACTTCAAGTGATCCTCCTGCCTTGGCCTCCTAAAGTGCTGGGATTAAGGCATCAGCCAGCATGCCTGGCCATGTATAGCGTTTTAAAATATTTTTCTTTCTTTCAGATATATATAGCAATGAGTGAGATTACCTGGTCAAAAGGTACAACCATTCTGATGACTTGTGATGTGTAAAATGACCCATGAAAAGGGTGGAAGCCATTTCCAATGCCACAAAAGATGCTGCAATGCTCGGGACCTTCTATTTTTGCCAATTCTGTTTTACAATTCATCATTTTTTTCCTGTTTTAAATATTGTAATTTATATTTATTGAATTAGTAAGGCAATTTTTCCATGTTTGTTTTACCTGTCTCCTTTTGTATGAATCATGTAATGACTTTTTTTGCACATATATTTATGCATATCAGACACAGTGAGACTTTTTGTTGAAAAACTGCTAACCCTTTTGCTAACATGTTATGTTTCCCCTTTTTTATGTTTTCCTGTTATCTTTGTTTTGTTAAATTTTACACAGGTATAATTTATTTTGATTATTGTACAATCTTCTACCATTTCAGGCATTAGAAAACGTCAATTGCAGGAATAAATAGTTTGTGTCCAGTGTTATATTTTTGAAAAATACTGAACACTTCAGTCCATTTTGAACTTTTGTGCCGAAGAATGTAACTATGTTAATTTTTCTTCACCGAAACTCTTAATTTTATCTCAATATTTCAGAGGCTCCTTAGTCAATAAAAGGCTACTTCCATCTTAGAGTGGCCTGCATTTCTTTGTACTAATTTAGGTTTTTATTAAAAATCTTCAGATTTAAAAAATATTGCTAATTTTAAAAAAGCATTGTAAGAACAAACACCATATAAAACTAATAGCAACAAAAGCAAACATTTGTAGGTCAGAGTTAGCCTATAAATGGTCAGATTATGTCCTCTGATCTACACAGCTTTATTGCTACTTTGGTGACCCTTCAGTGTTATAATTTTTCATTATGATCAGTGAATTCCTAAGGATTCATGATTTATAGTTCACAGTCACTGGCCACTGGGGTAGGTACAGTAGCTGACACAGGAGCAGAGGAGTCCAGTCTGATTCTCAGCCTAGTGGCCTTGTTCCTCTGCCACTTGTCCCATAACGACACTTTGCTGAGCCTCTTCCTGTTCAAAGTATTCAAAATAGATCTAACACCCTAGCAGACTAACTAGCTACTCTGTATCTTAATAGAGAGAAAGAATCAGTAGTATAAGTGAAGAATGGAATTTATAATTTTTTTTTGTACAGATATGAACTACTGATTATAGCTCGCGGGAAGGTTGGAATTTGTAATTTTTTTAAATAAAATATTGTTTTCATTTAAAAAAATTGTATCGTTCCTTGGACAGTGGCTTAGAAATTTGTAATTTAAAAAAATATTTCTGGAAGATATTTTTTCCTTGGTAATGTTTCTAAAGCATGATAGAATATAAATCAAAGCTAAATGGAACTTGCTGAGGCCATATTTTTTTCTCTGTTTCAGAAAGAGTGTTAGTGGTCTGGGGATTGCAACATATGGTAGAGAGCAGACACCATCATTAACATAGGATTCATAACAACATATAGTGACTGATCTCAGTAGCCTCAGAGCATATTGGTTTGTGTTATCAGTTTAATGTAAATACTGTCACCTGTTTCATCAAGATGAGCCAAAGGTGGAACATGGTTTAAAACTGTCTTGTCTAACATATCTGTTTCATTGCAATACATAGAACCAACGAGGCGGAGGCTGCTTGTTCTTTGACAAACAGTTGACCTCTTTAGGCTTCAGTTTCATAATTTATGAAAACTGAGACTCGATTTGATTACATAGTTAAGACTATAATATATAGTTATATATATAAAAAATATAGTTAAGACTATATATATTATATATATCATGTATTATATATATAATATAGTTAAGATTATATATTATATATATAATATAGTTAAGACTATGATATAGTTAAGACTATAATAAATAATTTGAGATAGGTAGATATAGGAGCTATAAAAATAAGATAAATGCAGAGAGGTAGAAATAAAGTCAGGATATGGGGTCAGAAATCCTGATTCAAATCCATGCTTTGCCACTTACCAGCTGGGTGACTTTGGAGAAGATTCTAGATCTTTACATGGCGTCATCTGTAAAGCTGAAATAATGGCACCAGACTCACAGTGTTGTGATGATTAAACGATATGTATAATAAAGGTTATATCAAAAGTTATGGGACAATTCCTCAATAAGTGTTTATTATTATCACCCCAAGAAACTGTGTAGAACTAGGTTTGCTGGCAACTGGCAATTAACTGACAGGAAAACAAAGCATTGTGATTTGGGAATAAATGTGATTCTTTTAATCCAAATATCCAGTCAGATCTTTCCAGTGTTAAATCCAGATACAGGCTCTCAGTTCAAGGCATTGCCACAAAGCCTTGAGTAACTATGTTAGGTAGACTTATTGGACAATTAGCTTGCTCATCCCAGCCACTCCAGAAACTGAAATACATTTCCTCTCTTTGTTAAATGTGAATATGTAATCCAGCATGCTTCAAACCCTTGGTCATAATTTTAAAATTTCCATATTTTAATGTGCACATTGCAGAGTATATAAATAATGTCTCCCTTTAATGACAATAATGTCCTCTTGGCTAGCATGACTTGTGCTCACTTTCGCCATGTAGAATTGCTCCAAAAAAGAAATAGGTTGGGCTGGAATGAGAGATTTTCTTTTAAAATTTCTCCAGTTCTTAAGTCAAAAAGTTTATTGTCCCCTCTGCAAATGAAGGAGTGGGAGGACCTTGAAAAATTGTTCCCATTGTTTTCTCTCTGGGCTTGGACATGGGCAGGACACAAATGTCCAGTTAATTTTAGAGTGGGCATGGCTAAGAACTAAGTGTTCAAAAGCAACCAGTAAGCCTCATGTCTCCCTTTATATTGGTCTTGTAGAAGGGAAGGAAGCGGGAAAAGAAGGCAATTTGTTGGATGAAAGTGGAATTGTGCTCCAGGTATGTTGCATATCTTTTTGAATCCTCAGAATAACCCTGGCATGGATCCTCTTTTTAATTAGGTGGAAAGACACAGAGAGGCTAAGTAAATTATTCATGTTCACACAGCTAAAAAGAGGTGAGTGTGGCAACAACCCACTAGCAACTGAATCTGTGTCTGAATCTTTGAACATTGCATAATGTTAACACCACGGGGTTGGGAGTGTTTATCACAATTTTTAGGGTTGCACAGGAATTGAAGGGGCAAGAATTCCTATTTTTGTGGTTCCTAAATAATCTATTAAATAAAAAAGTATATGGTAGGGTGCCTTGGTAGATGGTTTCCCGGCCAGTGATTAAATTTGTGGACTTCTTTTTTTCTTTCTATTTTTGGTCAAGACCAGTTGTCAGCTTCTTCCAAATAAAATAGCAATAAATCTCCTTGAAACAGATCTTCCGTGTCCTGAAAAAAGTTACTTGAGTGGTATCCCTTAGCTAAGCAAGTGTAGGGAGAGTATGTTTCATTGTTCTGTTGTCTGAAAGCCTAAAGATCTTATATGGGAAGTGGTTCTCTGTGACAAAAAGTATTGGGGTGAAGCTGCAGATGCTGGGGCCAGTCCTAGCCCTGCTCTTCTGAGGACAGTTCCTGCTCTGAGAACTGACAGTAGTATGTGGGACCTCAGGGAGTGAGGAACATTTGGGGTATAGGCAGTGATGTATTTACTGGTAAACTGATTCTCCAAAACAAAACAAAAAAACCCAAAAGCTTTTGTTCCTTTCTCACCATGGCCGATCTAAAGCTACCAACATGACAGAAATGAGTGGGAAGAGACACATGTATTCTGGATCTCTTTCGAAACCACAGGCTCCAGCACGCCCAATGGTGGAGATCTATTAGGGTGTGAGGACTTCTGCGCTGAATGTTCCATTAGCGAAAAGGCTTCCTGGAATGAGAGAACGCTCAGCTTCTCTACTAGGCCCCAGATCTGATTTTCAAAATCAGGATCGCTAGTGTAGCCAACATCCACCTCTGCTGTGGAGACACAATTGTCAGTCTCTTCATCTCTGAGCAACAGACACAATGCCACTTCAGCATCCTAGGGAGATTCCACTGCAGCCTGAATCTTTACTGCCTCTCCTCCGTGGAACAACTGACTAAATGTCCCATTCTCTCCACCTGGGGTAGGGACCAGTGTCAGAGGTGAGAGCACGTTCTGGGAAGGTCCTTGCCCTACTTAGCTGGAAGTCCCCTTCATTGAATTTAATACTGGAGTGGGCTGCCAACCCTGGAAACCCACTGCCACTGAGGCCGACGGTTAAGCTGGCCACTTAATCCAGGCTTAGCATTTCCTAAAAGAGCCCTGAAGCTAGTTTCTGTTCAGAAGTTGGAGCAATGACTCAGGAGGAGGCCAAATGAACTCCTACCCCTTAAACATGCACAGCAATTTCTGGATGCATTGTGGGGAGTGGGGCCACAATCTGCCAAAAGATGGGACTTTGTTCCCCAAGAAAAGTGATTACAAGACGCCCGGCAAAGAGAAATGTATTTGTCCCTGTTGCTACAATAGGAGAGTTAACAATCTGGGAAGATTTCCGAACACAGGCAAATGAAAACAGTTCACCTAACCCCCATGCAAATTATAAATTTCCTCCCTTATACAAAAAGTCATGAGAAATGACAGCAAAACTGTATATTTTCTAATTTTTGAACTTTTAAAGTTCTAGTTTGGTCTTTGCATCAAAATAAAGAGACGTTTATAAAAGCCATTTCCCTCTCTTTCCCCACTATGCTCCTTTGACTTGCTCTTCCCCCTGTAGGGTCCCTTGAGTCATTCAGAGAAGGAGAGTTAATAGCACTGAGCTGGTGATGAAGCTCCTTTTAGGACATGTGGCTTCACAAAGAGAAATACTTCCAGGTAAGTCAGACAGTTGGATGTCTTGAGCAAATCTTGAAAGAGGTAGGGAAGAAAGCAGTTGTTGGGTAGTGCTCCTAAGAAAAACGCTCACATGAGGAGGACCAGCTTCTTGTGGATCTCCAGGTCTCTGACCACAGCACTGAATTCCTCAAAGGATATCTTCCCATCGCCATCCTTGTCCAGGATGATGATGGTTTTGTCTACCAGCTGCTGGAGCTGCCAGTCCTTCAGGTTGTTGCCCACCATCATCTTCAGCACCTGGAAGAGCTCCCCGTTGGAAATGTAGCCGTCTTTATCCATGTCGTAAATGCTGAACGCAAACCTCAGCTTCTGCTCCTCGTCGCTCTTGACGCTGAACTGGGAGGCCCCCCGGATGAATTCCTTGAAGTCCACCTCTCCATTGCCGTCGGTGTCGAAGACGTCGATCACTCGCTGCACCAACGGGTTGTGGCGCAGCTCTGGCAGGGACATGAACTCCTCCACGCTCAGAGAGCCTGATTTGTCCAAGTCCAGCTTCTTAAAGCTCCTGCCCAGCCTTTTGATTTCATCATTGTCAAAGTGGGAGCACATCTCAGCCGGGTAACTGGCCTCGTTTCCCATCGTGGACATCTGGCAACGGCCGGGGCTCGCAGGGTCGGAGGAGGGAGCAGGGGTGGTGCGCTCGGGCCGGGCGCGGGCCCAGTCGGTTGAGTGGGGGTAGAAGGCTCCTGGGGGGAGTGGGAGTCAAGCAGCAGGGTAGGGGAGCGGAGGGAGGGGCGGCAGGTCAGTGAGGGTGGGTGGAGAAAGGGGGGTAAAGGGGGAGGAAGGGGAGGAGGGCGCTGTCTGGACAGGGGTATAGGGAGGAGAAAGTGGAGCCTGGGGGTGCCCAGGAGAGGCAGAGGTGGAGAGCTGGGCTGCCCCTCCTATTTTCCTCCTCTCAAACTCCTTGTACCTTTCCATGATAACCCCGATTTCCCTGGCAATTATTTTATCTACTTATTTCCTTTTATTCCCCTCTGAGAAAGTAAACTCCAAAGGGGAAAGGGTCACATCTGTATTATTCACTGCAGTATCCCAGCAGCACAGTGCTCCACAGGCAAGATGTGCTTAATAAATATATGCCGAACGACTGAGCTGCAACCAAGGACACTGCAAACTTACTTTACTGGCCTAGCGTAAGGACAAAACGAGGTGACACATCAAGGCATTGATAGAGTGTGGTTTCCACTATTCTCTGGGAGGGGAAGTCAGGGTTGACATCCTTCTGTACCTTTTTCAGGACATAAGATTCAGAGTGTAAGAGACCACGCTGATATCACACAGAATTTCTTGCATGCATCACCTACAGGCACTAACATATTCCTGAGGAGTATAAACAATTCAGGGCGTTTTCCAAGAAGACCCAGGTCTCCAGAGCACAGCCTCTGTTACTTTCTTCCCTCCAATCCATCATCTCATGCCCAAGTCCCATCATTGTTGTTGGTGCCTCAGGGCAATTCTGCAGAATACTTCGGGGGAATGGTTGCAATGTGTCCAAAGAAGCCTTTTGTGTGTGTGGAGAGTGACAGTCGCCTCTGGATGATCTCACTTTTCTCCTTTTGTTTCAACTAGATCTGTTCTTTCTGTTGGAGGTGAATCTCACGTGCCTTCTCATATTCCTTCTTCCTTTAGGAACAAGTCAGTTACTCCAAATGCATAAGAAACAAATGTGGTTCAAGAGCAAACAGTTCAAAGGGAGACGGGGAAACCTCAGGCCACTAAATCGAACTGAAAGAGGCAAACACTCCTTCGCTTTAAAAAATGTCGGCAAGTTCTGTGTTCTTTAGTTCAGCCAAAAGATCAGTCTAAAGATAAGCATGCTGAAATAAGCAAAACTAAGCCACTGACCACCTTATCATTAGGTCTGGCTTTTTTATTTTCCTCTATAAACACATGATAATCTATGGATATGTTTTAAAGCTGATAGTGGGTATTACATAAATGAAACCCCTTTTCCCAATTGGACTGTGATATTGGAACATGCTTTATTTTACTTGCTTGCTTTTCAGTTATTCGGAGAAATGAGCAGGGTACAGTTTGGATACAAACCTACTGAATTTGCAGTGTTAAGGATACCACCTGAAATTATATTACAGGATGCCCAAAATCAGTGTTGGTCTCTAAATGCTTCCAACCACTGTAGCGTGTGTTCTTTCTAAAGCGCAAAGACCTTTCTGGACTCTCTGGGGGAAATACTCAGGCCCTGGAGCTGCAGTTCTGAAAAATCAGAAACCTCAGGGGCAAGGACAGAACTCTACCTTTTGGGCATGCAGTGGGGCCCGGAGTCTCTAGAATTGTGTTATTGGCCTCATCTTCTGTCTTTGATCACAGCATAGTCCCGCTTCTTGGCTGCAAGTGAAAGACTCTACCTCGAAGAAGCTTAGCACAAAAGGTAATTTGTTGGAAGAATCTCACATAATCAGAAGAAGAGCTGAATGATTCAGTCTTAGGAAGGGTGAGGATCCCACTGGGTTTAAGGAAAACTTGGAACCAAGACCTCAGGACCAGTTATGTAATTTGCAGCGTCCTTTGTTTGAAAATGATTAAGAACTTCAAGATGGCCACAAGAGAACATTAAACAAGTACAGGACCTTATGTGAATGCATGGGCCACATGCCCATGAAGCTGGCCCTACAAGGAGCTGCGCCCAGTGCCCTCTCTGTGCCTTTCGCATACACTTCTCTTTCCTTAACTCCCTCCTATAACAAAGCAATTCCTCCACATTACAGAGGACATGACCACTGACAGATTCTAAGTTAAGACTTTGGAGTTTTATCATCAGAAAAGACAGACTTTTCCCTGTTCTACTTAGATGCCCATAAATCCCAGTAGCAGGCTCTGATTGGTCTCACTTGGGTTGCGTTCCCACCCCTGAGCCATCGGACATGGCTTACAACAAATGAAAGCTTCTATTTGAACCTCATGGGTGGAGCTGGGGTGGGGAGTGGGGGCTGGGTAGGAAGAGCAGGTACCAAAAGAAGCACATGCTCACTTGTCAGAATGGGTAATGCTGAGCAGACAGAACAACCGATGGGCGTTAGACAGGTCCATTAGTGCTGACTCTGTAGGAGAGAGGAAGTGTTTTCAACTCCCTTCAGTTTTGCCAACTGAATGGGCCACAGATCTTGCTATTGCTACAGGTCTCCACTAGCTCATTCATTTCTGCCTGGTCTGTCTTATTATTTGCTAAATATCCCTTCGCCTCTGTGTAGATAGAATCAGTATCCCATTTGCAGACATTCTTGAGAGTTTTACAAACTGTGGGTTACAACATGTTAGTGAGTGGTGAAGTTGGTTTAGTGAGTTATAAGCAACATCAAAAAAGTAGAATAGCAGATTACTGAAGAGAAAGTATCATCAGGTAAAGGGAAGTACTGTTACTTCATAAAGCTGCTGTTTCCATTATATTGACATATAGCTATGTAAAACTAAATATAATATATACATGATAAAGGCATACCAGGCCATTCTGGATTTGCAATATGACATTTTCTTTCTTGGGTTACAGTAAAAAAGACAGTCTGACATATGTTATGGAACACAGTGTTTTGATATCTTATGTTATAGGCTCATGCCATGAGAATAACTCAACAGCAAAAACACCTTCATACTTGTTGATTCTCTGTGAGATCAGTATGTGAGGATAAAGTAGATGGATCTCGAAATAATAATCTATAGCAGTACTATCCAATTATATATGTAGTTTTAAAATTTTTTAGTAACATTAAAAAGTAAAAAAGTGAATTTTAATAATATATTTATATTAACCCAATATATGCAAAGTATTACCATTTTAACATGTAATCAATATTGTCATTTATGAATGAGTTCTTTTACACCTTTTTGTACTGTGTGTATTTTATATTTACAGCACATCTCAGTTACAGCTCACAACATTCCCAGTGCTCAGTAACTACATGTGACCATCATATTGGACAGCACAGATCTAGACAGTTTAATGGAAAAGGAAAGGTTTGGAAGCTGAAATATTTAATGGTTGAATTATTGTCCCAATTGACTGAATTAATTAGGTATAAAAGAGGTATTATTAGGTATTATATTTTATAAGGTAGAAAGAATTGAAAATGGGGACGACCCAACATCAAATCTTATCTGTTCACTTAGTAGCAGTAAAACCTTTGACACGTTGCTTGACATTAATTTTCTCATACGAAAAATGGGGCTAATCATATCTATTTAGTATAGTTTTATGAGTATTAAAGCTAATGTTAGTCAATATAAGTCATTATCATGATTGCTATTGTTACTAATTTTATTGTTGCTTAACCTGCTAGTAGAGACGAAGGCTTAAAGGATACCAGCCTGCCCTGGACACTTAAGTGTACGTACGGCCACATAACAACACTCCTCATGCATCGGTTGCAATATGCCACACACTGCTCACACACTGTGCCAGCACTCAAGCCGCCTCCTCCAGTTCAGAACTCTTTGAGGACTGAACGTAGACCTTCCGTAACAGACTTGAGAAATGCAGTAACCAACATCACTGGCCCATCAGGCACTCTTAGGGATTCCTCACAAATCTTGCTCTGTTGCCTAGACATTCTCCTGAGTAATTCCTTCATAGTCATTTAGAAAGGAGCTCCCCGTGTGAAAACTTTTAATCAGCTGTATTTCCCTATGTGAGTGTGTGCTTAGGAGGTAGCAAAAGGGTAATGGAGAGAGCATAGCGGGTAAGTAGTAGGTTCCAGCCTCAGCTCTTTCCCTCATTAGCTGTGAGCCTTTGAGTGAAGCTGTTACTGCATCAGTCTCAAAGTCCTCATCTGTGAAATGGTGGTAATACTTATACCTGCTTAACCTACTGATGTGTTGTTATGAGAGTCAGACGAGGCAGAGTATATAGAAATCTCACAGGAATGTTGAATGGTCACACAGACAGTACTGGGAAGATGGTACCACTTCACTAAAATAATTCAGGTGTCCAGGCAGATCCATTCTACTCTGTGCTGCAGAGGATGTAACATTATGCTAAATCTGGAGTTTTAGTCAATGTGAGGTTGAGTTCCCATTGTTCTACATTTCATAAACCGTGTGGTTCAGCATTATTATGGGACTCAGCACCATTGTTCTTAGTCATTTCCATGGAAAACACTATTTGTTACTTTTTCTGTTCAGCACTGTGGATTGACGTGGACTGTGGGACATCCACTGAAGTAGGTAAATTAAAAGGGCTGACTGACTGTTTTGGAAGAAACCAGGAGCCTTGATGGCACTTCTATTTCAGCAAGTCATTTTTTTTTTTCCCTCAAAAGTTTTCAAACAAAGAACTATGAGTTGGTCACATGTAAAAATAACTGACATTAGAAAATGAAACTGACAGAAATGGAAATGATGAGATCTGAGGTTCATAATAAAGCTTCATTTTTCAAGCCAGTCAGGAGACCAGGTTCCTCAACAGGGTCACACAGCTATTCTAGAAGCTATACAGGTGGTTCTTGACATCTGGTTGGAAGCTCTCACCTTTCTGTAGCACTGCCGGTCACCATATTTAATAACCATTAAAGTACTGACATTAGCCAGTGTAGACTGTGGAATCAGCTTAAGTTTAAACTGTTTCTGAGCATCAGGTTTGTCATTTGCAAAGGAGGAATAATATAGTGGTATCGTAGCATTATTGTAGTTATATGTGAGATAACACCTATAATAAAAAATATTTTTAGAAAGCATCTAAAATAGTGTCAGCACACAGGTACTGAATATATGTTATACCTTGTCTCTTTTATTTTCCCTTTCCTAATTCTTTTTTTTTTTTTTTTTTTTTTTTTTTTTTTTGAGACGGAATTTTGCTCTGTTGCCTAGGCTGGAGTGCAGTGGTGCGATCTTGGCTCACTGCAACCCTCATCTCCCTCATGTTAGTCAATATAGTCAGTCATTATTACATTGAATATAATCATTAAATCATTATTAAACCCCTTTATTGAGGTTTAAGGAATTCTTTTGCCTCAGCCTCCCGAGTAGCTGGGACTATAGGTGCATGCCACCATGCCCGGCTAATTTTTTGTATTTTAGTAGAGATGGGGTTTCACTGTGTCACCCAGGCTGATCGTGAACCCCTGAGCTCAGGCAATCTGCCTGCCTCGGGCTCCCAAAGTGCTGGGATTACAGGCATGAGCCACCATGCCCAGCCCCGTTCGTAATTTTTCATTTGCTTTTATGAAGCAGAAATTTGACTATGACTGTATATATGTATTTTACCTTTTTTGGATGTGACAAACCTTATTTCAAATTTAAATTCACTTAGAAAATGTATATTGAGCATCTCCTATGTGCCAAGGCAATGGGGTTTTCTGCAATGAATAAGGCATAGTCTCCTGAGAAATACAGTTTCACCATTGAGAAATCTATAGTTTAAGAAGCAGTATGGCTTTAAGCCATACTATACTGACTATTTGGTCAGTATTTTATGTTTACCATGTATATTCAAAAGGATTAGGAATAATATGTTTGGTTTTCTTTTGTAATACTGAGATGGTGCTTAATGAGTTTTGGTGTGTATGGCTTTAAATAAGAGTTTTGCTATTTAACAACTCTGTGACCTTGGCCAAGTTACTTATCTGAATCTTTTCACTCATCTGTAAAATAAGGACAATGATTACTCACAGCATCACTTTCAGGATTAAATGAGATAGATTATAAGAAGTAGGCTCAATGCCTGTCACATAGTAGGTACAGAAATGGTAGAGATTATAATTATTGCTTACTTTAGGTTGCATAAAAACTCAGATAGACTGTTTGCATACATACACACAGATATATTCAGCTATTTATTTGTTTTCTCAACAAATATTTATTGAGCATCTACTATATGAGACGAATACCTCACTGACCTAGAGTGGATACTTTTCTTGTTGTCCCTGTTCTCCTGGAGCTTACAGTTTTGACAGGAAGATGGACATTAACTAAATTATCATGTCCATAGACGTAAAGGGGCACCTGCCTTGAGAAGTACATGGTGCCGGGAGAGTTTGGACAACAGGAAACCTTTACTGGGAAAATGATTCACCTACACTCTTAAGTAGAAGTTAAGTAGATATTCTTGGAAGGAATGAGTTTTCCAGGTAGAAGAAGCTCCATGTGCAAAGAGGCCCTAGGGCAGGAGGAACAAAACAAGTAGGAGGGACTGAAAGAACACCAGTGTGACCGGACTAGGGAGGTCAAGGGAGAGCATGGTATTAGATGAAGCGGTAAGATGGTTTGAACATTCCTCACACAATGAAGAAAGGGCAACATTTACTCAATTATTCTTTTTTATTTTTTGAGACAGAGTCTCGCTCTGTCACCAGGCTGGAGTGCAGTGGCACTAGCCAGCCCACTGCAACCTCCGCCTCCTGGGTTCAAGCAACAATTCTTCTGCCTCAGCCTCCTCAGTAGCTGGGACTACAGGTGTGCGCCACCACACTCAGCTAATTTTTATATTTTAGTAGAGACGGTTTCACCATGTTGGCCAGGATGGTCTCGATCTCTTGACCTCGTGATCCACCCGCCTCAGCCTTCCAAAGTGCTGGGATTACAGGCGTGAGCCACCGAGCCCAGCCTCAATGATTCTTTATAGGGCATAATTTATTCAATCATGTTTTAACATGTAAAGGATTGGGGCATTCAGAGATGGTCTTTGCTCAAAAGCTTACTGATCACTGAGTGAACTGAGGTATTAAAGAGCTATAATGAATAACACAAGATGGACACAACAAACATGTCATCAGAGAGGTAAGGGAAAAGAACTCTGAGAACTCAGAGAACGGAGAAATTACTTCTTGCTGGGAACAATAGAGGAATACTTTTCTTCATGAGGTAGACAAAAGGAACAAGTACCATAATCACAGAAGTGGGCGAGGGTGCAGGTGTAGACATTAACAAATTGCTTATTATGGCTGAAGTACTTGAGCAAAGTAGCAGAAGATGAGCTAGATGAAACCAGGTGAAGCAGGGTTTTGAATATTTGGCTGAGACGTTGAGTTTCTATCCAGTAGGGAAAGCACAAGCTTTATCAAAAGAAAAACTTAATCAGCATTATGTTCTGGAGAGATGAATCTGGCACTGTGGGTAGATTGAACAGGACAAAAGAATCGGTATCTGGGAGAGCAGCTAGGAAACCATGAAAAATACAAATGCTTGTGTAGAAGAGCCTGAGCTGGGATCAAAGAGGCACTAGAAGTAAAATGTGGAGTGTATTAATTATTTTGCAAGAGCTGCTGTAATGAAGCAGTGCAAACGGGGTGGCTTAAACAGAAATTTATTGTCCCCTCGTTCTGGGGGCCAGGAGTCTGAAATCAAGGAGTTGGCAGGGCCACGCTCCCTTTGAAACCTACAGGGCAAGCCTCCCTTGCCTCTTCCTAGCTCCTAGTGGTTTGTGATCGTCTTTGGCCTTCCTGACTTGCAGATGGATAAATCCAGTCTCTGCCTTCATCATCACATGGTGTTCTCCCTGAGTTTCTCTGTCTTGGTGTGGTAGATGGCTTCTTATAAGGATACCAGTCATATTGGATTCGGCGTTCACTCTTACTGCAATTTGACTGCATCTCAACCAATCACATCTGCAATGACTCTATTTCCAAATCAGAACACATTCTGAGGCATTGAGAATTAGGACCTCAGAACCTCAATATCTTTTTTTTGGTGGGGGGGACACAATTCAACCCATAACACTAGGCTGAAGTCTTATTGGATAGAAGGACAGAGGGAAGGAGCTCAGAGGAGGCCCCAGATGTGTGTGCACTGGCTTTCCAACCAGCTAGCTCTAAGCTTTCATGTTTCAGGAAGCTACCTATGTTGTGTGAGAAGAGGGGCATCTCTATAAAGGCTCCAGGGCTCTCCCATGACGTTGCCTTCTCATCCAGCACATCCTGAAATTCTACCAACTCCCACAGCCACATGGGGAGGAACTGTCCTCAGGTACGCTGGAGGAAATGTCTAAAAATCTCTCACATTTTTAGACTTGGTTTATGCCTTTTGTGAGAAAGAAAAAAGATGGCTTTTCCAGTACTTTGGAACACCTAACATCAAGAGCCACTAGATGGCAATCTTCACACATTTCCACGCTTCCTCTGCTTCCTTCAAGCCGGAATCCTCAGAGCCCAGAGGCAACTCCTCTCTACACAGGGAATAGAGGTGAGGGAGGAGTCCCATTTCCTGTGATCCCCCACAGATTTTAGTGCATGGAAGTCTAAAAAAAGTGGAAGGAAGACTGTATCTCACAATAGTCCTCATCAGTTTGAGCACCGTTCATACCTTTTAGTTGCATAGTAAATAGCATTTCATAAATATTCATGATTTGTTGAATTTAACCAGGGGGAAAGCAAGAACTCTTAACAGTATGTGGTCTTGGGTATAATTTATGCCCAAGCATGTCAGGTATATAAAAGGGGGGACTCTTATTCCAAGAGACCTGTTTACTTGATCATTAGCAAGGGTGAAGGAGACACTTGCTGAAATGAGTTTTACTTCTCTCAGAATCCAAAATTCTATCATTATAGTAGCCAGAGAGCAGCAGCCCTAATCTTGTGATGATATGGAGAGAGGGGAAAACAAGACTAGAGAATTGTAGGTCTGGGGCCTGTTCACACAGGAGCCCAACTTTGAAATGCCATTGACTACGTGCAAAGCCCAAGTTACCATTGTTTCTATAAAGATCTGTTTTAAGTGCAGCCTAATGGTTTGTATAAAGCATCTTCAGGTTTTCCCACTTATGGTTAGATGCTGAGCTGGAGGAAAGAAAGAACGCAACTCTACAAAAGTTATTTAAACCAGCGCTTTGAAACGTAGAAAATTTCAGATCCATGCATTTCTCATTGTCCAATAAAAAATTATTTAATTCTGTAACATATAAATAAAAAGTGTTTATGTCGGAGTTGGAGTTACAAGATGCTTGTAATGTTAGGGTGCTCCTGCTTTTTTTGGAGATGGGTCCAAGATGGGCTTGTGAGGGTGGGTGCACCAGCTGTAATTTCTTGTCTCTGCTTATTATTCACCAAATATATATATATTTTCTGTGTGCATGGTTCTATAATTAGGGAAAAAGGAGGGAGCATTTGTTAAGCCAGGTGTTCTTCATAAACTATGTCATTGACTATATTTCACCCTCGCAGGCAGGTTCCTGGGTTTGGAGGAAGATCTGAAGTTTTAGAAGCTGCACAGCTTGCATAGACACACAGTGGTGGAGCTGGGAGTCAAATCTCGGTATGTTGCTTCCAGAGCTGCAATTCTTCTCTATTCTAAACTGCCTTCCATATAAGATAGAAAATATTCCTGCCTTTAAGAGGTAATAGGGAAGGTACAAGGCTGAGTGCAGGAAAAGTAAAGGCCTATAATTTCCTTGTGGGTTCACCTGTGTTTGCATAACAAGTGGGCCAAAGAAAGCAGCCACCTGTAAATTTTAGAATTCCTGGGTAGGGGGCACTATTAAGAGAACATACAATTCTGTCCTTCCAGTATGATTGGGTGCAGCGTCTTTGGAGGGCAAGGCCATTGCATTGCTTTTAATTTCACGTCTCAGTGTTTTACTCAGGTTTTGCTTGGAGGGTTCTCCCATTACAGGGGTTACCTCCTGCAGGAAGCCTGCTCTGATTCCTTCTGGCTCTTCCATGAGTGAATTATGGCCTTGTTTGTGTCACTGTTTACCCTGTATCTTCAGCTATTGCTGCCCCGTGGAGGTGTGGAATTGGTTCTTTTTTTCACAAGTCTGTCTTGAGCTCCTGTGAGCTCCCTGTCTATGAGCTCTGTATTCATTTCGGCCCTGGCTGCACCCAGCATGGGACACGGTATGTGGGAATTCAAAACATGTTTGCTGATGGATGGATGGGGGAAAGGAAGACAGCAAAAGAAAAGGAAGGAAAGAAGGAAGGAAGGAGAAGAGAGGGAAGGGAAGGAATGAAGGAAAGGAAGAAAGGAAAGAAAGGAAGCAAAAGAAAGAACAAATCAATTTGTTCTTGTAGCAAGCCAGATGAAAATGAGCCTTTCTGAGACTGGCTTCCCTTTCTTCAGGCCCAATTTTATTCCACATCATAAAAGAACACACATACAACTTTGTGCTCCTTCAGGTTTTCAGAGCACACTACCTGGATAGGTTCCACCTGACCTTATACTTGGCTTAAATATTAAACTTAATTACATGGGCTATGCTAAGGAAAGCACTCAGCTGTCAAGGTGGCTTTTGATATACACGAGTTTTCAATTTAAAGCAATCTACAGTTATTAACTCTCCTTGCCTCCCCATAACTTTCATCAGGTTGAATAGCAGTGACGTTTTAAATGGAAAAGAGAAGGGGTAGGAATGGGAGAGGGGTAGGAGGGTGTTAAGATGTGGCCTAGCTGTCAAGAGCAGAAAAGATTGCATTAAAACTCGGCCCTCCCCCGCTGCCCTAGCCTTTCCCTTTGAGTTTTTAATATGAATCAAATATAAACTGGATAGAAAACACTGACCAGCCTTGAAGCTTCTCAATGTGACTTGTGAGATTCCCTTTGACTTTCAATGTGTAGTTGACTAACCCTTCCCTTTCCTCTTCCAAAAAGTTAACAGAGGGAAGAATGGATCTGCTATGAGTAAACTCCATTTTATTAATATTAATAGGTAAACACATATTAATATATCAGATGTGCATTTTGGAGGTCCTTGGGAATCAAGTCTGGGTACCTGTTTGGGGATGCGGAGCCCGGGATGGGGAACCCAGGCTCGAGGCCAGTCAGTCCACTGTCCTCTGTGCTCTGGGATTCAGATCTTCAATTAGTTAGGCCAGGAATCCTCTAAACAGTCGTACTTGTGAATCACAGTGTCTCTTTGCTGGCCATGATACATGGTCCTTTATTTTAAGGGAAACAAGTTTAGCCAAAGGTTACGGAATTGGTTTGTGGCAGTGTCAGGAAAATTGTGATTAACACTCTCCTTCAGCACCTACTATGTGTCAGGCACTTTGATATATGTTGTCTCTATTCTTTGTACCAAGCCAGAAACATAAAATATCTCCATTTTGCAATGTAGGGAAGTCAGGGAGGTTAAGCAATTTGTGTTCATGACATTTTCACGTGGATGTTTTAATACCGTGGTTATTTTTACTTTTGCAACTATACCATGCTCCTTCAAAACAAAGCATTTAAGCTTCCATTTTTAAATTACCTCATAATGAGGGTAATAGACATCTTCACTCCATCCCTGCCCTGTGGATCCATCTTTTAGTGGGTGAAGGTAAAGGCTAGAGGAGGAAGGCTCAAGAATGGGCTGAAGGTCAGCGGAGGCTGGTGGTCAGGAACAGGATGAGGTAAAAGATGGGGAAAGTTCAGATATGGGGCGCTGTTTCCTGCTGCACACTCTCCCTGGTAATAAAATTAGAGAGGCCGGCCTCTCTACACCATATCGACAGGCTCCCTCGACCTGAGGTAGAAGATGCAAGGTGGGAGGAGACCAGCCTCAGGTATTTATTCCCTGGCAGTCCTCCAGGCAGGTCATTTGCTGGACAGTTGAATGATTTCCTTTTGGATTGTTTCAAAATATGTTTCTCCTTTTCCCTACTCCATGCAATCAAGGTCCCTGGGTTCCAAGATTAGAGCTTTCACTCTCATGTTTGGTTTCTTGCGTAGTATTTGCTTCCCTCAGTCCTCAATAATAATGGAGGAGACCCCTGGATTCAGTAAGAAAATCTTGCAACAATCAAGCAAGATATGCATTAAACTGAGGCTCAGAGAGGTTAAGTAATTTTCTCAAGGACGTAGAGCTGTTTCCTCCTAGTGATGGGAGAGCAATGGTGGTCTGACTCCCAAGACCAAGGCCATTAAATTGGACTTGATTGTACTTCTCTCTCCTTCCCAACAAGTGCAAGCCATGGTCTCTCTCCCTGCAGGCTGAACCCCTGTCTGGAGGTGCAGGTGCTCTCAGATGGTCGGCCTGCAGACACTTTTCTGTGGCTGACCCCGCCCCCCATTCTTCTGCCACGAGGGACAGTGCGGGACATTCTTCTGCCCTTCCAGATCTGCTCTTCACCTTTCTTCATCCTGCTTTGTGCCCTGGGAGGTCGGCCTCTCTACACCATATCGACAGGCGCCCTCTACCCGAGGTAGAAGATGCAAGGTGGGAGGAGACCAGCCTCAGGTATTTATTCCTTGGCAGTCCTCTAGGCAGGTCACTGTGGGCTGGCTGTACCCCGGGTCAAATGGCCCTGGCTCTTAGCCCTCTCCCACCTCCTCCTGGGTTCTAGAAATGGCTCTTAATTCTTCCCTTTGAACTTAGATATGGTAATGGCTCCTTCACTTTCCCTGCCCTGGGAGACTGTAGTATCTTTGTTGGTTTCCTTATACCATACTTTTGCAAATGGTTTTATAAAAATTCTTTTTGATCATTGGAGTGTTCTATCTGCTCCCCACCAAGATCACACTGTTTCTTCTTTCTTCCTGACTAGTCCCATTTGGTAAAAAGTGCATTTTTCAAACCATTATTTAAAGGAGCTTACAAAAAGAGGTTGTCATCTGGGTATCTTAGTCATCGCTTGAAGAATTTTAGAGGTTGCTAAGCTGTGGTCTGCTGCCTTGCTTTCCTGGTTTGTGAATAACAGATTTCATAAAACTCTTGCCCTGGAGCTCTTAAATTCACTTGAGAAATTGAAAAAAAAAATTACCTTTTTTTTTTTTTTTTTTTGCTGAGTCAAAAGAAAATGAAAGAAATTTACACCCTGCCATGTGTTCTCCCCAGTGGAACTGATTGACAATGAGGCCACTGCAGGCAGAGGCACAGGTGTGCAGGGAGGACCGTGGGGAAACATCTGAGGTCAATTTAAAATTCCTCTTCGAAAATTGCCAGAGCCTGGTTGGCAGAATTGGACCTGCAGTTTCTTAAGTGACTCTGGGGAGCAGATAAAGCCAGGAAATTCAGGAAAAAAAAGTGAGTTTATCTTCCAGAGAAACTGCAGCTACATAGCTCTGGGGCTGCAAGAGATGGAAGGTGAATAGGTCAAGGTTCTCACATTGGGCCGGCATTAATGTCCAACTGCCAGAAATGGGGAAAAAAGGTACCTTTCATATTTTATGACTAGGTCACCATAGAATTTGTTATCTAAATTAGAACTCTTCCTTCAGAGTAAAAGAAGGTGTTTAATTGCTCTTTAGCAACAGACATACACAGGGACTGACACTGGCAAAAGGGAAGGGAAGGTAAAAAGTAAACTGAAGAATGGCGTCCTCGGGGGTCAGGGGCACCCGTTGGGAGGGGATCTATCCAGAGTATATGGCTGGTTCTGTCGCACTGTGCTGTGCACTGCCCCCCCTTGGTAGGGGGAAGGAGGAGGGCCGTGTGTATGATACAATCATTTTATTTATTCCACCCAAGAGCCACTGATGAGATGAAGAAGCTAAAGCTGCCTTTCCCTTGAATTTGGCCTGTTAAAAAATGCAATTGAAAAAATTTTGTTTTTCAAAACCATCTTTTCTTTTTTTGTCTACACTTAATTTGGTTTTGTTTGAAATTACTGATAAATCCATATAGCCCTGTAACATATATGGTGAAACCTCATAATCCTTAAGAACATGGGTAACTTTGTGGTTATCATATTTAGGAATATGCTCAATATTTGAAAAGCATTATTGCATTTCATTTTTACCACCATCCTATAAAGTATGTATGACTAGCTCCCCAGTTTGTAGAAGCTGAGCCTCAGGATGCTCAAGTACCGTGTTCTGTTATCACAGTTGGTAGAGCAGGGATTCATATCTAGAACTTTCTCCAAAGCCCATGTTTCTAACCATATTCTACTGTATAGAATACTGAATATTCATATTTTAGGATAATATTAAGGGAAGTCAGAATCACTGTATTAAAGCTGGGAGGACCTTTGCTGATGATTAAATTCAAATACCTCATTGTGCAGATGGCTGGTGGTAAAAGAAGCAGCTTTCAAAGTCTACAGAGAGTAGAAGTTGTTGGTTGCTTATTCAACATCCATTCTTCTGTCTCCTCTTTCCTAAGGGAATCCTAAATAAAATATTTAGGTCTTCACACTTCTCGATGTGACCCTATGTTTCAAGGGAGGCTGTGCAATTGCCAGTTCTAGGGGATCAGTTGTGATTGGCCTAATCCATCATGGTGAACCCATTCCCTCACCACTGATTGGCTTAGACACAGGCAGAAGATAAAATTTTGGCCAATGAAATATGAGGAAATCTAATGGAGGGCTCCTGGGACTATTTCTTCACTTTAAAAAGAGCCATAGAAAGATACCTGAAGATATCCTGATGTAGGGATAGGAAAAATGAGTACTTCTATTATTTATTCTTCATTGTGCTATGCTTCCATAAATGACCTCTTATTCTCAGAACAGATGACATGACAGGTATTATCATACCCATTCACAGATGAGGAGACTCAGACTTCAGAGCATTAAGTAATTCAGCTGTTAATTGGTAGAGACAGGATTCAAATCCAGAAATGTATGGCTTCAAATGTATCTTATTTTAGGTTAGATACTTTTACTTTGGAATAAATTTAACATAAGTTTATGTTAATGATTATGTTGGTAAGTCTCCAATAGTGTGTTCCCTTCTGTGTGTCCAGGTAGAGTTAGGTTCTGAGTCTGCAGAGCTGTGTGTCCTTAGGTCCTCCTCCACCTAGGAGTCAGATGGTTCCTCTAGCTGGTGTCTTGGTCAGATGTTCCCCTGAAATGACAATACCCTAGAGCCTTGCATGTGATCAGGGAGGTTAAAATCATTCGGTACTGCTGGCTCTGGGGACAGGATTGGGAGGCTCCTTTTGTCTTAATGTTTTGCTCCAATTTTTTTTTAATTAAAGATCTTTTTTGTAAAGACAGAGTCTCACTCCATTGCCCAGTCTGGTCTTGAGCTCCTGGGATCAAATGATCTGCCTGCCTTGGCCTCCCAAAGCACTGGAATTACAGGCATGAGCCACTGCACCTAGCCTTGTCTTGCTGTTAATTCTGAATCACTTGAAGATGTTGATTTGAGTCAGCTCAGATGGCATAGAAAACACCAGTGATTGGCACAGGTTAGGCAATTGGTTGGTTTGTTTGCTTCCTTGGTTGAATTAACTCAATTGACTGGTATAGGCTCAAGTTAGGAAAAGCCATGCAAATCTCTCCAAATAAAGATAAAAATGTCTGCCTTACAGGGTTGTAGTGAGAACCAAAGTTAACATTCCTTGTACAGTTTCTATCGTGTGGTAGGACTCCCTGAGTCCCCATTTTCTCGATGCTTCCTTCCAATGTTTAATCAATATAAAAATTGTCTAGAGGAGAAATGTTTTTGCATCTTGTAAACATTGCTAGCTCTGTTACTCAATGTCATTTTTCAAAAAGAATTAGTTTAGAATCTAGAACTAAAAATAGGTTAGCTTCTTCTTTTTCTTTTGAAAATTAAAAAAACATTTCCAACCCATCTTATATTCCTTCCTATCATGGCTTCCAGGAAAATCGGAAGTAAAGTTAATTACCAGGGACATTGACCAGCTTGCATTATCTATCTATCTGTCTGTCTATCTATCTATCTATCTATCTACCTACCTACCTACCTACCTACCTACTTACCTACATTTTGTCCTTATCATCTAGATATCTATCATCTGTCTGTATTAGTTCCCTAAGGCTGCTATAACAAATTACCACAAACTTGGTGGCTTAAAACAACAGAAATTTATTCCCTCACAATTTAGGAGGCCAGAGTCTGAAATCAATGTGCCAGCTGGGTGAGTTCCATCTGGAGGCTCTGAGGGACACTTGTTTTATGCTTGTCTCCTAGCTTCTGAGGGTTGCTGGCAATCTTTAGCATTTCCTGGGCTTGTAGCCGCATGCTCCAGTCTCTGCCTTTGTTGTCACGTGGACTTTTTCCCTGTGTGTCTCTCCTCAGGGTCTCCCTAAAAGGATACTCATCATTGAATTTAGGGCCTAGCTAAATACAGCATGGCCTCATTTTAACTTCATTAACTACCTTTTCAAAGACCCTATTTCCAAATAAGGTCACATTCTGAAGTTCTAGGTAGACATTAATTTGGGGGAGGGGACACTATTTGTCCCAGTACACTACCAATTTCACTTCCGATTTTCACTCCTGATTTATGCTTTTACCTTCTGCTCCCCGATGTTTTCTCAGGTATGCTGTCCAATTTCTCTAATTCATTTATTCTACAGTCACTTACTGAATGCTACTATATATGAGACATTGACAGTACAATTGTAAACAAAATCTTTGCCCCTCACCAAATTCTTCCAGTTTAATGAAGGGATACACTAAAACAAAAACCCAATTAAGTGTATGTTTAAAAATAATATAATTTATAAATGACGACCAGTGCTGTGAAATAATGTGAGATAGATGAGATTATAAAGGGAGATATGATTCATATTGGTCTGGGATTATCAGAGTCTGAGACTCCCAGAATTCAGCTGGGAGTTTCTAATGCAAAGGATTCAGCTGAGCAAGTGTCAGAGGATAAAGTATTTGAAGAAGAGGAGGCAACAGCATATACAGGGAAGCTAGGAGGAAAGTGGCATGGAGTGGGGCTGAGAGGTGGGCAGGTCCCATAGGGCATTGTAGGCCATGCCAACATTTCAGATTTTTGTCCCATTAACATGGGAGGCCACTGCAGGCTTCTGAGCAGAAGAATGGTTTGCCATGTGAAAAACAAATTTGAGTGGGCAGGAGTGAAAGCAGAGAACCAGTTAGGAGACTTTTATAGTGGTCCAGGTGAAGAATGATGGCTTGAACTCCAGTGACAACAGTGGAGATGACAATAAATGGGCATATTTGAGGCATAATTTATAGGAGGAGAAGACATAGCTTGTTGATGAATGCAGAAGATGAGATGCGGGAGGCATTAAGGATCCTGCCAGTTTCCAGAATGAGTAACTAGACGGCCAGAGGTGCTGTTACCAAGATATGAGGCACAGGAGGAAAAATAGATTTAGGAGGGAAGATCAAGGGTTCAGCTTTTGACAAGTTAAATTTGAGATGCCTGGAGGATATTCAAGTGGAGATGTCAAATAGGAAGGTGGATATATATGGTCTGGACCTGGGAAGATGGGTCTGTGTTGAAATGCAAATTTGGGAGTTCTTGGCAAACAGAGACTATTTGAAGCCATTATTATTGGCTTTAGGTGTTATTTATTTATTTATTTATAATTGTCAAGCTGATCTTGTTCAGGTATATTTGGCTTCTCTTTTAAATATCGGAGCCTGTGGCTCTGGTTATACCTTCCAGTCTCTTATTTTAATCATCCAATTTCTTCCTTATTTTGTAGGTTTCTTTCTAATTACATTGTAAAGTCAGAGTATTGCAATAGAAAGAAACAGATTCTGATTATTTGTGTGCCTTGGAGAAACCACTTAGTATCTCTGGGTTTTCTCTTCCTAACTATAAAAGAAGGGAATTGGTTGTTTTCAGTTTTAAAAATCTATGACTCTGTAATCTAAGAAGTACTTGTTAAGGTATGTCTATTTTTCTCCATTCGCAAAGACTTTAGGTGGTCACCATTGGCAAATTAGCAAAGTTTTGATTAGATTTTGCAGGATATTTTGAAGTACACATCATGTCCAACAATTAACAATTAAATCAAACACTGTTCATGTCAGTCTCAGATACTATTGCTGTAATTCATATCGGTCTCAAATACTATTGCTGAAAAACAGCATTTCTTCTGTTCTTGTGGATATAGGTTATGGGGAAAAGTAGAAATTTAGATATTTACTCGCCAATATTGCATCACATTTAAATCTAAACCCGCTAAATCTAAACCCGCTTCCCTGTAAATTCCTATAGGATTTGGCACTTTTTGGGCAAAGTAAAAAGTAATCCAAATATTATGTAAAAGCCTAGTAAATGCAATAGCCTGGATCATGAGGCACAAGTAACAGCATTTCCTTATGCCTTCTGAGGTAAAGCTATACAACGTGTCACCATTTCAGCAGTCTTTCCATACCTCAGTGACAGCAAAGCTTCTCTTGCCACAGGGAACCACCTTGTACCACTTGTCATGGAGCACATCCATAACCCCGTGTGACTTGTATTGACTGATTAGCTCGGATATGTTGGAGGTCAGTGGAGAGTTGGGTGGGAGGCCAATGCCGTATCCTAGGAGAAAATACAATCTCTGATGAATTTTTTACACTCTTCCTGAGAGATCGCCACCATAGTTCATACTTGTGTGCTACTGCCATCAGACCTAAAAAAAGGGTGTGATGAATTTTCATCAACATTCTTTCAAAGCACTCAAAGACATTCCTAGACATGATTACCCTTAAATCAGTGGTATATCTGAGTAGGTAAATTGAGTCAGAAAAGGAGAGGAATGGGCTGTGCACAGTGTATTAGTGAAACATTTTAAGATCTTCTGCCTTTCCCTTTAAGATATTTCTTTGACACAATCTTTGAGGTCTTTATCAGGGCTACGATTCTCTATCTACCTCTTCCAGAACCCCTCTTTTGAAACTTAAATATACAAAATTGGATTAATCATGGTCTGTGCTTAATGACAGTCTCTTATCACTGTTAATGCATGACCCTCTCTTACATTTTTTATTTTTGAATAACGTAATAAGACCATGTAAATAAACAATACAATATGAGAACTAAAACAGCAATAGGAACTTGTAAAAACCAACTTAAATTGTCCAAAAATAAATAAATAAGAGGTAATACCAAGTTTTAGAGAAGATGAGGATCAATAAGATTATATATTGCTTGCTGTAATACAAACTGAAAATCGATACAACCATTTTGGAAAGCAGTTTGGTATTATGTTGTGTGGTTGAACATTTACATATTTTAAGACCAGCAATTCTGTTCCTGAGTCCATTCTCAAAGATCTCCTCCACAGGCATACCAGGAGATGTGTACAAAAATGTTCTTAGAGGAACTGTTCATGATAGCAAAAATTGGAAACAATCCAAATACTCTTTGACAAGAGAATGAGTAATGAAACTGTGGACTATTTGCACAGATGGAATATTAATAATCAAAACTATATGAACTAGAACTAGATGCAATGATATGGAAGACCCTTAGTAATATGCCATTGTATGAAAAAGGTAAATTCCAGAAGATTACTTGCAACATGAATTCATTGTGTAAACATTGAAACATTCAAAACAACATAATATAGTTTTAGGAATACATATATATGAATATATATGTGATAATCCTTTTTTTTTTTTTTTTTTTTAAAGACAGGGTTTTGCTCTGTTGCCCAGGCTGGAGTGCAGTGGTGCTATCATGGCTCATTGCAGCCTTGACATCCTGGGCTCAAGTGATCCTCCTGGCTGAAACTACAGGCACACACTGTGTGACTGACTAATTTTGTACTTTTTTGTTGACATAGGGTCTCGTCATGTTGCCCAAGCTGGTCTTGAATTTCTGGGCTCAAGCAATCCACCCGCCTCAGCCTCCCAGAGTGATGTGATTACAGGTATGAATCAAGTGCCCAGCCAGTGATAATACTTATTAAAAAAAACTACAACAACAAGGATATGATAAATGAAAGGTGGTAATGCAGGGCAAGGGAGGCAGGGGAAGGAATGAGGGAGGAACATAAAGATGGAGTTAATTTGTTGTCAGAGTTTTATTAATCAGCTTAGACTTTATCCTCACACTGTGTGGCTTTACTTGCTTTCCAAATGTTACCATACTGTTAATCTTTTTGATGAGCCATGTCAAAGAAGCTAATTAACTACATTTTGTTTTAGCTATTGGCCAGAATAGTAAAAAAACCAAAAAACAAAAAAAGAAAAACATGTTTTTTGGCCTTCAACATGATTGAGGAAGATAAAATAAAAATATAGTTATTTTTTCATGGATAAAGACTAAAAGGTTGTCAAGCAACTGAAGATACTTAATAGAAACAAATACCTCCTATCATTATTCTATCTTAGGACTCAATTTCAAGAAGACTGGCTTTTGTACCTTTTTAAATGCAGATACACAATCTTTTTCTTTAAAAAAATAAGGCTTGAGATGTGTGTATAATCAATAAAAGAGATGAAATAATGCAGGAAAAAAACTGAGTTTTAATGGGTTATATTTTTTTCTGATAATAATATTATTTGTTCCTTAACAATAGGGAGTCAAGAAAATGATGACAATGTCAAAAGCATGATTAGCATTTTCTATTCAAAGATCTATTTTGAGTGTCTGTTTTGTGCCTAGTAGTTTTGGTTTGAAAGGCAGAACTGATAACAAAAGAGTTTGGATGGGTAGCTTTTTATTCTGCTGATGTTATTATTAAATAACATTTTAAAATATAATGGGTAATTTATTAGAAGGAAGTAATCAGTTTTCTTTAGAAACATAATGAATGCGGTTGCCAATTCAACTGTGCAAACATTTATTCAGTACTTGCTTGCACATCAGGCACAATACTAGGCACAAGTATATCATAATATTCACTGATTCACTGACTCACTCACACATTCGTTTATTCACTCACTCATTCATTTATCCAACAAATAAGTAAATAGGCACCATGTTAAGCGGTCAGGATTTGGCAGTGACCAAACTAGATATGATCTCTGCTGTTATGGGATGTACACTCTACTGGGGAGACAGATAATAAGCAATACACAGCATAATTATTATTTCATTACAATTGAGATAGATGCCATAGGGAGAACTGAGCCATATAAGAACAAAGTGTAGAAGGACTTGCTGCTATCTGATAGGAGTGGGCTGATGGTTTGGATAATTAGCCAGGTTTGTGGAATATCGATGTGTTTTTCCTCCCTGGGTCCATAGTTTGCAACAACAACAACAGCAACAGATTGGGGCACACAGTTTGGTTAAATCATCCTTGGATTCTAATAATAAGTACTAGGACATACTGAGCTCTGCTGCGTGCAAAGTGCTATTCCACATATATCCCTACATGAACCAACACCAGAGTGTGTATTACTTGGAGACTTAAAGATTGAATAAATAAACTTCCAAGGTCACACAGCTAGTAGTTGGCAAAGCCAGCATTTTAAAGTAGGTCTATTTGATTTTAAAACCAATGCTCTTCTCACCATGTCCATTACAACATGTGACCACATCAAAGAAATACTTATTTCCTTCCATTTAATGCAGGCCCCAGCACTATATGCACACTGATGTAACCCTTAAACCAGATAATTCATTTAAAAAACACAATCATCTAAACTGTTGGTTTGTTTCTAGTAAACACAAATATACATCGTTCACAGTCAGATTTTACTTATAAACTTTTCTACGTTATGTAGAAATAGTGTGAAAACAGCTCTAACTTATATATGATTGTATATGAGAAAATTCACTGGCAAGAACACCCACTAATTATATTGTTTCTCCTAAAGCCCTCTGAAAGCTAATCATTCCAACCTACATTAATGTAATCATGGCAGAATTGTTTTTCATTTGATAATCATTTATTGCTCACGTATTCATTTATTAATTCCATAAACCTGCGTTGAGTGCTTATTCTGTGTCAGACACTCCTTCATATGCTCTGGAGGTTACCAAGTAAAAACAGCTTAAATTAAGTTACCAACTTAATTCAAAAAATTAATGAATTAAGTTTCCAACTTAAAGTTACTTAATGAATTAAGTTACCAATTTGAATTCAAAAAAGGTAAAATATAATGTCTAGGACACAATAAGGAGGACCGACGAAGCTCTGTGAAAATCCAGAGGAACAAGAAATTGGTACCAGAGGAGAGGATGAGAGATATCATCTTGAATTGGTTCTTGATCCTGATATTTTGGTAGATAAGACAAAAGTATATGATAAGAAAGTTTTAAATTTTGAACTTCATACTTATGATAAATCTACATATTCTAAGAATAGAATGTTGGCACTAAAATTCCCTAATGAAAATGTTGAGGCTTCAGAGACGTTTATAAAAATTGTTACACAAGAAATAATAAATATTAAATCACTCCACTCAATCATGTCTAGGTTAATTTGCAATTGGTTGCTAAAAATAGACTACTATCCCTTTAACATTTCTATTTTAATGTATTGAATATTGATATTTTAATGATTTCTAGCAATAATAACTATTTTTAGCTAATTAAAACTATGAACATGAAATGATGGAAAAATAGGAAAATAAATGATGTGATGATGAGAGGATTAATTTGTTAAAAGAGATAAAAATCCATTTTATTCAGAAACATAAAATAGTAAAACCTTGAGGGTTTTATTTCTGTCCCCACTTATCAGTTGCTTTTCAAATTTGCTTGTGTTCATTGATCAAAGAATTCTTATTTTTAAATTGCTGACTCAACTAAGCAGCCTGAGTTGCTTTTGTTATTATTAGAAATGTGGCTTTGCAATAAAGACAGAGTTGACTATTTTGTGGTTGATGGATGAAGCAAAATGGAATTCTTCAACCCTAAAGATGAAGGCATCAGGCATCCTGGAAATTGGATACAGCTTAATAGCCCAAGAGAACAATTTTCAGAATAGAATCCTGATCTCTTACCCATGGATAAATCAGCTTTACTCAACTAAGAGTGGTGGAAATATATTTTGGCTAGCAAATGTATAGTTGAAAATTCATAGACTAAAAGAATCTTCCTGAAATGTGGTTGGAAAGGAGATATTTTGAAAATAGCATCTCAGATAGGGTTAAAAAGGCTTCAGGGAGAAAGATTTATTGAGTTTTGCAGTCTGTCCTTGGAATACCATATTTAGCTACTCTGGGACAATGGTTGAGAACCTATTGTAATGGTCCCAACTATAAAGAGACTGTAAAATAGGTTTCCCTTAGCCTCAGTACATCAAAGTGGGGAGAGAAATGTGTGGGAGAGTTGAAACTTTGGAAGACAATCCTGGAAGAATTTTATGGTGAATTGGTCTCAATTTATGAATTCAATATACTACATAATAATAATTTGTTGAGCACTTTTTATGAGCCAAACAAGTTTCCACAGTACATGCTTTGTATGTATTACTTAATCCTCACAACAATTCTATCACAAATTTCCTGTTCATCTCCCCATTATGCAGATGAGGAACCTGAGTAGATTAAATACCTTACCAGTTAATAACAGCAATTTTATCCTACCCCAAGCACTCAGACTCCAAAGCCAGTGCTCCAAGCACTGTATTAAATAATTATTAGAAAGCGAGTAAAAGAATAAACTCAAAAGCAGGCATAGGTCTTTGGCAGAAAGGTCACACGTCATTATTGTGCAGTTACATTACTCTTTCTCCTCGTTTGAGCTTTGTTGTCACTAACTCCAATGCGCAAACTGGAGACATGCATTCATTTATCTCAACACTTTGTTTTTTTCTCCCCTGCACACAATACGTATTTGTGTCCCTGGTATATGGTATTTAATTCTACCAAAGGCTCTCCACATGCTTTCAAATCCTTAATAGTTTGGGTTTGCTCTGCTGTATACTCTTTAGTATAAATGAGCACTCATGAAAGGGTTTCAAACTCAGCGTGGAGCCACTGTCTCTTATTTGCCTTACTTTTTCCCTTTAAGTCAAAATAAATATAGAATGGTGAAGCTGGGAAGAATAATAGTTATCTTCATCTGTTCAGGCTTCTATAACCAAATATAGACTGAGTGACTTATAAACAAAAGAAATTTATTTCTTATAGTTCTGGAGGCTGGGAAGTCCAAGAGCAGGGCACTGGTAGATTTGATGTGTGATGAGGGACTGCTTTCTGGTTCATAGATGATGCCTTGTAGCTGGGTCCTCACATGCTGAAAAGGGTGAATGAGCTTCGTTGAGCCTATTTCATAGGGAACTAATTCCATTTTATTAGGGTAGAACCTTTATGACCTAATCACCTCCCACTAGGTCCCACCTCCTAATATCATCACCTTGGGGATTAGATTTCAACATATGAACTTTGGGAAGGCACAAATATTCAGACCATAGCAGTAGTTACACTGAGTGTCACACATATAGTACTTAGTGTGTTACTACTATATAGAGTGACGGTAGGTACATTCAACATGAAGGAATCATTGCACTGTTTTCTCTTGTCTTAGTACATTTAAACATCTGGGAAAGTATAGTTACAAGCTATTAACTACCTAAGTGAGGGAATTAGGTATTGATTTCAAATGTAATTAGTTATTTAATAGGTAATAGATCATTTATTACATAATTATTATATGCCTAGCATTGTACTTAGACCCTGTGAAAAGATATGGGTAGGCATCTAAAACAGTCTTGTAAGCTAAATGGCCAAGTATTGCTCATAAACTGCTTTGATGATTTTTTTTATACCTATGCAGTCTAAATAATAAAGCTCACATTTAAATAAGTTCAAGAAACATAAATGTTATTAAAGGACAGCATATATTTAACAATTTAATTGAGAGAAATACGAAAATATTTCAGTTTAATTTGATTCAATTCAATTCAATTTCAATTCAATAAATAATTTGAGAGAAATATTTTCATATTTCTCTCAATTAAATTTTTAAAAATATATGCTATCCTTTAATAACATTAAAATTTCTTGAACTTATTAAAATGTGAGCTTTATTATTTAGAGGGTAGGTGGCTCATGCCTGTAATCCCAGCACTTTGAGACACTGAGGCGGGCGGATCACTTGAGGCCAGGAGTTTGAGACCAGCCTGGCCAAAATGGTGAAACCCTGTCTTTACTAAAAATACAAAAATTAGCTGGGCATGGTGGTGAACACCTGTAATCCCAGCTATTTGGGAGGTTGAAGCATGAGAATCCCTTGAACCTGGGAGGCGGAGGTTGCAGTGAGCTGAGATCATGCCACCGCACTCCAGCCTGGATGATAGAGTGAGACTCAGTCTCAAAAAAAAAAAAAATATATATATATATATATATATATATATGAAATTCATATTTTTAAGAAAAGTAGCAATCAAGACTTTGACTAGTATTTCTACCACATTGCTTTGTGTAATTTATATATATCCTCCCTTTGTGTTTTATTGAGTTTGGTTTTTGGGGTATGAACTTATTGTCAGGGGCAGTATTAAATTTTCTGATGTGTACCCCTTCCATTTTGAGAATAACCTCACAGTGATAATAATACACTCTCAGTTGAAACCTGCAGTCTTTCTGCTCTCTTGCAGGGTGGGCTCTTCCATTTGCCATTTTGTGCCTATCTCCTTTGAAAACAATGTGATTTCTAGAGATGATGGGAACTGCAAGAGGCTAAGTCTCAGGAGCACAGATGGAAATGTAAACAGGAAACCAGTGGGGAGTTAATTGCGTGGCATCTGGCACTGGGGTCCAACAGAGGCAAACAAGCCATCTTACCACTGTCTTTTGACAAGATAGAGTTGTCCCCTGAAGATAAAGGTGGAAAATGGAGCCCCTCATTCTTAGGTCCTCTACACATGATTCATTGTTAGTAGCTCCTAATAGCAGAAGGGACCTCAGCTACCCAGTGCATCTAGGACAGAAATAAAATGTAACATCCCTAGATGCTACAAAAAATAAGAAATTTCCCATTGTTACATAAAAATGGGATTATGTACTGAATGTTGTTCACTTTTCTAGCTTTTTCTTTTTCTGCTTTTGCTATCTTAAATGGTACTCTTAATATAAGACCAATACTGCTAATTGCCTCTCGGAAATTTCTGAGTTCCATCCCTGCTTCAGGTAGGGGTCACTTTGCCTGGAGAGGGGACGGATTTCTGATAGGAGAAGACATGAAGAAATAGCATCAGCTATAACATTCTCATTTATCACAAAAACAAAGACAGAGGTAAAAAATCTGCTGATGCATTTAGAGGAGACAGAGACCAACTGTGGCTGGGAAATTGAAATCAGAATAGTCTTGATATCCTAGTTAACAAACAGGAAAGTACAGATTTCTAGAAATAGCAGTTGGGCACCCCCCATGGGCTTGTTTCAAGCCAAAGTGTTTTCTGAGAAGTGAGCATGGCTGTCTTGAGAGCCAGCCGGTGCTGTCAGGGAAGGGAAGCTGGGAATTGGAAAATGTGAAATTTGCTGGTTCGAACTATCAGCTCCATATATCGACCATCACTCAGAATGAAAGGAGCTACTGACAAAGCAATCGTTCTTTGGTTCTGAAGTTTGATTGATTGGGTGATGACATTAGAAGGAAAAATTTGCTGCTAGTGGGGAAAAAGATCTGAGATCCCAAACAAGGATCCAAGGTTTTGTTGGACCCCAAAAGGCATTAAACTAGAATAAGTTTTTTTTTTCTACTTATTTTTCAACTAGTGGAAGAACACTTATTTAAAAACTATGAGCTTCAGATTTCAGTATCAGTATTATCATCTTATTGTACAATTATGAAAATGTTATGTAATATCCTTGGGCTTTTTTCTTTATCAAATGAGTAGATTGGATTAGATCAATATTGGGGCCCTTCCAGTTGTAAAATGTAATCATTCTAGTTTTGCCATCAGATTTGCTACAGTATTTGGCTGTTTGAAAATATAGATTTCCCTTACTTATTGGAGGTCAAGGTGGGAAGATCACTTGAGGCCAGGAATTGGAAACAAACTTGGGCAACATAGCAACAAAACACCCTGCTTACACACACACACACACACACACACACACACACACACACCAGATTCAAATCAACCCCCTATTTCTTGCACTGTGCCACCACTCCCAGATATCTGAAGCAACATCATTTGGGTAACAATGATTTTCTCGCCCTAACAATTGGGTAAATAAATATTTGTTGAATAGGTGAAAAATAAATTCCTAACTTCAGCAACTTAATAGCTAAGTGCTTGTGAGTTGAAAAAGAAAACAAGGGAAGATGAATAGCTCTTTGCTTCTGACTTTGGCATTTGTGACTTGCTAGGTT
Source organism: Cebus imitator (assembly GCF_001604975.1). Classification (NCBI taxonomy): domain Eukaryota; kingdom Metazoa; phylum Chordata; class Mammalia; order Primates; family Cebidae; genus Cebus; species Cebus imitator. The sequence continues at coordinate 4,474,208 of NW_016107366.1, read as the reverse complement.
GGCAAACTGAACACATCCTGAGTAAAAGTGAATCAAGAGTGACTGATTAATACCTTCTATGGCAAATGGCTTCCCCACAGTGAGAAGTTTGCAGTCAGCATCTGTTGACACTTCATAATCCAGAAGGGCTTTGTCCATGATGAAGGCGTCTAGTTTCTCTGGATCGTTCCTATATTTAAGACCAGAGGAGAAAAGTGAAAATGATTCATTAATGGGAAGGAAGCACGAAGGCTGACAGCAGGCTTTTGTTTAGGGGACAGAAACCTGGACACAAAGGGCAGCACAGGCTACCTAGCTGCTGACTTAGCTGTCTTGGCTTCTCACTGACCTCTAGACTATAGACCAGGGGAAATAGACACTCTTATAAAAGATTATGACATTTTTCCAGTGCGTTTATCTACCAGTTTCTTTCATTACTTCTAAATCCATCAATAAAGCAGGAGCCACTCTGAATTGAATAGGAAGGTGCATAGAGAAGGTTCATTCTTATACCGTTAGAGTGATTTCTTGTTATTAGGCATTGCCTTCATTGTTCTCTATACATTTTATCACTCAGAATGACTATGTTATAAAAGATGAGGAAATTGAGGCTCAGAGGGTTGAAGTAACTTCAACCAGGTTGCATAGATAGTGTTGGGACCAGGGCTTCCACTTGAAAAGAGGGCAAGGAGGGAGAAGTTTTAAATGGAAATAACTGTCTAAAATACATGCAACAGCTTCTTTGTTTTCAGCCACTTACAATTCTTTTTGGAAAGGTGAAAAACATAAATCCATTTAAGAAAGGATTTTCTATCAGGAAAAGTTTCAGAAGAACTCTTGGCCTAATTTGCTTTTATTGTGACTATGTCACGAGCCCATCCCTAGATATTGTTACCATGGAAACGGGCTATTACTCTTATCGGCTGGGTGGTGTCATCTGGAGCCAGGGGTGGGATAAGCCGCACATAAATCAATGAGAGTAGAAGAGGGATGAAGAAATGTAGAATGCTGTGACCAAAAAGAGGGAATGGATTTTGTAAAGACCAGAAAAACAACTATTTTGTGCACTGTATTATCTCCCCAATTAAATGTAAGTTTTTTTGAGAATTAGAACTCTGTATTATACTTCTTTCTCTCTCACGCGATAACTATCTCAGGTCCTTTTTATTGTGTAAGTGTGGATGTTTATTTTTTAGAAGGAAGAATATTTATTAATTTGAAAAAAAGAAAGATTTTCCACCCTTACAGTTGTTCAAACAGAACAACTCTAAGGGTAGAAAATTACAAGTCTTTTGCAAAAAGAACAACTCTTTTCTATCCCTCCTGGGCTCAGTCCTTTGTCTCTTAGATGCTCTCTTAGGGGTGAGGCTGTTCCAATTCAAAACTGTGTGGCCTCTAAACGGAGGAGAATATGACTATAATTCATAAAAAATCAAAAAGAGAAAGACATCTCTACACACCAGAAGATTCGTCAGTGGGCAGGAAACACATCTTTACAGGAATGGCTTTGACTGGGTCACATACAGACACATAGTTGGTAGGTCAGCATCCCTTTTTGGTACCAATGAACATTGCTTTCTTATCCTACTATTCAAATAAGTAAAATACCCAATTTAAAATGCATGCCCTTTTCCAAGGGGTATCAGATTTAAGTTACAATGAGGCCCACGTTTGACTTTAACCAGAATGAAGCACCCCCCAGCTCTACAGCAGTGGGAAGCTTCAGAAAGGGTTGGGAATGGATGTGGATTGTCTCCTAGGAGTTGATGATAAGGAATCTTAATGGAATCTTGGCAATAAAATAAAAATCGATCTGAAAGCTGTTTCTCCAGTCAAAGTCCGACTGCCACAATACCATAATGTACCTTGAGAGCTAACTACCAACAAGTTATCATTTGCCAATATTCCACAAATATTTGTGGTAGCAATACGGCAGTGAAAAAGATGAGGTTCGTTTCAGTTTATTTAAAACCAGTAATTCATAAAGCCTAATTTCTCTGGTATCCTTCCTTAAATAACTACTCTTGACTTTGGACTGGAAAGTATAGATAGCTATGATGAATTTCAGTTACATGAAAGGCAAGAAGCAGTCGGCTGTCAGACTCCCATTGGACCCTGAGTCACTGGTGAGGAAATGGCCAAGTGGCATCCAGGTACAAGTAGCTTCTAGACTGGATGAATCACTGTTGTGGTTCGCAGGGCCCCCAGTGGTTATTTCTATTATAGAATCATGCCCTGTCTTTTCTTAGGCATTATTTTAAAATGCATATCACACACCACAAGAAAATAGTCACATATTAACATAACAAAATGAATAAGAATATTAATGGAGGTTATGTTTTTTGGAAAACTGTTAATGAGAATGCAGTGCCCGGAGAGAGTAGAATTAAGTCCAGGGGAATCTTGATGGGAGAGGGAAATGACAGGTTCAATATGTAGAAACCTGCCTTGCATGGGCAATGCTAGGGGTTTTGCCTTGTAGATAGGATGCCAGGGAGGTAACATGAAGACTGTGGGATGCCAGGGAGGTAACATGAAGACTGTGGTTGTGGGAAGTGTTGGCTAAGGGCATAGGAAATGGCTAGACTGAAAGTGGAGCGTTAAGGCCCAGGGAGAAGTGGTGAGAGGGCATTAATGATAAGCTCTGCCTATATTTCAGTTTCATCTCAATAAGTGAATTGCTTGGGGAGCTTGTTAAAATGAAGATTCTGATGCCATAGGTTTGGGATGAGGCTGGGGTTGCTTCATTTCTAACTAGCCTTCAGATACCAACTGGAACATAGATGTTGCTGGAACATGGACTATTCTTTAACCTTCAATGGCCCACTCTCCCTTCATGGTTCCTAGACAAGTCTGAAGCAGTGGTTGCATTCCAGAGACCTGGTCCTAGTCCTCACTCTGCCACTTGCTAGCTGTATTACCAAAAAAAAAAAAAAAGGACTTCTTTCAGGCCTTCATCATCTGTGGCTGCTTTCTTCACGTTTGCTTCTCTTCAGGCTAGGGTGGGGCCAGCGCTGGGCAGGTGTGCCTTCTCAGGTAAAGCTCCTGGGATACATGAATGCCCTGCATGGAGTGGAACCGCTGGGGACTGCAGCAGTTGCTCCTCTCATCCTTTTTCACACTGTCAGTAGAGCCTAGTTTGTCTGCCATTTCTATTGAGCTGGAAGCTGTTGCTACCCTGACAACTTATTCTTTTTCTCAACCATAAATTCGCCGGAAGAAGAGAATACAGAAGAAGATCTGGGAGGCAAAGGGGCTCTAAACTTCCTGTCAGAGAGAGACTCTAATGTGTTGATGTTCTTGCAAAATTAAAAGTGGCATTTCATAGTACTTACACATCATATAGGATTTTGCAAATATGAGAGAACAAGGCTTTTTCTCTAAGCTAGAGTTAAGAGTCCATAACATTTTTAAGTGGCCTATTTCTAAAGTTGTTGAGAGAGGCAAAACCCTTATGTTCCATGAAATTATTTCTTTATTTCTACTCTTCCTTAAAAAAGAATTTGAGGTGGCAGGTCTTGCTGTCCATTGGGGAGATTATTGAAGCTGACCATGGAGAAACCAGTTTCCTGATGCTGCACAATTCTAGGAATTGGAAGTGTGGATGTCTGTTATTATCTGGATTCCTTCACCCAGGAGAGAGACGACTGCTCACCCTCATGCCTTCATGTTTTTCAGAAACCATTCTTTCCCTTTTCCCAGGAAGACTAGATGGAGCAGACCCATCATTGCACCGTCTGCCTTTACATTCAACATCATTGAATTACAGGCTCTGATAATCTTCCATGGCAATGTGATTTCTCTTGATTGCTTCTTATAAATTTTGATGAGAAAAATGCAGGCATGGGAATCACTGTCTTCTATCTTATTTCCTTTCTACAGAAAATCTCTAAGATAAATTCCATTTCCTTGTGGCACTAGAAGGCATTCCATGGGCTTAGAGATATATTCACTGCGAAGGAAAAGGTTGCCTTGGGACGCTTTATCCTCTGGCCACATTCCCTGTGTGTTTGATCATTTCAGCACCATTGTTTTCTCAAGTGATGTGAAGCCAACATTTACTTCCCCCACCATCTGCTATGCTAATGGTCCCACTGGCTCTTTGAACAAAGCTATTGCCAACTTGAGACTATGCAGGTCACAAGTAATATAGGCCACACAATTAAATACACACTATTTCACACTATCTCCTGGGATGTCACACAGTGTAAAATATTACTGAATGCAGCGTGGGTATATTTGTCTGTCATTTTCAGAAACTGAAAAACAGTACGTCAGTAGCTAAATTACTTTTCTTCAGTGAGAATTTTTCTTTGGATCCAAGAGGTTGACACTCACTTCAGATATTCCACTCCATCGGGGGTGGCTGGAACATTGTACCTTCTCATATATTCATGCATCTCTGGGAAACTCTGTCTCACATAATCTTCAGCACTGCTTTCTCGGACAGTTCCAAAGCGGAATCCTTGGGAGGGATGATGCAACTGTGAGGGAGAAAAAGAAAAGGCTTAAATAAAAAATATTCTTAGAATTGTTTTTAACATTTTTCCATAATTCTTTCAAACTTGATAATAATTCAGAACTTTTTTTTCTTCTTTTAAGTCTATAAAGAAATTGCTTCTTCTGAGATAATTCAGAACTTTTCTAACGCCCACAGGCAGAAGCATGTACATAGAAATGTGCAGACATGGATACATGCTTTTTAACATCAGAAACTGCTCTATCTTTAGAAGCAGGCAGATGGAAACAACAAACCAAAATACAAAACATTTGTTTTTGTTTTATATTGAGAACCTATTAGAATTCTTTAGAAGTTGTGCAAATTGGCATGTAGAATCAGTCTCATTATTGTAAATTGCATATCAGACAGGATATATTCATAATAAAGATTATGATACTCCTTGGTTAGAATGACTCAAAGGCCAAGTTAAAACCTTGCATTCTGAGATTATAATAAACCTGCCCTAATGCTGTGACTACATCACTTTTGTGTTTAGCCATCTTTATGCTATATTACATTCTGTTTATTGAATTTATTTTTGGTGTTATTATAAAATGCTCTCTTTCCTTTAAATAACTGTATTATCCAATGCTGAGCCATGCTGTATATTTGCTCAAATGGAATGGCATGTAAGATAATTTGGAGTGACAGAGGGGAGGGTGGCAGAAGTAGACCTAATAATTTCATAGGTTTCCAGGATGCAAGAAGACACCTCACCGTGTGGATTAGTCAGTTCTCACACTGCTATGAAAAAATACCTGAGACTGGGTAATTTATCAAGAAAAGAGGTTTAATTGACTTACAATTCTGTATGGCTGGGGAGGCCTCAGTAAACATAAAATCACTGCAGAGGGCACCTCTTCACAGGGTGGCAGGAGAGAGAATGAGTGCCAAGTGAAGGGAGAAGCTCCTTATAAAACCATCAGATCTTATGAGAACTCACTCACTATCACGAGAACAGCCCCGTGATTCAATTATCTTCACCTGATCCCTCCCAAAACACATGGGAATTATGGGAACTACAATTAAAGATGAGATTTGGGTGGGGACACAGCCAAACTTTGTCACTGAGAGAAAAGAGTGTGCAGTCCTGCAGAGACTGTCTGTCACTAAGGAGAATAAAGATATATCACATGAAACATTACTATTCAATGGAAGTTCTAGAGAAGCATTAATGTGTAATCTAAAGCATGGACTATTTAAAAAAATGAGAATGAACTGCGATTGGGCCATATTACTGCAGTCATCAGTATTTTAGAGATGATGCATCTCCACAATAATTATAGTCAAGTCTTTGCACATTTTTGTTTTGCTTGATATTAACATATTTTATATAATTAGTTCTGATGTGATTCCCTGGGGACAGAAATCTATGGATGGGCTTCATGGAGTTTATAAACCTCCTGAAATAGTAGGCAATAATTTTTGTAAATGTGTTTGTAATTTTCATCTAGGAGGGAGATAATGCAGAGTCTTTTATTAATAGGTATTTAAGTTGCTTATCCTGAAAATGATTAAGAACTCACTGAATATAGTGACAATAACATATATTTGAAAATGAATTAGTTTTGACACCCCGTAAAGGTCTAACAATATGGTGATAGTTAAATAAATTATATGGCATATTCTTATAGAGTGTAATGCAACGTGTAAATCATGTTCATAAAGTATGCTTCATAAAACAAGGCAAATGCTCATATGACAGGTGGAAAAAAGCTTTTATATGGTCTAATCAAAATTAAGTACATATACATTTATTTAAATGCCATGATTTCCCATATATATTATACACACACACACAAATACACACACCTTGGAGGAAAACCCACTGGAGTTGAATTTACAAGTGTATTTTTTATTTACAGATTATCTGTGGAAACACTTACCATGTTTGTAAGTAGAAAAAATTGTTATTTTAAAATTAGCTAAATCATTCATTCATGTATTCAACATTTATTGAAGGCTTACTCTGTACAGCTCTCAAAGTTACTAGGGCTCAAAGATAAATCCCTGCAATCACTGCCATATAGGAACTCTCACAGCCTGGTTGTTCATTGTATTTCTTTGGTATCCCACTGTTAAGTAGGTAACATAACTTACTCTGAGTTTAATGTAATTGTTCCACGCACTGAACAAATTCTAATGCTTTATGCCAGCATAACCTTAATGCCACATCAACAATAACAACAATATTTAGCATTTATTAAACACTTATGTGCCAAACATGGAACTTAGAGCTTTACATGCATCATCATGCTGAATCCTCATAATAGCTTCACGGGGAGGGCACTGTTGTTACTTCCTATTAGGGATGAGTAAACTGAAGCTCAGAAAAGTGAAGTAACGGGCATAAGATCAGGCAGTTATAAGTAGGAACTGGCTTGGAACCCGTGTCTATCTTGTTTCAAAGCATATGCTATTACCTACCATATCATCTTGCATTCTAGCTCATGACAACCGAAGTGACGATGTTTATTAGGAGGACCTCACCAAGCTTTTAAAGATATTATCCTTATACCTTGAACCCCCTGGGCTCTTCTCATAGTAGCAAATTGCAGTCCTATGGCTTAAGCAAGGCAAATTTATCAGCATTGTCTGTCCACCGCCTATTAACTTTTCAAGACCTAGGTCAAAATTTTCTATGTGAAGTCATTGGTTTTGCCTAACTTCACCCTCCTACTCAGAACAAAAACAATTTAAAAATTAACTACTTATTTATCTGTGCTGATATGGTAGCTTGGGCATTCAAAATATATAGGCAAATATTTATTTAAGCAATCTTTGGCCTTTCCATGCATTATCTCCTTTGTTCCTACCAAGAAATGTGAGGTAGATAACGTCTATCTTTTTACATAAAGAAACTGAAGACCAGAAAGTTTGTCATTTGTCCAAAGTCACAGAACTAGTAATTGTACCTCGGATTTGAATTCAGCCTGATCAAAGGCATTCAGCTTTTGACAACTGTGGAACACTGTTTCTGATACTAGGACATACCGACTCCTTCAGTCTGGTCATTACAAAATTTGCTACTTATATGCTAGGCAGTGAGCTAAAGGCTTTACAAAATTTTACAATAATCTTACAAGATAGATGTTATTTTCTTAATTTGCTGATTAAAACACTGAGGTTTGGATAGTTAAAGTAACACCAACTTCTCATGACTAGAAATTAACAAGCTTCAGCTATTTTCCCTAATTGTAGACTAAGTTTCATTTGTTTATGTAATACAAGTTACTTATCACGACCTTTGGCACTTGGCCGGTAGTCTGTATCAGTCTGTTAAGTTAATTCATTTTATCTAGTCTCTTTTTCTATCCTGCTTTATTCATTTAATTTATATGCATTCTTCTGCTCTCAGTTGAGTAATTACTTCCCTAACTTATTGTATAGGCCAGATTCTTTTTTTGTAAGCCCTTATAGTACATATACCTATCTTTTGTGGAACCCATCACAGTTGCAGTTTTAAATTTAGTTGTGTAATCATGTGATTAGTGTCTAGACTCTCAGATTCTTCACTGGAAGCTCCATGTAAACAAGAATAATATTAATGTATCCTTGTATTTCTAATGCCTTTTATTGTGCAGTTGCTCAAGAAAATGCTTGATGAGTAATTGATAACTGTTCTTTGAACCTAGAGGAAGGTGAGAGCTTTGTCATCTCACTTAGCACAAACTATGCTAACAGTATAGCTTATAACTCAAGCTTTCTAAATAAACCCTCTCTTTAAGGTGAAAGCTTGTAGAATCATTAATTAAAATACCTTTCTATCAAGAAACAGAATTTCTTCCAGAAGTAGATTTCTTCACATTATGTTATGAGAATACTTTTATGGCCTATGACCTGTTGTAGTGAAACCCTGCTCTTCTGGGTCTTTTTTCTCTTCAGAATGCACCAGAACATTATTCCTTCCCAAAGCGTGGAAGGAGTCAGGGAGCCCGCAGACCTAGGCTCAGAATTCCAGTGGAGGACTAGCTCTTTGCGTTTTTCCTTTCCGTGACTTTCTGTTGTGTTTGCTCATCATCTTCTCATCGACTCTGTGAAGGCAAAGGTTCTCAGGTCCTGAGAATGAAAAGTTCTTTCTGGGGTTAGCAAGTAACCAGACTTCAGAAGAGAAAGCATTTTATTAGCCTGACAGGGACCTCACTCCCACGTGGATTTGTTTTGCAAACACTGCCGCTGCTCTTGTTCGAGTCACTGTCATTTCTGCCATTCACATATTCCCTTTCCTCCTTTCTAATCCACTCAGAGAAACTTTAGAATTCAAATATGATCATGTCCCTCACTTGCTTAGTACCCATTAGTGGCTCCGCAAGGCCCTGGGGATGAAGTCCAAACTCCTCACTTGGCCTCTAGGGTTCCGCATGTTTGACTCCTGCCTTCCTTTTCCTAGGCTTGTCGTCCTACTCGCCTCGTGGCCTTCCAAGCGTTGCCAGTTCTCTCATTTCCAAAACATACATTTTGCTCAATCAGAGCTCTTGCATATAAGTCTTCAATCTGCCTGGGGCACTCTTTTTCCTCATCCCTACTCTGTTTTTTAATTGTACTTTAGGTTCTGGGGTACATGTGCAGATCATACAGGATTGTTGCATAGGTACATACATGGCAAGGTAGTTTGCTGCCTCATCCCCCCTTTCACCTATATCTGGCATTTCTCCCCCTGTTCTCTCTCCCCAACCTCCCTGGCCCCCACTGTCCCTTCCCTAGCTCCCCACGCCCCCACCTTAACAGACTCCAGTGTGTGATGATCCCCTCTCTGTGTCCATGGCAGCAATTAATAGCCTACCAACCAAAAAAAGTCCAGGTCCAGACTGGTTCACAATCAAATTCTACCAGATGTACAAAGAAAAGCTGGTTCCACTCCTTCTGAAACTATTCCAAACAATACAAAATGAGGGAATCCTTCCCAAATCATTTTATGAGACCTCATCCCTACTTCTTTGTCTAGCTAACTCTTAAATGTCACCTCCTCAGGAAAGCCTTCACTGACCCCTAGACCTGTAACAACCTCCCATTATACCTACAGTTTCACATAGCACTGACAACACTTGGAATTATTTTTGCAATTTACCTTCCCTGCTAGATTATAAATTTCCATGAGGGTGGTACCCATGGCGATTTCATTCATGTTAAGTCTTCAACAAATGTTAGCTGCTCTTATTATTATCATTGTTATACAACAAACACAGTGCTGAGCATGTTGCAGTTGCTTGATAAATACTGGCATAAGTGAATTATTATTATTAAGATAATTAATGAAATTCTCTTAGGTTAGATACATTACAAATTTGATGCTTTTTTATCACAACTTCTGCTGTCGATTTTTCCCCTTAAAATTATTTTTTTCCTTTGTTACTTTAATTCTTTCAAAATAATATATTCTTCTTTCTTTCTGTGTGTGAGATTCTAATGAAAAATAACCATGGGCTACTCAGCAGTCACAGAATAATAGAATCAGAAAAGGGATTTAAGAGCTATTGATGCAACCCATCAATAGCTCTTAAATGGGCCAGCATAGTCCACCTTGTGTGTGTGTAATTCAGACAGCCAGGGATGTCAGAAAGCCTGCATCAAGGAAAAAGGATAAAAGTGTACAAAGAGCTTAAGCATTTGAGCTGCATTACAACCATCACCAAGAAGTCCCAGTGAGAGAAGCATTTCTTTAAAGTTTCAGCTAAATGCCTCACCAGCTCTTCCAAGTCTGTTTATATTAGCATCAAACTCTTTAGGCCTTGGGGAAATATCTAAGGTTAAACTATCTATTTGTATGTGAATTGTTCAGTATTAATAGAATATTGAACTCTACACAGAGTACCTACATGGAGAATAATCAAACAGACATTCCCCAGAAAGCAGAGAAATGGCTCAAAACAAAATGAGGCAAACTTGGGAAATAAACAAGTTGCTATGTCCAAGGTAGGTGTAATGCTGCAGATTAAAAAATAATCCCAATGCTGAGTATGCTTCACTTGAGGGCTACATCTGTACCTATCTGAGATTAGTACTTAATTTATCAGTGAAATGTGGTCACTGGACCTGGTATTATGCTATTTGGAGTTGGCTGGAAAGGATTGTTCCTAACTTGCCGAATGGCATAGGCTATGGTGTGTGTTGAATTCACAGCTCCTTCCCACTGCATTACTTTATCCACTTAAAACCTGTGGATGCCACAGTATCAGGTGCTCTCAAGGACGGAAGGGGCTTTGTAAGTCTAATCATCAGCTAATGTGTGAGTCATCAGTGGATGATTAGCAGGGATCCCCAACCCCCGGGCCATGCATGGGTAATGGTCCATGGTCTGTTAGGAACCAGGCGACACAGCAGGAGGTGAGCAGTGGGCAAGTACGCATTATGGCCTGAGCTCTGCCTCCTATCAGATCAGCACTGGCATTAGATTCCCATAGGAGCATGAACCCTATTGTGAATTGCACATGTGAGGGATCTAGGCTGCACATTCTGTACGAGAATCTAGTAATAAATGTAATATACTTGAATCATCTCAAAACCATCACCACCCACCCCCCCCCCAACCCATCCATGAAAAATTTGCCTTCGGTAAAACTGGTCCCTGGTGCTAAAAAGGTTGGGGACTGCTGCTTTATAGCAAGGCTAAATGTGCTGCTTGCGGTTTCTTGCAAGTGTAGAATCTGATTCAGTAGGTCTAGCTGGGAGCTCAAGATTTTGCATCAACAAGCTGCTAATTTATGCAAATGTCATGGTTTATAGACCAGGCTTTGAGTAGCAAGATTTTATTTATAATACCCCAATGAACTGCCTCTTACGTCTTTGCTTATCTCCAGTGACAAGAAAATGACTCCTCTTGAGGCATCTCTTCTGTAAGTGAAGGGTGACTTTTGTCTCCACACAACCAATTGATTCCATCTGAATATGTAATGATAATAAAATAACAGCTAATGTTTTAGAATATTTATTATATGCTAATACATTTACATCTAATGAGATTGCTACTTTTATTATTCATTATTACATACAAGGAGCTGTGATTCAGGGAGATTAAACGCCTTGTCTAAGAAGACCAGAAAGTGATAAAGTTGGATTTAAAACCAAATCAGACTTGAAGTACTTAACATGCCCTTATCTAGCACGACATTCTGCATGTATAGACTTGTATTATTGTCCAAGTCTTGTGAAAATCCAACTAATATATACCTATTTGTGCTGCAACTTCAAAATCATTTTGGTTATTATAGATGTGATCCTGTAATTTACAGTGCAAACTATGACAGTTCTCTAAAAGGTGACACTATTGATGATCACATGAGGACAAAAGACACGCCAGGACTGCCCCAGAAAGCAAGAATGTATGTTTACCCTAGTTATTATTCATGCTCTGAATATTAGAATACAGAAAAAAGATGTTGAAAATAATGTTGCTCATGTCCACCCTGTATTTTTTCTAATGTGAATTACTGAGTACATCTTATGGTGCAATTCTTTTTCATGTTATTCCTATTTTCTTCCACAGCAGCTGCTTCCTCCATTTAAATTTAAGCACTTTGCTGCCTCTCCCTTCATTTTCAGTCTAAAGCCCTGTATGTTAGATCAGCTAATCTCTAGTCAACAGTATTCTTCGACATCATGTTTGATTTATATGAGCCTTAGCCCATGTTCTTCTGACAACTTGAGTCATTGCATCAAGTCTCTTGTAGGGACTAGGGGTCAGCAAATCACAGTCCACGGGCCAAATCTAACCTGCTACCAGTTTTTGTCAATCAAGTTTTATGGGAACACAGCCATGCCATTCATTCATGTATTGTCTATGGCTGTTTTTGCACTACAGCAGTAGAGAGAAGTAGACAAGAAAATCGAAAAAGCCGAAGATCTTTACCACCTGGCCCACACAGGAAATACTTGCTGTCCCCTATTTCAAAATTTTCTGTCTGTTCTAAAATCCTAATGGTCACTTATAAAGAGCCATCTTTGCAGGTCAATAAACAGAGGCATGTTTAAGAAATCTCAGCAGGCTTCCTGGCACTGTCCAGATGTAGGCTGTCGTGTGATGCCACACTTTATTTCTAGCTGCACTGGAGTATCAGTCTCCCTGCAGGAGGTCTTGACTACTAAAGCTCTTTGCTTCTTTTTAGGACTAGTAATGGGAAGGCCTTGGTTGCAAAATTTCAAATTGAAGCAACAGTATGACATTTGGACCTATTTTAGATCCTATCCCAGGGACAGATACTTTTGGAGCAGACCCTGTAAGCCTAAGGTTATAAAAATTGGCCAGTGGCCCACCTACTCACTTTATTTTTTAATTTTTTTTCATGATGGGGTCTCACTCTGTTGCCTAGGCTGGAATGCAGTGGCACCATCTTGGTTCACTGCAACCTCCTTCTCCTGGGTTCAAGTGATTCTCGTGCCTCATCCTCCCAAGTAGCTGGGATTATAGGCATGCATCATCATGCCCAGCTATTTTTGTGTGTATATTTTTAGAAGAGAAAAGGTTTCACCATGTTGCCCAGGCTGGTCTCAAACTCCCGACCTCAAATGATCTGCCTGCTCCAGCCTCTCAAAGTGCTAGGATTAAAAGCGTAAGCCACCTCTCTCACTTTAGCTGAGTTTTGCTCATTCCAACTGCTTCTTTGCCACTTTCCTCCATTCCACATCCCTTTTATCCAGACTTTGTGTATCTGCCATCTCATTAAAGTGGAGATATTTATGATTTCTATATTATGTCTTCTATTATTTTAATAATGATAATAGCTAACATTTATTGTGTGCCTCCGTCATTCCAGGCACTGTGCCAGGATCTTAAATTCATCACTTTGTTGAATCCTCACGGCATCCTTTCGTGGTGCATACAATCATTTTCCCCATTTTAAAGATGGAAGAACTGAAGCTTGGAGCGATTAAATAACTCACTCAAGGCCACGCAACCAGAATGTGGCAGATCAAGGACACGAATCCAGAAACCTGAGAACTTGCACTATTAATCTCTAGTTTACTTACCTCTAGTATGTGTTATTATCTCAAGTGTATTATTTTTAATTTTTCTCTAATATATAACTGCCTCTAGGAAAGATTTCTCTTCTTTGAGAAGCTGTAGATAAGACAGGCATTACTCAAACCTAATGATAGTTTAATCCAAAAAGCTAGTGCCAGTTTATAGAAATAAAACAAACAGCCCCATAACCTTTGGGTTTATAAACAAAATGCTTGTCACAGTTATAGCAACAGCAGCGACAACAGCACCATTTGAACAGTGCTATTTCTAAAATGCATCCATGCATATTATTCCATTCACAAGCCACAAACAGTCTTATGGCTTCTGTGTCCTATTCATTCATAAAAGGTAAAAAAACAAGCTAAATACGTCAGCTGAATTTTCTAAAACAAGACGTTCCTCGTGTGCCCTGTGGGGTTCAAACGTTTGTATTTAACTTCTAGCAAGCTTAGTGGTGGCTGCAGGGGACTGAAACCTGCTCCTTCTTCCCTCACACACATTTCTGCTTCCACACTGGACATCTTAACATTTCTTTTACCCTCTCGGTTTGCGGGTGGGAGCTAGGGAATAAACTAGAAGAGAGATGCCAAAGTTGGGAGACTGTACAAATATGGAGAACAGGCTAGAGAAAAAATGAGAAACAGGAGGAGATGTTAGAAATCTTTTAGTCCATTCTTTTATTTTTATAGATAAAAATACAGGTAGTTTCCATTGATTAAATACTTCCCATATTTCAAGCATTTTGCTAGCACCTTAACGTGAATCATATGATTTAAACCTCAAACAATAATAAATAAGCAATATTTATTGCAATCTCCAACTTTCACATGAGAAACTAAGGCATGAGTTTAATGTAGTCAAGATAACTCAGGAAATAGGCATAAAGGAGAGTTCTGAACTTAACCTAATTTCAGAGCCTTTGTATCTAAACATTATACTGTGTTCCTTCCTGATCTAGGCAAGAAGACGATTTAGGCCCATAATAAGTGTGAAGAAGGGACTTGCTCCAGGTCACAAAAAATAATGTGAAAGTGAGCTTGAAAAATCCTAACTCAGGGCTAAATACAATCTGTCACCTCCCCACATGAATATGGCTAATAAAAATTATTGTTCCTTATTTCTCTCTGGTATCCTATGCTCAACTTTACCCATCCACTATTCATAAAATTTTAAGTTTCTGGTCATTATTTTCTTTTCTAAGGAATAATTTTCTGAATTATATTTGCTCCGCAATAGTATGAAATAGCACTGCAGCACTCATTTTCTGAGCCTCTGGATGTACCTTGGTATTTTTCTGTCTCATTTATTATAATAAAAGAGTAAGGCCTATTGTCATGGTCTCCAAGTGAAGTATCTATCTACTTGTAGATACCATGGAGACCAAGCCAACGAATTATAGAATTCCAACAAAGAAATCATTGCTATTCTGCTGTAAATGTTCGACCTCTTTGTTTCTTGTCTTTTTCTTTCTTTCATGCAAGTCATTTTATTTTGTCTCGTCTATGAACCTGACCTCCATGTCTTCTTACTTTATTCATCTGGAGCAGTCTATCCTTTTCAGTTCACTGAGCCTCTTCCAATTGTCTTATTGAAAATCTCCTTCAAATCCTATTTTGTGTTGAGTAATCTGTGGAGTTAAGTCCGTTTCTTCCTTATGTGTAAGATAAATTATTTCACTACTCGTGCTGCCAACACTGTTGGTGTTTCCACACAAAGCATGGAATAGTAATAGCCACAATGGTGACAATGATCATGATGGAGCTCATCATGTGCTAAGTACTACTGAATGGTTTATATCTATGAGCTCTTAAAATCCTTAGAGTAGCTAACCAGCTTCTGTAAGTCTATGGAAACCATAAATGACAAAGCTGGGCAGAGCTGGCTCTATCATATATGATCTGGATTACTACAGTACACGGTAAACAAGTTTTTGGCATTACTAGCTATCCCCTTAACTGCCTGGAGTTAGACTCAGTTCCCTTATCTGCAAAATGGCTAATTGAATGAGTTTAGCCATTGTACATGTAGCCAACAGCCCATTGTGCGAGTTTAGCCCATAACAATCTGTTAATACTAGTAGCTATCATTGATTGTGCTGGTTTATGTGCTTGGCCCTCACATTCGTCATCTCATTTCAGCCTTCCTATGCCCTATGAGGTAGGCTCTGTTAATAACGCCAGTTCATGCATGGGTGAAATGATGCTTAGAGACATGAGGTAATTTCTCTAGGCTCTTCAGTCTATTATTGGAGTCGGTTGTTATGCATACTTATGAGCAGATTCTAGAACCCACTACAGTGTAAGATACTGTCTTACATGGGATTTCCAAATGTAATAATGATCATGATATAATTAGCTTAGACCCATTGTTCACCTTAAGATGCGATTTCACTGTAATTGTCAGGATTGGTGCTGAACTAGGTCAGCTGAGGCCAGAACTGATGCTATAGAGCCTCTTACAGAAAAAAAAGGAGGATCCCTTTAAGCCCATGGCATTAGAATAATGCTGGCTTTTATTTATATAATTGACTATACAGCCAAACTTCAAGGTGAAAAATGACGTGTGGACTGTAGAACTCAAACGTCTCTCTTGAGTCATTGCCCATCACCAGCAGTGTACTGTACCCTGCAGAGCAAGCAGGCAGTAAGGTCCTTGCTGAACCTAGAGTCAGCAATTCTGGGCTGATGAAATGCAAATGAATAAAAACAGCCATAAATTTACCTCCAGTGATGTAAGCCTTTTGGCACAGCTCCTCAAATTCTCATCACATAGGAACTTTTAAAATGCCAGTTTTTACTTAATTAGAGAACTCAGAAGGATTAAATATTAAAGCATGTCCAATTTGGCCTTCATTCAAGTTGGGCTGGGTACAAAAATATCAGTAGAAGGTTTATTCTAAAGGTAAGCAATTACACAGCATAGACCCCAGGCAACAAGTCTCAAGGCTGCTAAAACTTCAGACAAACAGAAAGATAAACTACTGAATAACAATAAAAATAACAATCCTGCCCTCTTGCTTTATTTTTCTCTTAGGTTAGCTCTTGGGGGTGACTTGGCTGTATCTCATAATTTTGTTTGCCATGGCTAAATAGTCAATTTATTTTTGTTCTGGAATGCTCCGAGAATCAGTGAGTGAGCCATGATTAGGAATAGTGGATGCCTCTCTTCTGCCCTGGCCCCTTCAGGGCAGCATACCTGTAGCTTTCTACCCAGCATTTCCACTTGAGACCATCTCCCAGTTTATGACTGATTTAGTGTTTGCTTATCTTTCTTTTCTGTTCAGCACATTTGCTTCTGCTACATGAATCACAAGAGCAGCACAACTAAAGTAGCATTTTGCTTTGTGAGCCAAGCATCCGAAGGCAGCAGTCAGCTGAGTAAAAAAGGCACTTTCCTTCTTCTTTGCTTGCAAATTTGAGAAAATTTTCATACATCAATAAAAGACATATACAATGATTTGTAAAGTTTGCAGTTGAGATAAATGAGGATTAGTGAGATTAAGCAATTTGGCCAAGATTAGACAGTGAATTGAGATATGACACACATACATTTGACATACTGCACTTATATCCTGCCTCTGGAACTTAAACTGAATGTCAGTTCTGTTTCCACTATCTTGTGTAATCCTCACAGCAAACAGACTGTTATGGTTTGGCTGTGTCCCCACCCAAATCTCATCTTGAGGTGTGACTCCCACAATTCCCATATGTTGTGGGAGGGACCAGCGGGAAGTAATGGAATCATGGGGGCAGGTCTTTCTCATGCTGTTCTCATGATAGTGAATGAGTCTCATGGGAACTGATGGTTTTATAAGGAGGAGTTCCCCTGCACAGGCTCTTTCTCTTTACCCGCTGCCATCCATGTAAGACATGACTTGCTCTTCCTTGCCTTCCACCATGAGTGTCAGGCCTCCTCAGCCATGTTGAATTGTAAGTCCATTAAATCTCTTTTCTTTTCCATCTTGGGTATGTCTTTATCAGCAGCATGAAAACAAACTAAACATGAAATATAGAGTTTACAATTCATGTGCAGAAATAGGCTAAGTGAAATCAGAAAGAGCAGACCAGCTTTATGAATTGTCTCTCTGGTGACTAGATAGTATAAGTAGATTCTTACTAAGTGTTGGATGAATGAATATGTCCAAAGCATAGAAAAATAAAAAATGAAAAGTTGACTTAGAACCTAAAACTTCATTATGTTAATTAGTTTGCACTATTACACTTACATGTATTTCATTGGTTTAAAAAACTGTGAGTGGTAGATATTTGATAGTTTGATCATCATTATCTGTTACACCAGTATTCACTTAAAAAGTAACTAAAAAATTGATGGTATTGTAATTGCAACAGAACACAAATAACTAAAGCAATCTTGAGAAAAAAGAGCAAAGCTAGAGACATCATAATACTTGATTTCAAAATATATTTTAAAGCTATAGTAATCAAAACAGTATGGTATTGGCATAAAAACAAACACATTGACCAATGGAATGGAATAGAGAACCCCAGAATAAATCCATGCATATATGGTCAACTAATTTTCAATGAAGGTCCCAAGAATACACAATAGTGAAAGAATAGTCGCTTTAATAAACAATGTTAGAGAAGCTGAATATCCACATGAAAATGAATAATATTGGCCCCTTATCTTGGAGCATACATTAAAACTAACTCAAAGTACATTAGAGAGTTAAATGTAAGACCTGAAAAACATAACTATCTTACCAGAAAACACAGAGGAAAAGATTGTTGACATTGGTATTGGCAACGACTTTATGAATTTGACTCTAAAAGCACAGGCAACAAAAGTAAAATTAAACAAATGGGATTCTTTCAAACTAAAGAGTTTCTGCATAGCAGAGTAAATAACAAAATGAAAAGGCAACCTATAAAATGGGATAAAGTATTTGTAAGCCATATTCATCGGAGCCCCCAACCCCTATGCCAACTGGTTCATGACCTGTTAGGAATTGGCCACACAGCAGGAGGTGAGTGGTAGGTGAGCAAATGAAGCTTCATCTGGATTTACAGCCACCCCTACCCCCTGCATCACTCACATTTTAGCCGGAGCTCTGCCTCCTGTGAGATCAGCAGCAGCATTAGATTCTCATAGATGCATGAACCCTCTTGTGAACTACACATGCAAGGGATCTGTCACTGTCTTTTATCACCCCCAGATAGGACCATCTAGTTTCAGGAAAATAAACTCAGGGCTCCCACTGATTCTGCATTATGATTAGAGTTATAATTATATTATTATATATTACAATGTAATAATAATAGAAATAAAGTACACAATAAATGTAATGCTCTTGAATCATCCTGAAGGCATTCTTCCCCACTACCTGTGGAAAAATTGTCTTTCATGAAACTGGTCCCTGTGCCAAAATGTTCATGACCGCTGATATATGTGATAGGGAGTTAATCTCCAAAATATATAAGAAATGTATTCAGCTCAGTAGCAAACAAACAAAAACAAATGATACAATTAAAATGGGCTAAGGATCTTGAACAGATGTTTTTTCCAAAGAAGACATACAAATGGCTACAAAGTAGATGAAGACGTGCTCAACATCACTAATCATCAGGGAAATGCAAATCAAAACCACAATGAGTTATCACCTTATGCCTGTTAAGATGACTATTATCAAAAAGTTAAATAATAATGAGTGTTTGTAAGGATATGGAGAAAAGGTAACCCTGGTACACTGACAGTGGGATTGCAAAATGATAAAGCCATTATGGGAAACAGCATAGCGTTTCCTCAAAAAACTAAAAGTAGAACTGCTATGTGATCCATCAGTTCCACTCCTGGGTATATATCCAAAGGAACTGAAATCAGTAATGTGAAGAAATATCTCCACTTTTATATTTATTGTAGCACTATTCACAATAGCCAAATCATGGAAGGAACTTAAATGTCTCTCTCTCTCTCACAGACACAGACACACACACACACACACACACACACACACACACACACACACAGGCACATGCCCTTGAATATTATTCAGCTCTAACAAAGAAGAAAATAATGCTGTTTATGACAACATGGATGAATTTAGAGGACACTATATTAAATGAAATAAGCCAGACACATTAAGACAAATATTATAAAATTCCACTTCTATGTGTAATCTCAAAAAATCAAACTTGTAGAAGCAGAGTAGAATGGTGGTTGCCAGGGACTGGCTGTGAAGAGGATGGTGAGATATTGGTCAAAGGGTACAAGCTTTCAATTATAAGATGAATAAGTCCTAGGAATTGAATGTACACTATGGTGATTGTAGTTAGTAATACTATATTGTATACATAAAATTTGGTAAAAAGTAGATGTTAAATGTTCTTACTATACCAAAACAAAAGTAAACTATATAAGGTTATAGATATATAAATTATTAAAAATCACTTCATAATGTATGCATATATAAAACATGTTTGACAAGTTAAATGTACATAATTTTCATTTTTTTAATGAATAAATTAAAATTAATTTTTAAATTTGCTTACTTATTAAACTCCAAATCAACTCTTCCTTTTTTGTTTTTTCTTTTGTTCATTTTCTGATAATTTTCAGATAAGCTAGGTCATTTCCAGATACACTATTTCTTCCCAGAATTATAGAATGTTAGACCTAAAGTGATGTTATATTTTAAAGAAAAATCTTTAGTTTACAGATGAATAAACCAGAATTACCAATGTTACGACTTGTTCAAGACCAAAGACTTGATTATGGAATAGGTGGGACCAGAACTTACTTCCTGGCCTCTTGAAATTACATGAATCAGTCAAATAAAAACAGTGTGAATACATAGATATGTATGCAGTAAAGGTACAATGGAATAAAAACAACTCAATATTTATATCAATGTTTGAACTGTTGAAATGGAAATTATGGAAAAACTTAACTAGTTCTACTTCATAAAAATTCTTCAAAATCATGATCAAGTTGGCTTCATCCCTAGGATGAAGGGCTGGTTTAAAATACACAAATCTATAAACATAATCTGTCACATAAAGAGAACCAAAGGCAAAAACCACATGATCATCTCAATAGATGAAGAGAAGGCCTTTGACAAAATTCAACAGTCCTTTATGCTAAAAACTCTCAATAAATGAGGTGTCAATGGAACATATCTCAAAATAATAAGAGCTATTTATGATAAACCCACAGCCAATATCATACTGAATGGGCAAAAACTGGAAGCATCCCCTTTGAAAACCAGCACAAGACAGGAATGTCCTCTCTCACCACTCCTATTCAACATAGTATTGGAAGTTCTTTCCAGGGTAATCAGGCAAGAAAAAGAAATAAAGCGTATTCAATTATAAAAAGAGGAATAAAATTGTCTCTATTTGAAGATGACATGATTTTATATTTAGAAGAGTCATCGTCTCAGCCCAAAATCTCCTTAAGCTGATAAGCAACTTCAGCAAAGTCTCTGGATACAAAATCAATTGTGCAAAAATCACAAGCATTACTATACACCAATAACAGAAAAACAGAGAGCCAAATCATGAGTGAACTCCCATTAACAATTGCTAGGAATACAAATAACAAGGGACCTGAAGGACCTCTTCAAGGAGAACTCCAAACCACTGCTCAAGGAAATAAGAGGATATAAATAGATGGAGAAACATCCCATGCTCATGGTTAGGAAGAATCAATATTGTGAAAATGGCCATACTGCCCAAAGTAATTTATAGATTCAATGCTATTCCATCAAGCTACCGTTGACTTTCTTCATAGAACTGGAAAAAAACCACCTTAAATTTCATATGGAACCAAAAAAGAGCCCACAGCCAAGACAATCCTAAGCAAAAACAAAACAAAACAAAACAAAACAAAAAACAGAAAAACAAAAAGAAAGCTGGAGGCATCATGCTACCTGACTTCAAACTATATTACAAGGCTACAGTAATCAAAATAGCATAGTACTGGTACCAAAACAGAGATATAGACCAATGCAACAGAACAGAGTCCTCAGAAATAATGCCACATCTACAAACATCTGATATTTGACAAATCTGACAAAAACAAACAATGGGAAAAGGATTTCCCTATCTAATAAATTGTGCTGGGAAAATTGGCTAGCCATATGCAAAAAACTGAAACTGGATTCCTTCCTTACACCTTATACAAAAATTAACTCCAGTTGGATTAAAGATTTAAACATAAGACCCAACACCATAAAAACTCTAGAAGAAAACCTAGGCAATAGCATTCAGGACATAGGCATGGGCAAGGATTTCATGACTAAAACACCAAAAGCAATGGTAACAAATGCCAAAATAGACAAATAGGATCTAATTAAACTAAAGAGCTTCTAAACAGCAAAAGAAACTATCATTAGAGTGAACCAGCAACCAACAGAAAGGGAAAAATTTTTGCAATCTACCCATCTTACAAAGGGCTAATATCCAGAATCTAGAAGTAACCTAAATAAATTTATAAGAAAAAAAAAACCATCAAAAAGCGGGTAAGGGATATTAACAGACACTTTTCAAAAGAAAACATTTATGCAGTCAACAAACATGAAAAAAAGCATCGCTGGTTATTAGAGAAATGCAAATCAAAACCACATTGAGATACCATCTCATTGCCAGTTAGAACAGTGATCATTAAAAAATCAGGAGAAAACAGATGCTGGAGAGGATGTGGAGAAATAGGAATGCTTTTACATTGTTGTGTAAGATAGTGTAAATTAGTTCAACTATTATGGAAGACCGTGTGGTGATTCCTCAAGGATCTAGAACTAGAAATACCATTTGACCCAGCAATCCCATTACTGCATATATAACCAAAAGATTATAAATCATTCTATTATAAAGACACACGCACACATGTTTATTGTGGCACTGTTCATAATAGCAAAGACTTGGAACCAACCCAAATGCCCATCAATGTTAGACTGAGTGAAAAAAATGTTACATTTGTACACCATGGAATACTATGCAGCCATAAAAAAGGATAAGTTCATGTCCTTTGCAGGGACATGGATAAAGCTGGAAACCATCATTCTTGGCAAACTGACACAAGAACAGAAAACCAAACACCACATATTCTTACTCATAAGTGGGTGTTGAACAATGAGAACACATGGATACAGGGAGGGGAACATCATATACCAGGGCCTTTAGGGGGTGAGGGGCTAAGGGAGGGATAGCAGGGTGTGGGGGGATTGGAGGGGGATAGCATTAGGAGAAATACCTAAAGTAGATGACAGGGTGGTGGATGCAGCAGCCCACCCTGGCATGTGTATATCTATGTAACAAACCTGCACATTCTGCACATGTACCTCAGAACTTAAAGTATAATTTAAAAAAATTCTTCAAATCATACTCATTTATTTAATCTCACAAGTAATACATAACTCTACTCTCACTGTAAAACTCAAACAGAATTTTTATAGCATAAACAAACATATTATTTCTTTTTCCTCTCTAATTCTATTGCCTTCTTCAGAAGTAGCCATTGTTGATTTTTTAGTGGCTATCATGAGTATTTTTGAGTTCATCTCACTTTATGCCCCCATATTCTGGGGCAGAGCTTGTTATTTAGATGTCCCTTTTTCCTTTAATTTTTATTAATCCACAATAATTGCACATATTTATGGGGTACATGTGATATTTTGAAACATACATACAATGTGTAATAGTCAAATTGGAATGATTAGGATATTAATCATCTCAAATATTTATCATTTTTTGTGTTATGAACATTCCAAATATTTTCTTCTAGCTGTTTTGGAATATAATATAAATTATTATTAACTGCAGTCACCCTACTGAGCTATCAAACATATAACTTATTTCTTCTGTGTGGCTGTACCTATTAAGCAGCCTTTCTTCATCAGCCCTCCCCCCGTGCTTCCTAACCTCTAATAACCATCATTCTACTCTCTGTCTCTGTGAGGCAATTTTATTTTTAACTCCCATGTTGGAGTGAGAACATGTGATATTTATCCATCTGTGCTTGGCTTATTTTACTTAACCTAATGACCTCCAGTTTCATCCATTTTGCAATAAATGACAAGTTTTTTATGGCTGTATAGTATTCCATTTTATATACCACACTTTCTTTACCCATTCATTTGTTAATAGACACTTGGGTCAGTTCCATATCTTTGTTATTGTGGGTAGCATTACAAGAAACTTTCAAATGTAGATATATTTCTTTGATATATCAATTTTCTTTCTTTTGGATATATACTTAGCAGTGGGATTGCTGGATTAGTGTGATTGCTGGATCAGCACCAGGATTGCTAGATCTACTTCCAGTTTTTTGAGAGGCCCCAATAATGTTTTCCATAGTTGCCATACTAATTTACATTCCTACCAAGAGTGTACTAGATTTCCAATTTCTCTGCATCCTTAACAGCATATATATATATATATATATATATATATATATATATATATATTATAAAAGCCATTTAACTGGGTGAAATAATACCTCATTGTGGTTTTGATTTGCATTTCCCTTATGAATAGTGATGTTGAGCATTTTTTCATATACTTGCTGGCCATTTCTATGTCTTCTTTTGAAAAATGTCTATTCAGATCATTTGCCCATTTTAAAATTAGATTATTTGCTTTTTTTTTTTTTTGCTACTGAATTGTTTGAGGTCCTTTTATAATTTGGTTATTAATCCCTGTTGAATGGATAGTTTGCAAACATTTTCTCTTATTTTGTTTCTTTGCTATGTTGTTTTATCGTTATTTATTTATTTATTTATTTTTGCTGTACAGAAGCCTTTTAGCTTTGTGTAGTCCAGTTTCTTTATTTTTGCTCTTGTTCCTTGTGATTTTCAGGTCTTACCCCAAAAATCTTTGCCAAGACCAATGTCCTGGAGCATTTCCCAATGTTTTCTTCTAGTAGTTTTGTAGTTTCAAGTCTCGTATGTAATTCTTTAAACCATTTTGATTTGACTTTTGTATAACGTGAGAAATAGGGATCTAGTTTTATTCTTCTGCGTATGGAAAACCAGTTTTCGTAGCACCATTTATTGAAGAGACTGTCTCTTCAATATGCATTGAAGCAATATGCATTGTTTACCCAAGGTTTATGTGGCCATTTTTATGTTAGTATTGTGCTTTCACTTACTATAGCTTTGTAGTACATTTTAAAATCAGGTAGTGTGCTGATGTCAGTATTATTCTTTTTGCTTAGGATTACCTTAGCTATTTGGAGTCTTTTGGGGTTACATTACAATGTTAAAATTGTTTTCTCTATTTCTTTGAAGAACATCATTGGTATTTCCATAGGGATTGTGTAAAATCTGTAGATCACTTTATATAGTATGAGCATTTTAACAATATTAATTCTTTCAATCCATGAGCATGGGATATCTTTCCATTTTTTTCTGTCCTCTTCAGTTTCTTTGATCAGTGTTTTATAGTTTTTATTCTAGAGATCTTTCTTTGGTTATATTTATTCCTATTTTATTCTTTTGGTAGTTGTTGAATATAGGATTGCTTTCTCAATTTCTTTTTTAGATTGTTTACTATTGGTACATAGAAATGCTAATTTTTGTATCCTGCAACTTTACAGAAATAATTTATTAGCTCTGTTTTTTTTTTTTTTTTTTTTTGTAGAGTCTTTAGGTCTTTCTAAATATAAAAAAAATCTGTGAACAGGGATAATTTGACGTTTTCCTTTGCAGTTTGCATACTTTTTATTTCTTTCTCCTGCCTAATTGTTCTTACTAGGACTTTCAGTACTATGTTGAATAAAAGTGGTAAAAGTGTGCATCCCTATCTTGTTCCAGATTTTATAGTAAGGGGTTTTAGTTTTTCCCCATTCAGTATGATGTATTAGCTGTGAGTCTGTCATATATGGCTTTTATTGTTTTAAGGCATGTTCATGATACACCCAGTTTGTTGAGAGTTTTATCATAAAGGGTTTTATCATAAAGTTTTTCATTGGTGAAAGTGGATGCTGAAGTCCCTACTATTAAAGTATTGCTGCTAATCTCTCCCTTTAATTCTATTAATATTTGTTTTATATATTTAGATGCTCCAGTGTTGGGTACATAAATTGTTATATCCTCTTTCTGAATGGGCACCTTTACCATTATGTAATAATATTTTTGTCACTGCTGGAGCTTTGTCAGTTTCTTTTGGTGATGTAATATTTCCCCAAGTTTCACAATCCTTGAATCTTTACTCTGATGCCTGTACATTTGAGGAGGCAGCCATCTCTTCCAGTTTTTGTGGCTGTTGTGTGTTGTTTGGTGGTGTTAGACCTTTACTTTTTAATATGAGACTTAAACTCTGTTGTTACTTCCCATCATGGGAAGAACTTCCAGTGAACATTGGAACTGAAACATTGCATTGAATTAAGTCACGACCTTGTCATTGTTTCCCCATCAGAGGAAGACTTATAATGGACACCAGAACTTAAATACTACTCTTGAACTAAATTGATGCCTTTCCATTGTTTTTAATGCTGAGGAAGACTTATCAAGAGCACCAGAGCTCAAAAGCTACCATAAAACCATATTGCTATCCTGCCATTGTTTCCTAGTCTGGTGAAGACTAAAATGAGTGCTGGAACTTAATCCTTGCCTTATAGTTGTTTCTGGGCCAGGAGAATTCATGTGAACACATGGAATTTGTGGAAAAGGTGGCTAGGGATTCAGGCCTCTCTACCTGTTGTTTCCCCTGCAGCACTGTCATACCAGCCAGTCTTGTCAACATGGTGTCTTTGCTGATTAGAATGCCAAGTTCCCTCCAAGATCTGGGCACCAGTTGCTGCAAACAGTACCCCACTTTTTAAATCCAACTCACTCCAGGTGATTCAGCCATATTAGCAATCCCAATGTTTCCCATGGGACAGGGACAGAGTGGGCTTTTCAGGAAGATTCCAGACTGCTGGGAAGAGTGAGCCCCCACCTCCAATTCTCTCCTCTCACCTCAGCAACCGTGGGCCTAGGGAAATTCTCTGAGTAGTGTTATGTTGGCTTGAGGGAAGAGTGGTGCAGTCTGAAATAACTATTTCTCTTATTGGTTGCAGCTTCTCTCAATTCTGTGGGCCCAGGGGATTTCTGTGCTTCTCCTCTGAGTTCTGGTGTATTCAGGGAGGTATTCTTGTTTTTGAATAGTTTCTAGGTGTATTTTTATTGGTAGAGTTTTGCTGGGAAACTTTCTCTTCTACCATTTTGCTGATGTCACTGATGCATGCCACTGTTTAACTTAGATGTCTTTTATTGACTACATTCTAGAAAATGTACTACCTTGATTCTAGAACAAAACATAGTCTCAAACAAACATTGTGCATTTTGTCTGTCTCTGAGAGTGCGAACATGGCTGAACCACTTGGAGTGAGTTGGATTCAAAGAGCAGGGCACTGTTTGCAGCAGTGGAAGAGGAGGTGAAGCTTAAATGTGTGGTTAGCTGATGTGCAAACCATGAACAGAGTAACACCAATCTTTTAGATTTCCATCACAACTTTGACTACTTACCTGTTTATTTTCAGACAAAGTACTTCCAAAACACCTTTTATACATTTTCTCCCAACAACCATGAGATGTCAGGAAGGAAGAATTGTTTTGTTTTTCATTTATAGAAAAGGAACTCAAACTCTAGAGATTAAGTAGGTGCAGTTGATTGATTATGTCAGTGGCTCCAGCTCTTCTCTCCTTTCTGTTTCACACCCTTTGTCATTTCATTATTAGAGGTTCCTCCCCTCTAACTGTGGCCCTAGCCATGTAACTTGCACTAGACACTGGAATGTTAGCAAACATGATCTAAGCACAGTCTTAGAAAAGTGCTTGCATCTTTGCTTGTGCCATAACCCTCTGTTATCACCATGAGAAGGACATGTGTGAATGAGTGTGTTAGAGGATACGACATGTGGAACAGATTCACATCACCCCAGCAAATTATTGAAGCCACTGTATATCATCTAACAGCCAGCTGATCCCCAAATTGATAAGTTTGGAGTAGGTCAGCCAAACCTGGCAAAACTTGTGAGCTATATATATGGTTTTTGTTGTATGCCAATATTTTATGATTGTCTGTTTTGCAATATCATCATAGAAATAGGTGACTGATACAGTGGTAACAACTATTTGTGAAGATCCAGAAACTAAGCCAAGGTCTTCTGTCATTAATCCCAGCACTCATGTAATTGGTCCAGGCTTGCCTTTTAGCATTTACACTTGCTGTTACCTCTGTCTGGAAGTCCCCCTGGCTCCTTTTTTTTTTTTTTCCTTTTTTTCAAATTTTGGTTTCTGGATAAATTGCTATTACTTCTTTAAAACTCAGTAAGTCTCATCTTTTTTCTCAATCTGATCTTCCCAAGAAAGAGTTAGCCATCCTTGTGGGTACTACATTTTCCTTTTATCTATTTTTATTATTTCACGAATAACAATGTAGTATAATATTTGTTTGCTTGCATGTATTTCTCAAGGAAATATGTTTCTCTGAGGTCTTTTAGAATCTATCATAGTGCCTTATTAACATCTTTGGAATTATATTAATTGATATAAAAATAACATGGAGGAAGAAATGATTTCTTAATGAAATGTTTCATGCATATTTCTGATTTGGTCTTAACTGCCACCTTAGTTAGGGTCCTTGGGTCAGGTGATAGGTTCAAGAACAAAGACCCCATTAATATATAACCTGTACCAATTGATAATACCTATAATAATACAGAAAATGTCTCTACTCCTATGAAGAAAAACAACACAAAGCAAAACAGATAATTACAGATAATAAAAAATTAAAGAAAGAGAGGGAAAAATGATATGATATGATAGAAAGTCAGGTGGGAAGGCTACTTTGGATAGAGTGGTAAGGGATACTGACATACTTGTTGGATACTCTGGTGAACACACCTTTTCTTTTCCTAGTTTTATTGCAGTATTTTAATCTTAATTTGATTACATAGTTTCTGAGGATGAGGATTGTGTGCAGTATTCTTTGTATCCTCCACAGACCCTATGCACAGAAAGTAGCTTGCTGGTTGATTTGTTAAGATGTATGCAATGAGTCCTGTGTGTGTGTGTGTGTGTGTGTGTGTGTGTGTGTGTGTGTGTGGTCTTCCTTTCAGATTTTAAATTTTATGCTACTTGCTTGGAGGGTTATTATAAGTCTGTAAATTTTGTAAATAAATTTTGTATTCCTTGCTAATATTTCTGAGATTTCCTATGTAAAAATGGCAACAAGCTTTATTTTAAAGATGTATATCAAAGCATAAATCCTGAATGCTATAAATATTGGCTGTAATTCTTCCTATAGAACTCAAGGATACATTTAGTTTTGGCCTATTATTAGAAGTATCAGAACAAATCACTAGAATGGGTTCTGAGCCCTTAAATTTGGTATAATTTGTCTTTTTCATTTATTTAGTCTCCTACAACTCTGGAATTATAGGCAAAATGGAGAATTTGGATTCAACAAATAATTACAGAGCATTTATACAGGTCAGCCACTGTGCTCAAAGATTTTACAT
Source organism: Cebus imitator (assembly GCF_001604975.1). NCBI lineage: Eukaryota > Metazoa > Chordata > Mammalia > Primates > Cebidae > Cebus > Cebus imitator. Next base: position 4,445,307 of record NW_016107366.1, on the reverse strand, counting down.
ACACTATTTCATAATTGCCTGGGGACAGTGCTATGAGGAGACATTATTTTCTTTTCTATTTTTTAGGTGAGGAGATTGAGGTCCAGAGTATATGTAACCTTCCCAGGGTCACAAAACCCAGTTATGCAACAGACACAATTCAAACCTAAGATTTCTGATTTGAAACAGGATTTAGAAATCTTTGATTCTTTTTTTCAGCAAATGTTTATCAAATGCCAGGCTCTGTACTAGATTTTGGAAACAGGAAGGTCATCAAAATGGCATGGGTGGTTCTCATGTGTTGCTTTCCATGACACCCTACGAAAATCAGAAGAAACAGGGAAGAAGAAAAAAGGAATGAAGAAAAAAAGAGTGTGTTTGAGGTACTCTCCTGAGACTCTCCTTTTAAAAGAGCAACTTTTGCATTAAATTCCCAGGAGAGCCAGTAGTAGGTCCCAACATCCTCCTTCCACCAAAGGTGCTGTCCTCTAGTGATAGACATGACTGTCAGTGGGCTGACAAGGGATCCCAGGCAGTAAACCCTGTATAATGCCCTCCAGCTGTAGGTTTCATGCTTTCTCCAGCACCTTGGACTGGGACAGCCTAGTTAACTTTCACATTTTCCTTCCAGAAAAACTAGTCGAGTAAACGAGTCTTTTATGAGGCTTGATTTTCTATCAGCATTTGGTTTTTATGTATTCAAACTTTCCTCTAATATGCATAATTGCTGAAAGGAAAGGGCTGTGGAGCAGCCATGAATTACGGCTTTTACGAGAATGAACATTGTAGTTAATGTTGCATGACAGCTTCCATTATAATACTCTGTTTTCACATCCTTGTAATTTTTTGTAGGGGGGCTGGGAAAGAGAAATAACTTTTGTTTGAGCTAAAATTTTCCATGATTTGACTCAGCCCAAGGAGATTTAAAAAAATAAAATATTTTCACAAATGTTTTCATTTAATTTTGAGTTATTATATTTGGAAAATGCTATCAATTTTTACTCTATTATTAATGCATAAAATGTTCCAAGTATGAATGGTTATTAAAGCTCAACTCATCACATGCCACTTGTCTCAGGAATTTTATCTGAGCAAGGTTTAAAAGAATTATAATTACCAAGGGCTACCTTCTTTCTTTTTAAAACTATATTAAAGCATTTAGTACAAAAATGCCTAAAATTTTTCATTATTTTCATAATATCATTGTAATGCTCACTTGGCACAGAGCTTTTCAGAGAGAAATTAAATATCTAGGTTACTTTTACTATTTTTGAATTTATGATGAACTCTAAAGTGGCAAAATACATTTCAAATTAATTACTATACTTATTGAACTATGTTAATTAAGCTTTTAATTTTTTAGCTTAGGTCTGTTTCAAGTGTGTCCATTGTAAATTGCACATTGATGAAATTTCAAAAATCTTTTAAATTTTTTATTTTCTTTGTCCTGTGACAGATGAAATACTTTAAAAAATAATGTTACTTTCTTAGTAAAACCAGCTTTTAGGGAGTAGAATGATTATTAATTACCCTAAAACTAAAACCCAATTTTTCCTGTATCTAAGGACTGCTATTTAGAACTTTAGGCAGGTATTTAAGTGTTTTGTTCTATTGGTTTGTGTCTCTACGTTGTTTTTGCCTTCAACCCGTTCTTGATACAGTCTGATATTCTGAAACATAATCTTTCTTGTATCTATTTTTCATTTTATATGTGTGATTGATAATTTATTTATATTTTACCTATGCTAAAATTCTGTCGTATGTGTACCTCATTACTAGGCTGGAAAAATATTGTCAAATGTGATACAAATGAAAATTGTATTACCAGTGAAAATAATAAAATTATTTGAAATGATATTGAAATATTATTAAGAGATGACTTCTGTGGTTAGGAGATCTTTCTGGTCTTTTCCACTTGGTGGCAATCTTTGTATTCTCTGAAATGAATCACATCTTCAGTAGGTAAATGTTTCACATTGAATAACCTCTTGATTTCTTTTAAAATTTTGTACCTATGTTTTTCATTCAGTACAGTGTTTTATTATCTTAACTGTTTTGTCATCTTAATTATTTACCTTTTGATTATTATCTTACAGTCTTTGAATCTCATCATTTTTTTTTCTTGTGACTGAAGATGAGGCATTTTATAGAAAATGTCTTTGTGTTTTATCATTACAAATTCTGCTTTGGTATATACACATGCACATATATATACCTATGCATGCACATATCAAATACACATGTATACTATACTATATTTTGCTGTATTATATAATGTATAGATGCTTTATATTTTCCATTATAATACATAATATATACACATATGATATACAAATACCCTATGTTATATATTGCATATAACATATGCATATCATGTATATGTGTAATATAAAGAAATTTACATAGATATTTCTTATTGATGTCCAGTTTATGTCATTTTACACAAATTATTTTGATCGTTTCCCACTTTTTCCTCCAGCACATTCCACACAGCTCTTCCGGTCGTTCAGAGGGAGATTGTATCCCTGTGTACTTCCTTCAAGGTCTCTTTTTTTTCTCATTTACTTTATATGCCTATTAAGAAGGAGATTTCCTCTCCTCTTTTCCTTCATAATTTTGATTCATCATTGAGAATTCATGTTTTCTTCCTCAAGGAGGCCTTATCTGGCTGTGTTTCTCCCATCCACCCTAGTTGGCCAGGTTCCTATTAATATATTTGGGATAATGTTCTATTCCTCATTGTAATATTTATCTCATGAGTATGGTCATTTAAGGTCTAATTCTCTTGCTAAAATGGAGAATTTTGGAAATGGCGGGTAGGGGTCTGACTTGTCTGCTATTGTATTCCAAGCCTTCATCTTGGTGGCAAACATACAAAATATAAATGGTGACGTATATTTATGGAATTGATGGATGAGTGAATTTCCTGCCTACAATTCTCATTTAAAAAATAATTTGTATACTTAAAGTCATTAGTCAATATGACAAGGCGTTCAATATAGTTTTTCCTATAATTGCTATAGAGGACAGCTTAATTACGGTACTCAATGACTGAAAGCATTTCAACAACTTTTGCCCATGGGGAGCTATAATTTCACCTTAAGATATCATAAACCACTCAAAGATTTCATGTAGTTACCAGAACCTTGGACTGAAATCATAACCCTGAAAACCTTTCCTGCCTATTAGTCATTTGGTACATGACATAAAGCAAAATATATTCTGCAATTTTGGACTTCAATTTGGCTCTCAGTAGATTGACTACTTGATTTCATATTTGACCTGAAAAATATTCAGGCCCTTGAAAGTTAAACCATCTAAAAACATATGGTAATTCACACGTACTAGATGTGCACTGAGCAGTAATTAAGTGAGTATATTATGAATTTCTTATTCTGATAATTCTTCTCTAATTATACTCTTGAAATGCTGAGCAAAGCTTTGAGAGCTGTGAGCATTCCTACCACTGTATGCTCACTGTATGTTTTTGGATAAAGTTTAATATGAGGCAGTACATTGTGCCAAAAATTATGACTCTGAAATTGGGAAGTTGGGTTTAAGAAGCAGCCTGATCCTTGGAAAAATTACTTAACTCCTCTGAGCCTCAGTCTCCTCCAAAAGTAAATGCATTTTCTGCTTCAGAAAGATGTAGGGAATCAATTGAGGTGATGAAGTGAAAGTGTTTGGGAGGCAATGAACGGCTTTACAAATGATGGGGTCATAATTTTTGTCATATTAGTGAAGCAAAATAGTCATTTTCTAAAAGGATGTAAAAATGAAAAGAAAATAATGGGATTAGGATAAAACTTGTATTTTCAATATGTAACACTTTTTCCACTTACAGCACTCAATTGCAGATGAGAGCCCTGTGTAAAAGTGTGCAGATGATAAAATTATGTGAATACAGGGGCAGCACCTTTCATTTCTTTAGAGAAGAATGATTTGTGAACTGATTTACAAAATGGGAAGAGCGAGTGAGAAGTGGTTTAATAATGGTTCAACAAAGAAGCTGATAAAGCTGCTTACCATCTCCACAGGGGAAAGAACAAGGGTAAAAAGACTTGCAAACGGAATATTTTCTGGAATTCTTTAGAGGATAGACTGATTTGTGCTGGTTTGGCACAGAGGTAGCATAGTTCAGTTTAGCAGTGGGGTGGGAGAATTCTGGGTGAACAATGAAAAAGATAATTGTGTTGGTCTGTTATCCAAGATGTCAAACAGCTGGGCTAAAATTATATCTGGCAATTTAGGACTCTGAGTCAAAGCATCTCCCAGATTCTGGGAAAAGACCAGAGCTAAGCAGGATCACAGTATGGAAGTCAATGGAACATTGAGCTTGTTAAGAGGAATAGAACCAATTAGTAGATGAAAAGTACAGTTAGTCTTAGAATGTTACAGATTCAAGTGTAAAAGATAAGAGTGGGGCCAGCAGCAGTAGTGACCTGATGTTGGGTCATGTGGAAACTGACCTATAGCTTTGCTTCTCTGATTGTATTGTGCAGAATACACCTAGGGATTTTGTTAAAATGCAGATTCTGGTTCAGTAGGTCTAGGGTAGAGCCTGAGATTAGATCTGAGATTCTACATTTCTAACAAGCTCCTGGAGATGCCAGAACTACTTGTCCTTGGACCAAACTTCTGAAAAGATCCAGATATAGCATCTTAAATTTTCCCTGAGAAAGAATAGGATTGGTTCCTGAGCCTTGTTGGGGAAAGACAAGGAAAAGGTCAGTACTTGAAACTCAGGGGGAAGCGGCCTCACCTATGAGGAGAGCAACAGGGAGTTCAATCTTGGCAAGAAGCTGTGGCAGCTGCCTTTTTTCCTCGTTTCTTCTTCTATAGGTCTGATCATTTGTGTCTTCGTCCTGAAATTTATCAAACCACCCAGTGGTATATATTCCCTTTGTTCTCTCTGTAAGCAAAATCGTCTCGTCTACATTAGTAACCTGTATAGGAAATTAACAGAAGTATCATCTCTTTCGGATAACATTTCCCTTACGTTGAAATGTAAGCAGTATATGTGGAGGAACATTTTAATTCAAAGAAATGACTGTTGGGGGAATTTCCAGAATATGTGGCAGAAAGAGAGATTTGAGGTACCTCTGATATCTTTATATTCTAGTGGTGAGCAACCTTTATACATGAGTGCCAATTCGGTAAAACAAATTGGCACTTTGCATTATAGATTCATATTTTGTATAATCTACTTTTTAATTTAATAATTCACAACCAGCTCATTTTTTTTCCTTAATAGTAACACCATATTCCAATGAAGAAATGTGCCCTGCTTTACTTAACCCAGCTACTCTTGATGATTATAGAGTATTTCTAGCCTTTCAATAGTGTAAACAGTATTTCATTGAACAGGGAAGAGCTTAATGCTTTGAGCAAAATTTATGTGAGTTGAGCATTAGCAGTACTGAAGGTAGAGTGGAGTAACAATGGAGAGATTGAACAGTGGGAACATTAATTGCACCTTAGTTCATACTGAGACACTACAGCTTCATTTGGAGATGTCTAACTGCAGGGGAAAAAGAGGAGGACGAGAAGCTGCCATTTCACAGGGGCTGGTGTCAGGAAAGTGGGGCAGCATCTGAGACTGACAGCATCCCACAGTGGTGGTGGATGGAAGACACTATGCAGATAAGCGACTCCTTCTTAGTTTATGAAGTATTCAGAGGATGTATTCTTGCTGTAGTGCTTCCTTGGAAGAGGGAGTAGTGATGGCAATGGTAGTGGGAGTGTGGGAGTTATTCCTCCCTGCATCTCTGTCTCTTTCACTTCTTCATCTCAGACTGAATCCTGTGCCATTTGTGCAGAGAGTCAAATGTCACAGCCTCAGCAGCAGTCTCTGCCCTTCAATCATCTTTGCGATATGAGCAGCTTTTGCAGCCTAAGTCCAGAGGTGAGGCAAGGACTTGGAATAAATCAGGTCGAGGAGAACATTCTTACTGCGTGTGTTAATGAAATACTGAGTAGGAATAATTCATCGTCAGATATTGTCGGGTAGGAATCCTGCCTTTCCCTTTTATTAGCTATATGGCTTTGGACAAGTCATCTACCTCCTTTTAGCCCAATTTTCTTGTTTGTACGGATGCAGTAAAGTTTAAGTGAGGAAAATCCAATTTAAAGCAGATAGCATAGTCCCTAGAATATAGCAGGCATGTAATACATGTTAATATTACTATTTGTTGACATTGACATTTTTATTTTTGGTTCCTGAAATTCTATCTATGGTCTTACCATGAAGCGAAATAAGTCATTTATGACCTTTAGGATGATGATTAATCATCATTTAAAACACAAACCATAGAAGATAAACATATACCCATATTCACTTACATTCTTATTTGCCAATTGATTTAACTCCATTAATTATATGTCTTCAGATCATGCACAGAAAAAAAACCTAGTTGAAATGTAATTAAAGGAAACATTGACAGGTTTTGTTTGGTTAGTGTTGTTAAAATTTTCTGTTATTTGGCATTTTTTTTTAGGCAGCAGCTTCCTGACAAAATGTCACATTAAGCTCACTTTTTGAGTTTGAAAAATATTAATGGATTCTGACAAAATACCATTCTGAATGTAAGCTATGAATAATATAATATATTTTATATACTTGTTCTATCTATCATCTATCTATCTATCTATCTATCTATCTATCTATCTATCTGCCTGCCCTGTTGGGTGGAATAGGCTTGTATTCAGTTGCAATTGAGAAAATCAAGTCCTAACTGGCGAAATTTTCCATATTGAGCTCACAACAGATTTGAACTCAGTTAAGATTTTTGTCTTGCAACTGGATATACTAGTGGTTGAATCATACTAGCTTCTGATCTGATTAGGGATCAAACTATCAAGTTAAGGCTAAATCATAAAATCCAACATTCAACTTAATTTATTTACACTGTGCTTGTGAAGCTAAAATACATATATTTTAGACATAAAAGGAGTCCCCTTGGAGGACTGCCTGCAACTTCTTTGCACAGAGATAAATATTTATTGAGCGTGAAAATAAGATTCTTCACAGAGCAAACCATCATTAACTTAGTTCTCTCTATTCCAAATGTGAGTCCATTTAACCTGTATGAACTTTTAAAATAATATAAATGTGTCTATGTGAACACAGGATCAATAGACATATATACTGATAATTGTTTATAATTATACAAGACATAATATGTATATATACATATACACATACATATTTATAGATATCCAAGAAATATTCATTGGCATAGAAAATATGTATCTATGTATTCATTTATACATAGAAAGTATCTATGTATTAGTATAGCAAATATCTTAATGCCCGCTAAGAAGGTTAATCATGTAAACAAGGCTATAAGCCAATTTCCTTTTAAGAGAAACGTTGGCAAAAATTTGACGTATTCTCTGTTTGTATTAAAATGAAGGAAATCAGCTTAAATGTTCATTAAAGCAAACTCAGCAGGGTATCTGATTGAAAACACATTTCTGACTTTAGTATGAATTACTATATCTATTTGAAAGCAATAAAACCACAGTTATTTAAAAAATTCTGTAAAGATGCCATCTCAAAATTATTTTAGAAGTAGGTGAGAAAATAAATAAGTCATGTGTATATTTGTTCAGTTTTGACTTATCAATCTAAATTAGCAAAGCCTTGATGATTTTCCCATAGTTCCTTGAATTGGAGAGTATTCAAGAATGGATAGAATATACCATTTCCCCCCCAATTTCCACTAAGTGTCATGTACTATGTGTCTAATCCATATAAGACCCACTGAATGATTCTAATCCAATAATATGCCACTGGGGATCCAGGACCACGTAGGATGGAGCAGCAGCATCTGTCTCATGTTCCCTCAGGGTGCCTTCCTACTCAAGATCATACATCATGATGCGCTCCACTATGCGCATCACGGTCTTAGGTGTTCTTTGCTTTAATGGAAGCAAATCAGTGATTATATGCGAATTACATGCAGTAATTATATACAATGTCCTGGCTCAGATACTCTGGGTCACCTTTGGACATAATTTCAACTGCAAATGAGAGGTCCTCCCACCCTATACATTTATCCTACTGGTCTCATGTTGGCCAACCCAGCTTCAATAGGTGTCACAATCAAGTCCATTTACTTACTTGACCGTTATCTAATGAGGAGTTGCCATTTGCTTAGGCCCCAGGAACATTGCTGCATAAGAAAGATTTAGTCTCTACTCATATGGAGTTTATAGTCTAGTGGTGGATGGAATCAGAGCTTCAGCTGGATATTTCACATCCATTATCTCCTTTCATCTTCTCACATGAGAAGACAGAAGCCATGAGAGACTAAGTAACTTGCAGAAATTCGCAAAACTAACATGTAATGGGATCAGACATCAGACATAGCTGTCTGATGCCAGATTGTCTTTCTATCATATGACATTGCCCCCAGCAGGGACTTTTCTCCTATTTGTTCCACAGCATCTAGTATGAGAATGATTTTGAAAGGTCATATCAAAAGCGTTGGTTTCAAAGTAATCACTGCAGAGCACTATACTCATATTCCAGTGATACTGCCATTTTTCACTCATTAATCAAACAACGTTCACTGAATATTTACTGTTCACCCAGCACTCTGCTAGGTCCTAAGGATACAGTGTTAAGCAAGATAAAGTGGGACAGTTAACAAACAGATAACATGACAATTACAGATTGTGTTAAGTCCTAGGAAGGAAATAAACTGAGTAGAAATGAAAATTTGCTACTGAAAGCCTCTGTGGACAGTATCAGTGTCTTTAAAATGTAAATATTTTTGCTGTAGGAGTGCTACTCATTGAGGAACTCATCTCAGCTGAGGCCTCAGTCAGCAGCAGCACATGTGGAGCAAATATTGCCACTGTGATATTGTCACCACTATTGTCTCATGTCTGAATTATTCTCATTCTTACTTGGGTTATTAAGTATTTTCCCATTACATCAATAATACATGAATATGGTAAAAAATATGGGGTAGAAATAATACAATAAGTATTTCCTTAATTATACTGCCCAGATATCATTGCTGTGATATTTTATACATGTTGTATTATATACATTGCATGATATTTCCTTCCTGTCATGTCCCTTTATAGCAGGTACATATGTATCTTACAAAATTGAGACTGTAGTGTGTGGCTTTGTATCCTGACTTTTCACTTAACATTATATTTTGATTTTTGACACCTTAAAAGGCTCTTCAATATCATTTCTTCTGGCTGCATTTTATAGCATATGGAATATTATAATTTAGTAATTGTGCTACATATTGGACACTTATATGGTTTCCAAGTTTTTGCTATTTTAAATAAGGCTGCAGTGAATCTTTGCAATAAGTTGTTGTCCACATATTATCTTATTTCCTTTGAACAGATTCCTAGAAGTGAAAGTCCAGGGCGAAAGGGCATAAACCCTTTTAAGGCTCTTGATCCAAATGGCCAAAATGATTTATGAACATTTCATAAACTCAGCCACCCAATAGCAGTGTATGCTGGCTCTCATCCTAATGTGCTTCCACTAAGGTTGAGAATATTAATAAAAATTTTATAATGTGATGGGTAAAACATCTCATTTCTATTTTAATTTAGCATTTCTTTAATTACAATTATGATTTAACATTTCTTTATCTATTGCTCCATTGTTTCTTTCCTGAATTACTGTTAATGTTCTTTCTTTCTTTATTTGATTTTAACATTACTTATATATACCTTGCTATCTTCTTGAAAAAAAACTTAAGGCAGTTTAAAGGTCACATAAAATACAAAGTAGCAAAAATTAAAACAGAGTGAACTAAGAAAAAGAATACAAAGTCAGGGATGATGCTTAAAATGCATACCACAATGACAATAAATCTGTTTTTAGTAGGCAAGAAATTTGTCTTCAAACTCCTTTCTATAAATTAGCTCAGTAATGGAATCTTAGTACCATGTTCACCTTGACAATGGGCGGGGGGACTAATTGTTCAAGATAAATATAATTATCACTGGTATTAAAATATAAGATTTTAACTATTGTTATTATTATTTTGTGCCCCCTAGGTGTCAGACACTATGCAAGGTGCTTTGCTTAAATTACTTTATTTGATCTCTATACCTTCTTAATGGAGGTAGAAGTACTATATTAACTTCATTTATAATAGTGCTTGGCGTGTGGGAAATGGTCAATGAATATTAGCTTTTCTTTTATTGTTACCAATATTAAGCATTTTAACATCCAGTAAAGCAAATACCTTGAGACTTTTTGAAAAGATTAACATTAATATATATAATATGCTAATATATGTTTTTTAAGAGATTAATCAAAGAAACAAGCAAAACAGTCCTTTGCGATTTTGATTGGAATTGCTTTAAACCTATAAACTAATCAAGGAAATTTTGACATCTTTAAGTATTCAGTCTCCCAGCTTGGTAATATACTAGTTATTTAATCCAAACTATCTTTTATGTGTTGGAACATTAACAATTTTTTATTTTAACCCAATTTTTATGGAGGACATTTCCATGATCTATAATGAACTTTTGTTGCTAGGGTGAATGGGATGTTTCTCCCGTTATGTTTTCTGTTTGAAAGTACATGGAGCCTATATGAAGTACAGCCCTCCCTAGAGTTTGATATTCTTTGGATTTTTCTTTTTCTGAGAAATGTTCTCTCTATACTATCTGGTGATCAAAACCCTCTATCTTGTTACTTGCCTGACTCTCATTCCTGTTTTCCTGGCTTTCCAATGTCATAGTTGATGAGACAGTTGCACTCCCCTCTCTCTAGCCTACAGGCTTCTGCACACGCAGCCCCATTACCCTAAAATGCTCTTATCTAACATCCTCATCAACTTCCCTTTAACTCATTTATCTCCTTCAGATCTCAGCCAGACCTTCTTTCCCTATTCAGATCAGGTCACCTGCAAAGCTCCTAGTTTATGCTGTATTTCACTTCTCAGTGATTTAGCATGCCTTAAATCAATCATTGACTAATTTATGTGCTCCCTTGATTAATGTCTTTCTTTCCTACTAAATTCGATGTTGCGAGGACAGTGTCTATTTTGCTTACTCTTAAATTCCCAGGCACCTCGCATGGTGCTTGGACTAGAAGCTGCTGTTATTGGATGACTTAAAGAGTGAATGAGTGGTTTGGTGTAGTTCAGTTTCTTTCCCTTCACCTCAAATTCCATTTTCACTATCTTGTTTGCCTTGGAGTTATGGCATCCTTCCCTTCTTCACAGCCAGTTTTTATTATACGAATTCATACGTTTTATTGGGCAGCCACATGCTGTTATATGAAGATCAATAAAGGTGGTTTTTCTTATTTTGGGAAATGCTTCTCATTTCCTACTAGGGCTATGCCAGTGTCCTTTGCTTTAATATTTTTGGTTAAAGTTTGCTCTTGCCCTCACAGCATGTCTATTTTATTTTTAATATTTACTTGAATGTTCAGAAATGTGTTTCTAAAACAGTACTGTGATTTGCCTGAACAACAATGACACTAGCTTCCTATTCCCTCTATGGAGCTGACTTTTTCTTTTTCTTTTGTTTTTTATTAGATACTTCTCAGGGCTAAAGGGGGAGAAGCTGGAAAAGAAGTACCAGAATGTCCACTGAAATCAGCAAATAGCTAATTTTGAGTGCTTTCAGCTGGGCCAATTCAACTCCATGAGGGGAAGTGGAGCTTTATTTTTCAGTGAACTTTATGTTCTGCAAAGTTATTTTCTCATCCCATCTTAGATGCCAGCAGAACAGATGCCAATGGCTGAAAGATCCTATGAATGCCCAGATCCACTCCTTAGACTGCAGACCCAAAGAGAGACCTCACTGGATAAAAATACGGCTGCAATTTCTATCCACTTGTCAATCATCCCCAAATGCTAAAATGACATGATTTGGATGATGAGGTGATGGATGCTTGATTCCATCTGTCTACTTGATTTTCTGCATTGCCTATAATGGATAGTGCTCTTTTACATTGAGGAAATATCTAAATAAGTTCTATTAAATATGTAACTCATAAATTCTGCTTTCATGGTCTCATGCTTCAAGAGCCCACCCACTCTGAAGCATGAAGCTTGCTTCCCAGATGAGTTGGTAGGAGAATGTAAGAAGCAACATATATAACTTTTAGTGTAAAATAGATTATTCTAGCAAGAATAGTTAAGTAAGGATAGAATCATCCTCTTGAACCTCATTTGCACAGCAGGCCAGCTCCTCTCCCTTGGGGTTATCTGCAAGAGCAGCCAGCAACAAGATTATTTCTTTCTTCCGACCCCCTATCAGGAAAAAAAAATTTCAACCTCCCGTGGCTGTTGCAACATGCAGCGAATCATAAATTTGTCTTTCTTGCACAGGCTTTTGCTTTTAATTTTATTTCTGATTCAAAGCAGTGGTTTAAAGCCAATGAATCTCAGCCCTGAAATGGTGATAAAATATTCACCCTCTTAAATCTTAACAGTTTTATTAATTGTGTTAAATGAATAGCCAGCATTCCAAACAATTATGATTAAGAAGAAAAATGGAGCTATTACTTCATTGTAAGTTATCACATATCAGGGTTGCAGATACATAGCTAGGACTCCACTTGCAGACAGACCATGTCTAAATATAGAGAATCACAAATCTTACCTTTTAAGTCAATAAGTTTTTCATTCAAACATATTTTTTTCCATAGAAATGTTTCATAAGTGGTGTTTGGATTCCAAGACTAATACCAAAAAACAGCCTAAATTTTGAGCTAGAAATATAAACTATTTACACAAAAGTAAGAAAACACTTTTATTATAATTTAAAATATTATATGCAACAGAAATGTGGCTTTAAGAAAAGGGTAGCTGGAACTTTAGGGAGTTTCAGTTTTAGATTTCGTTTCATTTTAGATAGCTCTAAGAGGTAAAAACATCAGTTCCTTGGAGCAAATTCCTTAGTAAAATTCTTCTATTATTTTCAAAGTTTTAGGGCACATAATTATAACAGAAAGACTTGGAGAGATTATCTCAAGATAACCAAAGAAGTTATAGGAGGAAAGGAGGCAGGTATTCAAGAGCATTAATGGGGAGGCACAGGAAAATTTTCCTGAGATGAATTAACTGAGGTGAGTTGTATGCAGTGAATACAGGATGGAAATGGCAATGTGGTATCAGGCGACCATCCTAATATCTGGTAGATGAGGGAGATAAAAGATTATGAAGAGAAATAAAGCAAATAGTAAGTAGTAAATAAAGCAGATAATCTTTAGAGTGTGACCATTACTCCATATAAAATGTTACCTCTCATTGAGATTGGGGACATTTTTGGCTTACAGCAAAAAAAAAAAAAAAAAAAAATGCCCCAAAAGAACCACAGAGATCTATGACTTCTCTGTAAGCACTAAATTTGCCCTGATTAGAACTAAAATGCTATCAAAGTGAATTTGCAAAGCAAAAATGGAATTTTGAAAAATACTTCAAAAATTAAATCACATAATCTATTACTTTCAATGGCAAAAACTGCAATTACTCTTGCACCAACTAATAGTTTCATCAGACATTAAAACACATGCATGCTAATTCTCGTGATTTGTTCTGGGCATGAATTTGCCTATCATTTCTGGTAATCACTGACAAGAAGGTAGGCATGGCAGGTAGGATGATTCCCATATTCACCTCGAAAAAATAAAATTCAAACTATAGAGTGGCATTTGTGGACCTGCATGACTTTACAGGTCACCCTTTTTCTTTATCTTTCACTTCATCGCTCCACAAATCCTATACTCCAAAGCCCTAGGACTCTTTATTCATGGTGCATTCCTTCAAACAGAGATTTTTCTCCCCATCACCTTCTCCTCCTGGGGATCGCATACTCCCCTAGGGCTTTAATAGACAGTATTGTCTCCCTCCGCCAGGATTCTTACTAGCTTCAATTTCTCTCTTGAATTCTGGCCTCCCCCCATGTTTCCAAATGCCTGTTGGATTTCACTGTAATGTTCAAAACAGATTTTAAAATGCCATGTATGCTATGGAGCTGGAGGCCATCATCCTTAGCAAACTAAACAGGAAGGGAAAACCAAATACCTCACGTTGTTTCTTACAAGTGGGAGCTACGTGATGAGAACTCATGGACACATAGAGGGAAATAACACACACTGAGGCCTGCTGGAGGGTAGAGGGTGGGAGGAGGGAGAGGAACAGGAAAAAAATAACTAATGGATACGAGGCTTAATACCTGGGTGAGGAAATAATCTATACAACAAAGTCCCATGACAGAATGCACCAAACCTGCACATGCACCCCTAAACTTAAACTAAAAGTTAAAAAAAATGCCATGTGTGAAGCTGAACTGAGTGCCGTATTTTCTAGCCTGTGAATTGTTGTTTTCCTGCTTCCGTACCAGCATCTTCCCAGACACTCAGGCCTGCAGCTCTGAAGGCGTGACTCTTTGTTGCCTCTCTCAACCAATTAATTGCCAAGTCCTGCTGATTGGATCACAATATTTCTTGCATCCTTTCTTCAGTGACCAAAGCTATAATTTCAGCTCTGTTCCCTTTCTTTCTCTTGTAATCTTGTCTGCCTGCTGCTGAAGCAGCCATCCTGAATGGATACCACCATACTGTGCTATTCCATTGTTCACAAATGGCCATGGATCTATATTGAAGTTCACTCTTCTTAGCCTGACATCAAAGATCCTCTGTTACCTCAATTAAACTTACTTTTTCCAGACTTGGATCCCATCTCCTTCCTCTCCTGTAACCCTCGTTGTGGCTAAATTAGATTTCTCATATCTTGCCGATAATTTATATTTCATATTATCTATATAATTTATACTATATACCTATATACTTTATAAGAAGCAGAATGAATTAATTGGATATAATATGTTATATTATAAAATAAGTAATATATACTTTACAGGTAATATAAAGTATTACCTCCAAGTAATACGGTCTGCTCCTTCACTTAGGTTGTTCATTTCTCCTCCCTGGACACACATTCTGAATTCTTACTATTCTTTAAGAATAGGCACAAATATTACCTTATGAATTAAACTTTTTTCTCTTCTAATGAATTGAAGGTGATCATTATTTCCTTGAACTCGGACGGTATTTCATCTGTTGCGAAACCTTGGCATATTTATTACTTTTAAGTTGTTTCTCCTTTTGTTTATATCTTTTCTCCCCTAATTGATTGAAGTCAAACAATTTGACTCATTTACCTCTGAATTGTTCTAATAATTTAGTGTAAGAAACAGGTACAAGCCCTCCTAAAAAAATTGAGCATGAATAGGAGAGAAGAACACTCATGTGAGTAACTACAGCATCATGAGAGTACATTCTGAGTGACTCAGAGGTGTGGAAATTATTTTTATCTTATATCTCTTGTTTGAGAGTGAGGACATTATGTCGTCCACATAATACAACATATTTGGTTGAAAACTAAAAAATTCTATCACAACAATTATTCCTCCTAAGTCTCGGTGTCAAACATCTCTTAGCTAAGTAATCTGGGTGTCCTTTTGTGGAAAAAAGTGAACCTACAAAAGAGATATTTTAACATAGAAACAACACTAGTAGACACATATCCATTTTTAGGAAACTTAGTGGAAATTCATTTATTATCTCAAATTGAAAATAGTTTAGATTTAGGTTTGTCCTATCTCATTAAGAACTCGCTAGTTGTAATGCAAAGTTGACTTTATCCAGTTCCGGCATTGTCTTGTGGACTGCGTTAGATTTATAAAAAAAGTTCACCTCTTCATTCTGGTGGAGTAGAGGTAAAATGATTATTTCTTTTTGCTTAAAAATAATTTTATTGCTATGTACAGCTTGTCTTTATAATTTTATTTTAAAATACTTTAGCATAATCGCTGTTACAGCTTTTTCATGCATAGCATCCATGGCTTAATTTTGGCAATCACTGGTTTTGATAAATGAAACTCTAGTTAATATTGTGTTCATCTTTTTACATAGTAGCCTGAAATCTCTGCAACAGGCATATATTAGATTTTTTTTTTTACTAGATCAGACCAAACACTTTTAATTTTGAGCTAATAATTTAGGAGTCACATTGTTGAGATTCTCACAAACAGTCTAAGTTTCCAGTGAGACTGAAAACCTTCAGAAGATCTGCAGGACTCCTGGGGCAAAGAATGAACAAAGGCTGCTGATGCTAGTGTAGAATGTGAATGTGGAGGCATCACTAACATCTCTCTTTAGGGTGATGTGTTTATTTATGCTAATGATTTTATTTGTGTTCAGTGAATTCCAGCTCCTAACATAAAGCCCTGAGTATTCATTACAAAGTTTCTTGCCTAGTCAGTGAGGCATTGTTGGCTGAATCCTCTCAAGAGGTTCAAGTCATTTATTGGGAGGTTTGCAATACATGGGTCAAATTTCTTATTTTTTGTTTCCAAAACAGAACTTACATCCAATTGGAACCATCTATGAAAAAATTTTAAAGCTGCCACCAGCCCTCTGGGGCATTCTATCATTTAGTAAAGATAGCTACAAATGTCCTACTTGTTGATGCTCTATGAAATTCATTTTAAATGTTGCATAGTAATTTATAGTAAATAGTTCAATACATTGAGACTTGGTGTGACAAGGGGTATTTGGAAAAGCATGTGAATGTTATATAATCTGAAAGGCTCAGCTTAGCTCAAGTTGCTTTAAATATGATATGTCCTGAGTGTGCCTGATGAACTGAATCTTTCTCCAATCCCTATTAAATGTATCCTGATATTAGAATGCACTGCAGCTTCAGATCTGCATTCTGTTTCCCATCAGGACTGCAGTACTCCCTTGAGCTCTGTTCTAATTGCCTTGGTCCTTGACAGTCCCCTCTTCTCTAGTGCCATTGGGTTGGACTAAGTTTTCTATACCCCAGGTCACTTAGAGGGGCCCTGGTTCAATCCAGAGAGAACATGGACATGGCTGTCCTTACTTGAGTATCACCACTGCCTTGGCTGTTTACCTGCGCTCTATACTTCCTCTTCCCTCTACCCTTAGAGTCAGATGTCTAGGATATCAAGGGTACCCTAGATAGATAAAATCTTCCTGAATGTCCTTGGACTGCTGTCACTCTCCCTTCTATGCCAGGTGGTCAGCTGAACAGCTCTCCTTACTTTATAGGCCTTAGCTAATCCTGCCATCTCAGTCCAACACTCCTTGTTCTATACTCTGAGAATTCCCTAGTGGTTGACTTTGGGTAGTTATAATAAAATTTTAGTTCTTTCCATTGTATCATGTTTTAAGATGAAAATGATTCTTTACTATTTAAAATGTGGATCTTCCAATTTATTTTTATTAATTCCCAAGATAAGTCATTAATCAGTTTTTAAGGTCTGCTTTGGGTAAAAATACCTTATAAGACCTTTCCCTGTTAGGTGTGCTATCAGATGGTCAAATAATACAAGGAAAAGAAGCATTAATAGATATTTCTACTAGAAAGACCTACTCTAGAAAAGACACCCACTGAGACTTCTGTTTCATTTAATGAAACAATGAAATATTTAGTTAACCAGGCAACAGACTTTCGGACTAGTCTCTATACTTGGCCAAGAGAATATTCTTGTGTTAGATGGAGGAACATGGGCATACTACAGCAGAAGACACAACATGTGGAGTTATAATGGACAATCAAGAAAGCTAAAGTAAAAGGAAGTATTACCTTGGGGTCATGTATTCCAGAAAGCTCTTCATAGATCTTCTCACCTACCATGACGGCAGCCAAGTTGGCCGTGTATGTGGAAAGGCAAAACATACAGAAAATGGCCCAAAGATTCATTAGAAACCTTCCAGTCCAACATTTTGGGGGTTTGATGGCCACCGTTCTACCAAACAAGAGGGCGTAACAGACATTCAAGGCTGAAGAAAAGGAAAAGACTTTACTTCTATTTCGCCCCTTGGGAGTTAAACCAAAGGGACTCTTCCATTCATATAGAGTGAGGAAGATGGCAGTGATGTGCAGAGCCACAAAAATCCCCAGCCACATTGTCCAGTGGAGTGGCCACATGAAGGCTCCAATGGGAGCTGCTGTATCTCGGGTCCTCACTAAGATGCCCAAGCTGGTGGAGAAGAAAGGGCTGGTGAAATCTATCACCTGGCTCCGCGCAGTATTGATGCTGAAGGAAGTGACTGCCATGTGGGCAGTCCCACTCAGGAGATCACCCACCAGCCCAGTCCAGTGCCCATTTTTCCAGGCTCCATACTTTCCATCCCCTACAATATAGAGGTCGAAGTCAAAGTTCATGTCTTCTGCTATCTTTTCCAGCAGATCGATGCAATATCCGTAGCAGCACTTCTTGAATTTAATGGGCACTGTATCATTACTGCTATGGAGGCTGCTAAAAAGCCTGTCCAGTGTGGAAGAGTCATTAGTCATGGGGTCTAGACAGAGTTGGCCAGCAGGGCACAAGCCTTCATCATCTACCTCCCTTGTGAAGACAAAAGGATGCTCAATCAGGGTAACCACTCTCAAGTGTAGCTTACTTGGGTGTTGGAAGTAGGTTTTGTGTCTCTGGGCCTGCTCTGGCCATATTCCATAGTCCATGACGATCTTCCCCCCTTGCCAGCTGCCCAAGCGGGTCCACATTGGCTTTCCCATGGGGTCATGTTGAAGATTCCAGATGAAAAAGTTGTTTTCTAAGCTGATGATGGTGGAACCTTTTACTTTGATGGAACCACTGAGGCCTCTGAAAGTGGTATTAGCCAGAAACCTGGAAAAGAGGAGCAAAGTCAAAAAGTAAGAAACAGAAGAGAGACCAAAGACAGGAAGCCGTGTTCATCTTTGCTTCCCTGTCTTAATAAAAATAAATTCGTATTTTTATTTAAAATGACTTTGCCTATAGTTTCTTCAGAAATTAATAAGCTGGACTCATTTTCTATTATAGGAGTAAAATCCTATTATATTAAGCAAATGAGATTTCACTCTCAGGTTCTAATATTCCGGCCAGGTGCTTGACTCTTAATCTTACTTTAAATGTTTTTTTAATTCCTAGTCAAGAGACGTGTTAACCATTTTCTGTTGTAAACTGTTAATGACATATTCTTGCAACTTTTCAAGCTATGGAGATTTTCAGCATCTTTAACATATCCTACTTCTATTGTTGATTATGTTCAATTGTAACTACATTGTCTGTCTATCATCTATCTATCTGTCTGTCTGTCTATCTATCTATCTACCTACCTATCTATCTAGGTATTTGGTACAGAGAATGAGATCAAAAAGTATGCATATACTTTAATAATTGTTTAAACACTGCATTCATAACATTAGAAAATAGCCAAATCTTGTTACCAATGTTTCTTCTTGTAGAAGGAAATCAATTAACATATCTGTCCCCATGAGGCTAGTTCAAGCTGCGTATTGGAGCTCATCCACAGAACAAAGAAAAAGATGATAAATCAACTTGCAGCTTTCAAGATAGCCTCAGGCTAGCCTCCATCTTAGTCATTAGAAACAATTGGCCCTGGCTCTAAAGAGGGTTTCTGCCAGAAGCCACAAAAAGGAAAATTACCAACTAAATAATATACTGATTCCTAACCCTGTGAACTAGGGTTCTTACAGTATACATTCTGATATAGACTAGACAGAGAAAACTAGACGAATAAGGCTTGGTCATAGCCTCTGTCTTTCTCAAGTCTGGGAAGATAAAAGAATAAGAGGTAACATATAAGCTTGTGGCATCTTAATGATGGCCTTGTGTTGGAATAAAAGCTGAGGCTTTGGCATCAGATCCACCTGCATTTGAATATTGGCCTAGCCACCTGCTAATGTTGGCCTTGAACAATTTACTTAACTCTATGCTTTAGTTTTGCCACCAGCAAAATAGACAAAATGATACTTCCTTCATTACAGGAGTTGGAAATAATTTATGTAAAGCACAAGCTACATCTAACACGGAACAAATATTCCAGATATGGCAACTATGATGTAAAGTCATTCAAGTATTTTTCAGTCAAGGCTGTCTCCAGGTCACTTTTCCCAAGAATTTTAATAAAATTTTAAAAGTTGGAAACACCAAGTATTGTATTATGATAAATACTCAAGTCATATTTCAAATTAAAAGTAATTAAATTGAAATGTAGAATGGAACAATGTAGGTATTTTGAACAATCAGAATCTGTAAGTGTAGGCTCTCAGCAAAACATATTCACTCATTTCCTGTCACAAATATTACTCCGTAAATTACAAATGCAAATAGAAGTACTAAGACATTATGTTGCCACAGAAGGGACATAGAGAAACCAGAAAGTATGAAGTACATACTAATTTTCATTAGAGATATAAATGTAAATCACATTTCAAGATGTTACTATCAATAAATGCAGTGAAACTGTTCATTTTGTAAGATTGTGTGTAATGGTAATTGTTCATGTTAGTACTCCCCAGTGGCACTCCACCTCTTAAATTCTATTTCGCAGCAAGTAATGATATCTTAGCTATCTAAGACTTTGAAATAGTTTTCTGCTGCTTTAGAGAAGGAGCCAAATAATTAACATATACAGATTAATCAATTGATAATTACCTAGGTACTATAAGTGAAAGCTGATACGCTTCTTTATAAGAAATCTACTTTTAGATTTGTTAAAACATACACATACACACACTTGCTGATATAGGAAATAAACGCTTAGTAGTAAGTAGGTTAATTTCTTCTGGTCAATTTACTGATCAGGAAAGTAAAGAGGAAGTTGTGGAAAGAAGAAAGCTTCATTATTTTAAGAATGTTTGGGGCTTAATGATTATAGATTCTTAACTGGATGGTCCCTTGAGAAACTACCTCTAAGTATGTATTTAAACCATCTCAAAAAACAAAAAAACAAACCCATCAGAAATCTCCAGAGATTATACAACTCCTTCATTCCAGTAAAACCTATTCCTGATTATTCGTATTAAATAACATTTAAGATGGCCATGACAGAGGGACAAGGCCCAGTTGTCTTTGAGGCAGTCATTTTCCAAAGAAGGCAAATCAATATGGACCTCAGTGTCTCCAGAGTTCTCAGCCCAGAAAACCTAATGCTCGTTTCACTATTGGCTCCAAAAAATTGGGTCCCAGAGAATCACCACTTATGACAGATTATTTGTACCTGTTTTATTTTTAGTCTTACGATAAGGGTGAATCAAAATAATCTCCTGAAAGCTTTAGCTATAGTCACCTGCACTGATGGAGTCATGATGCATAGCAAAGTTCAAATGCTCACTATGTTAGTTAAAATATCAAAGGGCTGAAATCCTGATTTTGCTTACACTGGATTCTATCACATTCCTTTTTTATCTTGTCTTTTACTCTTCTTGAATAAACAAGAAAAAAAATCAGGAATAGTTTTACTGGCACATAAACTGATAAACTTTTGGCACTGTTCCAACACTGGAATTACAGGGATGAAAGACAAATTCATTGCTCTCAAGAAACTCAAGAAGCTCAAAGTCTAATTCTGGGGAGAAAGAAAGTGAGTGGGCAATTCAGACCCAGATAATGAGCATCATGACAGAGGTAAATCTGGTGCCATTGGAACAGACAGCAAGAGCACCTGCACATTCTACCATAGGGTGCCAAGGGAAGCTTCACAGAGGAGGAAGTGCCAGAGCTGAGTCTTGAAGACGGAATTACAGTAAGCCAGGAAAAGAAGTTGGGAAATGATGTTGTCATCTCAAGGAGATACAAACGCAAAGGCTGGAGACAGAGAGTGTGAGCTGTTTGAGATGAAAAATAAGGAGGAAGATGGGAATGGGAAATGAATTCCATCAGATCTGAGGCTGGAGTGAAAACAATGGGGAGCCACTGAGGGGAATTTGTCTGGGGAGAGACAAGATCATTAGATTTAATTTTAGAATGATTTTTTTTCCCTTGCTGGTTATATAGGACATAGCTTGGAAGGAGGAAGGGATTAAACATAATTCCACATGTGAGGAACAGTGCTGCTTCTTTCTTTCTTTTGCTTCCTCTCTTACTCTCTGTCTGCTAGTTTCATAAAGGGCTTAAAGTGGTAAGGGCGAAGTCAGTAGCAGAAGTGGAGAGGAAATGGCATAATCAAGAGACATTTCATCTTTAAAAAGAAAAGTAGTGATTTAACAGGGCCAAATGCACAGGCTTGCAAATTTGACTAAAAATGTGTGAGACTTGGCTTGACCGTAGGTCCTATAAATAAGACCTGATAGTATTTAGTTGAATATAAACTCGGTGTAAGCCCATAGAGCAATGTGCGTGTAAAAAAGTAACCTTAAGTTCCTTAATAAATGTTTAGAGCCTGGATCAAAGGGAACAATAGTACTACCATTCACTGTGCTGATCAGGTAACTGCTCCAGCCTAGATATGAACCCTAAACAAATCTTCCAGATTTGGGAATGTTAGGAAGAAAGATATGAAGGTGGAAAATGTAAGAGGAGGTGGTAAGCATAACAATCTGATTGGAAAGCAGGGTAGAAAAATATTAGGAAATAACATAGGGAAGGCAGGTTGCAACTAGGCTATAGAGGCCTCCTGTCCCTGTTTTATGAGATTGAATTTTATTTTAGTAGGAAAAGGGGAACCATGAAGATTACTGAGCAGCATAATGACTTTAACAGAGATCGACATTAGTATTATTGGTCTGGAAGCAAGTAAAATGCATATATAGGAAGGGGAAACGGTGACTAGGAGACCATTTACAATATCTTTGTCATGGTTTGATAAGAGCTCGGATCTTACTCCATGAGTGAGAACCTGGTTTTGTGAGTGTTTAACAAAGTAGTTCAGGTATTCATCTTTTTTATCAACAAACATCCCAAGATACCATTCTCCTTAAAAGAATGAGGTTCATTAATTAATTTTTCTTTATTAAAAGCTCCCAATATGTCACTAATTAAGAACGTGTTGATTTGCATAACAGCTGAGATAAAATCTGCACTTTGCAAATTATTTAGAAAATGTTTTTAAGATAGTTCACAGCATAAGCAAGATCAATATTTCATGTATTTGAGATATATTTTAGAAGCCATATTGCATGCAAAATTTTGACATACTAATGAAAGGATTTTCTTATTTATTCAGCATAAAATGAGCAACACATCACACATTCAATCATCTATTTATTCCACAATACTCACTATGTGCCCGGCACTGTCCTAGGTGCTGGGAATGCAGTAGTAAAGTAAGACCACAATCTATGCAGCTTATATTCTATTGAAGGAGACAGAATACATAATGATAAATAGGTAATATTTATGGGATTTAGACCTGTCCCAATGTTGACATAGGGTTTTTTTTTTTTTTTGGAATTTTAAATGATTTGAGCTTTGATTTGTTGTATTTTTCATGTATAATAACCTGCTGCTTAAGTTTACAGCCTGTTTTGGGTGCTAAAATACTGGCATATTTGGGTAAATATTCTATGTACTAATCAAAATGAATGTACATTCTCTGTGAAATGTTAACTGCAGTGTTTATCTTAATGTATTAATTACATTATTCATATACTATTTTTACTTTTTGTAACTTGCTCTAAAATTTGCTAAAGTTAAATAAAAATCTCCCATTACAAATAATGTTGCTCTTTTCTTAAAGATTTTAAGAACTGTTGCCCCCCTGATTTTTCTTGTCTTATTTGGCACATACAGTTTTATTAGTCTTATGTGTTTATGTTTATTATGAATCTGTGTTTTTCCCTGCTTTGGAAATAGCTCTGAAATAATTCCATTGTTTTCAGCCTTCATTTTTGGCCACATATTAATCTACTTTTATGTTGTTTAAATGTATCACCATCCTCATGTGTCTTCTTTCATGACCTAGTTGTTTATAGATGACATATTTATTTCTACTTAGATCATTTTTCACTCATCAACCTGTCTCTTTGGATATCTACCTCTTCTTTTTTTGTGGCTTTTAAATTGCCCTATTACCTTTTCTTTTTTCCTCTATTGTTACCTTCCATTAATCATATCTTTCTATGATTTTGTTATGCAAGGTCTTAAAATTAATTTTTACCCCTAGGAACTTTCTATCATTAAACAGATCAGTATCTTCTTTCTCTTATATCTTGAAAAACTAGCTAAATTTCTTTTACCATGATCATCTCATCATATTTGATATTTTCCCCTGAGGAATGACAGATTCGCTCATCCTGCATCAAGTTCTATCAATTTTTTTGTCTGTGAGAACTTTATTTTGATTTTTTGCTTTTGCCTGATTAGAAATCTTTAGCAATATTATTACTAATAAAATTCCCTCACACTCCCTTCCTGTCAGCATCACCTAATTCTCCTTAGGTTTACAGGGTTTACTTGTCAGGATTACTTGCTCCTACACATGGAATTTAAGTATCTGCTTCTTGGTTACTTTTAATTTAGCTTCAGATCTACCAACTACTGACATGTAGTAGAAAACCCAGCTCAGTAAAGTCCTTTTCATAGGAGACAAAGCAATATTCTTAAAGCTTTCCTTTCCATTTTGTTTTTTCTGGGAGAAAGAGAAACTTGAGATAGGTGCTCAGTAATCCTATATTTTCTTAATGTGATTCATATCTATGATGAATCTTCTAATTAAGAACTCACATTCTCTAGAGTTCTACACTTTTGCATTTGTTGCAAGTTCTCGCTTATGCAGTCTTTTTTTCCCCCTGCTCTTTTTCATTCAAGTCCCAAGCTATTCTCTCTTTGGATTGTCTTTTAGAACTCTTACAGCCAATTTCGATATTTTACAATGTCCACGGATCTCCATTTATCTGAATTATTTACTATACATAGTTTACACTGGTATTTTTCCATGTGTATAATACTTCTTAATTTTTCAGAGATTTCCCCTAAACTCTCTGATTTTCTAAATTATTCTCATTTTACGTATCTTCCTCTGACTTCCTTCCCTCCATTATTCTGTTTCTGGCATGTGGGTTAATCCACAGTTAGCTCATTATTTCTTTAATATTTTTTCTCTTATTATTTTTTCTGAATTTTATTTTTTCTCTTTCCCTCCCTCTCCCCCTTTTCTTTTTAGTGGTCTTTGTATAGTGGAAATGTCAATATTCTGTCCTGTTAGTGGGAGATCTTGTCTTAAAGCAGCTTTTTGACCATTGTTAGTTAATTTGACCATTGTTAGTTAATTTACTGTGTGTCGCCATTCCAGCTCCCTTCCCACTGCCTTCTGAGATCCATCTATTTACTTCCCTTTATTTTCTTAATGTCTCCTTTACAATTTTTCCCGTTTCTTACAGCCCTAGGGAACTTCTCTGTACTTGATGGTGAGTTGTTACTAGTTCAGCTTATATTTTGTGGCTTGTTTCACCAAAGCTGAGCCCTGTGGTATCTGCCTTCCTTTTATGATAACACGAATTTGTCCATTTTAGCCACAGAGCTTACCTGTGGTCCAATTCTGTTTGATTTTCTTCTCCATATATGGGATAGCTCTTCAAATTAAACATTAAATGTGAGTGATTTCTTGAGTTTACATGTAAAACGTCTCCTTGACTGTCCTTTTGCTACCCTAAAGTATAAGCATTTGGCAGTTTATTCATCTCATCTTTGACTTTTTAGACTCTAACGTCCTCAAAGGCATGGATTTGGACCTACTCCACATTTGGAGAGCAGTATCTTCCACAGAGTTGCTGTTCTCCCGTTCCTACTGCTCTGCTTCATAACACTGCAGGCTGTCAAGCTGAAAGAGGTTTCAGCGTTTGTCTAAGTACCTCTCTCACTGAGTCATCTTTGACTCTTAGGCACAACACAGTGCTTGGCTGGGGTAACTGCTCATTAATATTTTTGGGTATATGCAATTAAACACATGTCTTCTGCTCAAATCAGACATGTACCTCCTAAAGTGATCTTCATCACTTTGGCAGAAGAATGGGGATCACTAAGGCAGAAAACAGTTGTATTTGTAATTTACAAATGGTTTGAAGCATTAAACTTTCAAGACATTTTCCCCCTGAGTAATGGAGAGTATCAAAAATTGAAATTAGTTCAATGGGGAACCTCTCTGATGAGAAGGAGTTTAACAGGATTTGGAAACTGCTAAATTTCCTTCCTTAGAACAGAAGGCCCTGTACACTATAATCCCTGATTATGTCATCTTTTCCTTTTTTTTGTTTTTACTTATTTTTATTTTTAGTAGAGATGGGGTTTCACTGTGTTGGCCAGGCTGGTCTCGAACTCCTGACCTTGTGATCCTCCCACCTCGGCCTCCCAAAGTGCTGGGATTACAGGGGTGAGCCACCGTGCCCGGCCCTATGTCATCTTTTAAAATAGCTCATGTTTTAAAATAGATTTCTATCAGTTAGTGGGCAACAGCAAGTTAGTAATATATTAAACATCTATGTACACATATCTGAATCATTTGGGTCTATGTTTTGTCAATATCTGCAAAATTCAATTACTTATAGGTAAAACTGTAGGATGGAAGCAGAGCTCCTGTCCTCTTGAAGTTTTCACCAAGAAGAGAAAAATACTAATCTATGGGCTGGGGGTCATAGTTTACTACATGTTTTGTGCTGTGTTACTATTGGTGTGGATGAGGGGTTTGCTACTTCAACAAATCATACACATGGACATGTAATCTCTTTTTCTTGCTTGCATGTGTTGTAACTGGCAAGCTGGCACTTTTTTCTCTCTGTATTTGCTTCTCTGATATGTAACCTAACAGTTTGATTTATTCCATACCCCTATATCATTGTCCTTACCTTTTGCTTTTTGGTATGAACCTTGACTCTTCTATACAATTATAATCTCTGCCTAGCCCTTGAACTGTTCTTGGTCACATTGTGTAATATCCCAACTCGATTTATTCTGGCTCTTTGGACCTGGCCCCAGTGCTAGCCAAGGTGTTGATGTTCCTTTAAGTATTGTCCTGGCATAGCCCTGGCAATAAGACATTATGCATTATTTACCAGTCAAACGTCTATCCTAAGGGTTATAGGTTATGCAGATTGAAGTGATCTTGAGAGATAAATCTGAAAATCAGAACAGCTTCAGAATTACTCTGTACAGTTTCATACATTTTGGCAGATCTCCAGATTTTATAGTAGATGCACACAAAGTGAAAAAGCCAACAATTTCTTCTAAAGCAAATAAAAGCTTGGAGGCTCTCCTAATTGGGAAACATTCCACAATTTAAGATCTGCTGAATCCTAGATTAAGTAAATTTGAGCTGTATTCATCAACCTAGGGTCTTGAGGGAATACATATTTTCCAGTGTCCCTTATGTGAGGCCCTCCCCATGACTTAGGAAAAGTTTTAGACTCATCTCTTGGCATGACTTAAGTGACCTGGAGGGAGAGGCAATTTCAAAGGATTTCAGCCAGATTCCACTGACAAGGATTCCTATTGAAAACATCTGAACATACAGACCTTAAATGTTGATTCCTGAGATTCATGAACCAAAACATGTGTTTACTAGAAGTATCAACACCTTGGTAGCTCTAGCAGAGAAAGTTAACCTAGGAGTAACAGTTGGATATACTGGATCAGCCACAAGCCGTGCGTTCTTCTTGGGCCTCCAGGGAGCTAGTGTGTTAAGCAGCCTCCAACCCCTGGCTTCCATGTTCAATGCAACTGCATTTCTTTTAAATACATGTTGAAATATATGGGTTAACCAGTTTGTCTTGGTAGAGGTCCTTAGGACAAGAATGCTTATATATGAATAATCGCGCCTCCTGATTTATATAGCTTTGGGTTGAAAGAATATAAATTCAAAAGTAATAGTGTCCCAGTTAAGGAAGGCTTATACTAATTCTGAAAGAGCTTGGATTGTGGATTTAGATAAACTACTTTAAATCTTCCTGTACAAAGTACTATCTGAATGACCTTAGGTATACTACTTAACTTTTGAGATAGATATCCTTATAGTTAAGGAAATTAAAGTTTATGTCAGTTAAATAATTTTAACATGGTCACAGTGCCACCAAGTTATGGTGACAGTGGACAGGAATCTCCAAAATTAGAATCATAGCATGCAGCCTCAAGTTCTTCTGGAACTTTGCTAATGTTCAGGAATGAATTGTGATGATTATCAATTTACATGTTGGGTTTTCTGAATGGACATTTGTTTGATTCATTTTTTTTGAAGATTTTCTAATTCTTCACAATACCTGGCACATAATAGGCTCTTAATAATACATGCAGAATCAATAATTAAAACATTTACTATTAATAAAAGGCCAGTGAATACTGATATTGCTTGACCATATAAACTTAAAGATAAACATAGTTTGGAGGGAAAAGAGCCTCTAGTGCATTGAATCATAATTCAGGGTCAACTGAGGAGGGAGGGCTAGAAACGCCAGCATCAGCAGAGTATAATTACCGGTATCAAGGGCGTTATCCCAATGAAGAATAATAACCAAATAACCAGGTTAAGGAAAATGGATACAGCTATGAACAGTTAGATGAGTATGTCTTCTCCTGATGGAAGAACAGAAGAACGTTGCTAGCTTCCTGACAGCGCAGCCTCCTGTCTTCTACTCCTTGTGTCTCCAGACAAGGACTTGACCTCATGTTAGTAAATTTCAACAAATATATGTGAACAAAGGAATGAATTGATCACTGCCTACTTGATTCAATTCTCATGGGATACAGAACAGAACTGCAGAAGCTGTTCAAAGAAGAAAGTCAGAATTCTACAGTCCAATTAGAAGCTAGAATAAACTGTCAGGACTATGACTAATTAGCCAAAGGGTCAGGGACTTCTCAAGCCAAGGGGAACAAGGTGTCTGTCAGTGTCCTTGTCTTAGAATTCTTAAAGAAAAGATAAATGCCTTTGTCTAGATTATGACCAATGCATGGAGCGTTCTCTGCAGGAACAATGAATTTATTAGCACTTAGGGCCTTTAGGCAAGCATGGGCAAATCATAATCCTGGGAACAGCAGGTAAATTCTCAAACTCCTATTCACTTTCCCCAGAGTCCAATGTTCGGAATGCAGCAAGGGAATAAATGTGGGCAAGGCTGAAACCAATTTTGAGAAATAAAAGCAATGTTTATATCTTAATGTTTAAAAAAAATTCCTTGCAAGGCTGTTATACTGTGTTACTTCATTTGGTTAATTTGTTATAGGATTATGATTTTTTATAAATATGTGATGGCTAATGTTCTGCCATTCAGCTGACATCCACTCTGGTTATAAAATGCAAATGTCTTAGCTTGGCATAAAATCTCTGTGTGGTATGTTATCAAATTGACTACTTTTTCAGAATCATCTTGAAATATGCAATTAATGCTCCAACCGTGCTAAATTTATCTTTCAGGTCTTGGTGAATTTCTATATGCCATTTTCTCTGTGAATTTGTTACAAACCTGAAAACCCTTATTCATTTACAGGATCTAATTCCAGCTTTTTCCCCCTCATCACCAAATCTCTGAGAAGAGTTAATTAATTATTTCCCTCTGTACAGCTGAATATATTCTTATAAATACACATCCCATTGTTTTATAACCATTTACTTACATTTTGACCTCATGCACTAGACTGTGATATCCCAGAGGTCAGGATTCAAGTCTTCATTTTGTCTACCTCACCCTAGTTCAACACATGGTCATTGACTGGGCAAAAACATCCATTCATAGACACTCCTAAAGGTATTCTCAAAATACTATTCCACTAATAACTGCTCCAAGTAATTAACATTAAAAAAAAACAATTTCTGAGTATATTGTTGAAGATTATGCCATGAACTTGGTCCCTGAATGTTTTGTCTACATTTAGTTATGATGGACATTTGCTCTGGCATGTGGGGACCTACGAAGAATGAAATCTCTAATACCTGTAATTATGTGTATGTAGTCTGCCATGAGAAATGACTTTTCTCCTCTAAAAGCCGAGCTGAAAATGCCATGTTTTTGGTGATTTCATTAACATTTTAAGATGTTAACAGTTCTGTCAGCCCAAACTGAAAATGACTGTGTAAGAAATGAAAACTTGCATAACTCTGACATTCACTATCCATGGCTCATTATCCTCCCGACTTTGATTACGCAGTGAAGAAGTGGGGTCAGCCTTACAAAATTTAAGAACAATTAAGAAAATTACTATATGCAGATGTGACTTATGGTCTGAGAATAACTAACTTTCTAAAAGACTGTATTAAACAAAATAAATAAAGATGATGGAAAATCCACAGATGTTTTATGGCTTAAGGCAGCTTTTCAGTTATTCATTATAAAGGCTCCTTGCCGGCTTTTGCTCATTTCCCTTGATTCGTTCCTGAACACTTTTCAAACTCTCTCTTTGCCCGTATCCCCCAGGAGTTTAAAAAGTCATAGGCATACTTCCTGAAGTTCTTTGGGTTCATTTCTCAAACACATTCATCATGATGAAAATATTGTAACTGACCCGTTGTAAATTACTGCTGGGCTTCAAACCTCAAAATCTTCTTTTACAGCTTTCAAAGTTTGTGAGTAAATAACTAATCTTACATGCCACCATAAGGAGGGAGGGAGGGGGAGAGAGAGAGAGAGAGAAAGAGAGAGTACGAGAGAGAGAGAGAGAGAGAGAGAGAGAGAGCAATAGTGAGAGTGAGCAAGTGAGTGAGAAAGAAAACCAAACAGAAATCATCCAGTAAATATCTATGTAAATTTAAATAAGTACTTATTTAATTTAGACAATGTCTACCAACCACCCATTTTCATCTATAGCAACAGATGATGTAGGATGTAAATATAACAGAAAGTTACCTCTCCTTCTTTCTATGTCAATTTCAATAAATATCTATTAAGAGCCTACTATATGCTAGGCATTGGACAAGGATGAATAACAACATCTCCACTTAATAGAATTTATATTCTAGCTCAGCAGTCTGACACATAGACACATAATGATAGTAGAATGGACCAAGTACCATTGTATAATTTTACATACAAAACGCCGTGGGATCCTTGTGGGAGGAAGAACATAATTTTAGTATAAATTAAATCTTGAGGAGCCAGAAAGATCAGTTTGATCTTGGTAAATGAGACCCTAAGGTATATATAACTTAAGTCAACAAATATTCCCCTCTATGGTTTCTAAGCATTTTTAGGATCCAAACAGAATCATTTTTCTTGCACTCTCCATTTTACATGAGACAGAAAGATGCTAAGCATCTCAAGGTAGTTTTCGTAAGTGGTTTTTCCTGGCTGCTGTTTATTACCATCCTTCCAAAACAATAACTTTTTGAAATTACAAATCAAAGCTTTGCTTGTATGTTTGTTGTAAAGGAGAATGTTTCTTGTCTTAGATAAAATTCTGAACCTTAATTATATGCTAGCACGCAAATAGATTATATCTGGAGAGTGGCTATAAAATAAAATATGCATGGATTTTAATCTTATGGAAATTAAAATATACGGGAAAAATGGAAAGTTCAGATGATGATAGAACATCTAATTTTATTAATAGATTTGTAATAAATATATTTGAGTAATTTTATTTTATTAACATTCTTTAAGGCATTTTCTGGTTGTGCTCAGTCTTTCACTTTTCCCTTACATATGGCATTTGGCATATTGCCTTGTACATAGTAGGTGCTCAATTTATATATATATAAAATACATTTAATTATATATATATAGTACATTTAATTATATATATACACACATACATATTTAATTGTACATTTAATTATATATATACACATACATATGTGTATATGTATGTGTGTGTGTGTATATATATATATATATATAATTAAATGTACAATTCTTCACACTTCTTGACCTTTTATCATGCCTTTTTTAAAGTAAGATGCTATGAGGTTGCCTTGTAGTCCTCAACATAGTTAGATGCCACTGTTCCAGGACAGCCTAAAAACAGGGCCTAGTCTACAAAGAAACCTTCATCTTTGAAGAAATAATAATAATCTTCTGACTCTAATAGTAGGTGTTCTTTTTTTTAGAATAACATCTAAGCCCTTATGAAATATCCTTTAAGGATATTCCCCTTTTACTGGGGATCACCAAAACCATTTCCATATGACATATTATTCTCTATTTTAAATGGACATTTTTATTCTAGTTTCTGAATAATATTGAAGGGCTGAAGCAGAAATGTATTTAATTTAAAAATAGACAAATATAATTACAAATGTATAAACAAATAATATTATACAAATATATATGTATTATACTCTTACGACACTCTTAGTTCTATTAATCTATCCTGTTTGTCTACTATCTATCTATCTATCTATCTGTCTATGTATCTCTCACCAATCACAGTGATTCTAAGGGTAGGAAGATCTACTGTTATATCCATTTGTCATAAATGAATGTAGATAGAACACAGGGAATTAAGGCTCAGAGAAGTTAAGTTACTTGATGTAGTCACTCAAGTAGTAAGTGGCAGAGCCAAACTTCAAGTTTCACAAACTTCAGGAGTCTTTGCCTTTGCTATTCTATGCTGCCTTAAACCTGAAGGCCATGGAGGAGAGAGAAAAGTCCATTTCTTCCTTGACTAATTTTTTTATTTATTTAGATTTAGAGAAATTTGTTTAAATTTTTTAATATGGAAAAGAGTGGACAGGAAAAGAAACATTTATTTTGCATCTCCTATGAGCTAAGCATGGTATTAGGTCCTTTTTATATATAATTTCATGTTATATTTGTTACACTATACCAAGCTATTCATTATTCTCTTTTGCTAGTTAGAAAACTGAGGCTTGGAGCTTTTGAATAACTTTCCAAGAACGCAGTAGCTAGTAAGAAGTTAAACCAAGGTTTAAAAGCAGGATTGAGTGCTTCCACTATACCATGTACTTACAAGTCTATAGATCAAATTATAGATAGTAGATCATGAAATACTAGCTTCTATTACCAGAAATCCTCTAAGAAATATTATTTAAGTTTAAAGCTACTCAGAGTCAATATTTCTGAAAAGGGGACAGATAGGGGAGTTTTACTTCCTGTCACACTCTATGAATGGGGATATAACCCAGACCTTGCATCCTACCTTGATAAATATTGTCCTGAAGTGAGATTTGTAGTTTCCACCTCCATGCAGTTCATCGTGCTGGGAATGAGAGCAAGTTCTGGCTGGATCATGGTGGCTGTGGCTACAGCTCTTGCAACCAGCTCCATAGCGTCTTGTACGTAGTACTCAAAGACAGACTGTGTTGTTTTTCCATGAGCAATGAGACCTAAGGGAAGACCCTCTGTCCTCAGTTCCTCCACATTCTGGGAATCTCCCAGCACCCAACGAAGTTCAGGGGGCATTACCCCAAACTGGGTTGTAATTTCGAAAATCCGCCGGATACTTTCCATGTCGCAGCCAAACATCACCACCGTGGGTGTACTGTTCTTGATACTCTCAAGCTGGATCTGTAGGAAGCTCAAGAGGTCCTCTGTGGAGGGGAGGTTAGCTGTGATGTTGATGATAGAACCAAGGTGGAACTTGGAATTATTCTGGGTAATGAGGAGGAAGTCAGTGATGTTCCAGTCTTCCTGGCACAGCAACAAGCTAAAATTGTACCAGTTGTTCATGGTCAGGATTGAGACAGTGACATCAGCATCAGAACTTAATGAATTTTCTAAACTCAGCTGTAGGTGAAGGGGATTCTGTATTTAAAGATATGAAAAAGAAGAATTAGAAAGCATTGGCCAAAAACTATAACATAGGGTACTTTTTCTTTCTTATGAGGCTTAATCCTTTCATTTCACTGTGATATTCACATACCTCTGGGATAAAATTCCCATACTTTGGCAAACTATGCTTCCTGTCTAATGGAACTATTGATTCCTTACAACTGATTTCTTAATAATTTTTGCTAAGAGTACCAGAGGGCAGATGGTTCTTGGTCTTAATATCAGAGGTAACATAAGCATACATTTGGTTGAGGATTTTTGTCAAGCTTGTCTACTGCCTTATAGGCAGTCTCTTTTATGGTTTCCCATTTCTTAGTATTGCTATTAAGACCTCATTTGTTAAACTTTCCTCTCATGTGCAATAATGAGAAGAAATTACTTTTGCTTCCTTTTAAAATTAATGGTAGAGAAATCTTAGTACAGTGCAGGTGTTTTAATAAGAATGATATGAAAGATGGATGCATCACAGTTTCCTAAACTTCTATCCCCTTGAGGAAGGCACTTCTAATAAATACAGAATAATTAGCAATATATACATCAAGACTAAATGTATAGTGCAATGTTAAAGGCTTCATTACTTTTCTGTATCTTCTGAACCCGGATTCTTGCTGTGATGAGTGAAATCTGTGCCATTAAACACACTTATGTAACGTCTATCACAATTTTGTCTACTTGTGGAATTTACAGACTTCATGGAAGAAGAGAATCTTTTTGAGAAGTCACAAATTATTAATCATATAATTGAAGTGGAAATAGTCTTCCAATGAATACATTTGTTAATTTTTGTTCTCAAGAGCAAACATCTGATACATTTATCCTTGAATACCGACATCCTGACAGTGCTTAGCACAATGTCTTATATACGATAGGGGCACAATAAATATTGGTGTAGTTGAACTAACTATATTTCTTTTGGGAACTATTAGATTGTTTTTAAGAGCTTACTAAACATTCAATACTATGCATTGAGAAATAAGGAAGGCTTTCTCAGTAAAATGTCAAGCCCTTGTATGAAACAAAGAAGTATGGTCTGTCCCTACCTGAGGGAATGTGTTCTCTTTCCGGGTCGACAAGGGGGCGTAGGTTTAAGGGCAAGAACTTCCCAGTGCCATGCCCCCCTCCCATGCCTCTCCATCCAGGAGATTTAAAGTCTCTGTTTTAATTTTTGCACATGCAGGAAAGGGTCAAAAGTCAATCACTGCAGCGGAAGTTCTAAGGAACTCCTTTCATTGGCCAGGGGTCATGTTTGGATGACGATTGGGGATCCATGTTTGGATCCCCTTCCACACACTCTTCGTGGAAGTCTTCTCTCTTCTCATTTTTTTCTCTTTCTCTACCTAAATAAATCACTTTTCTGCAACAGTTTTTGGGTCGGTATTTACGAGCATACTGCGCACCTGCTGTGTTCCCCTCTCTCATTCTTGAGAGACTGGGAGACCAAGAACCTACAACATTCTCTCTGGGGAGCTGTGCCTCCCTGGCACCCCCAAATCCGGTTACATGCCTACCAAAAATGTGTAACAGGAAATAGAATTTATGCTGCACTTTAACTCTTTGAAGGATTTAAAGGACTTTGATATGTGTAGACTAAAAAGCGAGGATTCCACAGAGGTTTACATGAGGAAAACTGACCATAGGTACTCATGATAGTAGATTGGATGGAGTCTTAAAAATTTATTCTTAAAATTTATTCTGAGGCTTTGACTTTTGTCCTTCCAAATTAAGCTTTTGAGCAAGGCTTGAAATGATAGAAACAGAGTTTTGGAAAAATTGTTACTGGGAAGCATTTAACAGGGATGGGAAATTAAAAGCCCCCCAGGATCTTGATTACGTGCTAAGTGTTCTGCTGCTGTTCATGGTAGGGAGGGTAATGAAAAATGGTCTTTTTAAAATTAAAAAAGATTGGCCAGACGTGGTGGCTTGTGCCTGTACTCCTAGCACTTTGGAAGGCTGAGGCAGGATCACTTGAGGTCAGGAGTTTGAGACTAGACTGGCCGACATGGTGAAACACTATCTCTACTAAAAATACAAAATTTAGCTGGAAATTCCTTGAACCTGGAGGCAGAGGTTGCAGTGAGCTGAAATTGTGCCACTGCACTCCAGCCTGGGCAACAGATTGAGACTCTGTCTCAAAAATAGAATAAAATAGAATAAAATGAAATGAAATTAACAAGGATTTAGTGACAAGACCAGATGTGAGAGGCAAAAGAGAGAAGGTTTCCAGATGTGAGAGGCAAAAGAGAGAAGTGTCTTAAAAACTAGGAGACAGGATCCAGTAGGTAGCTCCTGGTATCCAGGCTTGAGCTGCCAGCAGGATCTTGAGGTCAGAGAAATGGAATCTTCAGTTCCCCACGCCTCCTTTTGATTTATATAAATTGCTTCCATGTTTTTTTTTTCTGCCCTCCTCTTTTAGCTTTCTTCCTTTCCTTCTTCCTTTTTATTTCCTCCTCTGTCTTAACTCTCTTCTAGAAGCAAAAAGCAATGGAAGGCAAGCTCTGCATTTAGCTGGCAAGAACAAATTCTTCCCAACTGTTTTCTTGGCTTCAGCTCCCTAATCTGTTGCCAGTTTTCTTCCTAAAACACAAATATGACCATATCATTCTCCTGCACCATAACCTCCGAATCACCCATAGGACAGATTTAAAAATCAATAGTATGGCTGAAGAGGCAGGGATGAAATTGTTGCTTTCTTGCTAAACAGGAAGTTGAATTAGCTAATTACATTGAGCATTTAGTATCAGACAGAGAGACAAATGCAATTGGCATGAGAGATAGACATGGGAGTGAAATGAAGACCCTCACAATGGATAATAATTCATATAATCACACTCACCCTACAACTCTGCTGAGAAATTCCAGATGTTGAAGTTAATCCTTACACAGATTTGAGACATATTTCTTCAAAAAATTTTATTAAATGATAATTTAGAAACATCTAATATATTATTTATGTGGCCACCTCAGTTGCAGTGTTTTCCAGTTTCTCCCCATATGAGGAAAAAGGCACACACATGCGTGCATGGATACACGTGTGCACACATACATGCATATACACAAAGATTATGAAAACTTACAACACTAAAATTCAAGCCTGACAGTAAAATTTTTGTCAAAAGCCAGGACAAAAATTAAACAAAATCTGTTGAGTCAAATTGAGAATGAAAATTCTGCGTCTTACATATGGTTTGTTGTTTGCAAAAGAGCAAACTCATGACTTGAAAGAAGATATAAAGACTTTAAAAATAATTTCCAATTGTTTGTCTTCTAAATCAGAGATCCAGAAACAGAACAACTCAAGAAGCAAGAAGCCTGTCTCTACCATGCAGATAGAGTGAAACTTTAAATTCAATTTATATGCACTAAAATAAACAGACTCAGAAGAGGGAGGTAGGAGGGAGAAAATATGAATTTAAATAGTGCTGATAATTCTCATGCCCTTAAATGAGTGTACTATTTATTATATAGCATATTATTTACATTATCACATACTTCAATGTAGCTATACAGATTGTATATACAAAACTGTATAAGTCAACCTAAATACATAATTTAAAAAATTTTGAAATGTAATTTTTCTACACTTTGAATTGAATCTTCATTTCTAGTGGAGATGGCACTCCATTGTACTCCATTGATTTTGGGATTTTGTTCCATCATAATCTGCTTAGACATTATTTTGGAGCCTGAAATTTCCAAAAGCATAAAGGCAGGAAATATGGATGGGGAATGTGCATGCTGTCACGCACTCACAGAATAAAATCCCAAGTAAGTACAGAGCTTCAGCCAGAGAGGAGTCATCAAGAAGTTGGTTCAAAGTATCAGAGAATCATTCAGTGCTGTGGGAGAAGATTGCTTAAACTGCTATGGATCAGACTGTAAAATATTAAAGTTCCATATACAGAAAAATCAGGCAAGAGTGGTAAAAAAAAAAAATTGGGAAAAGAAAATGATAGGCCTTGTTTTGGAGGATATTAGAACACGTTATAAAATGTAATTTTTATAAAGCAATAATAATTGAAACAGGAGAGTACTAATAGGTAAATAAATGGAGCAAATGCTAATGTATAAAAAAGTACGTCAATTAAATACATGAAATTACTATGTTATAAATTAAAATCATAAAGAAATATGGAAGGAAATAGATTTAATTTTGAGAAAATAGATTAGTTAGAAAAACAACAAATTCCTCATTATATCATATCTTAAAAATACATCCCGGACCATTAAAGAGCTAAAAGTACAGTATCAAATCATTAAAAGGTAGACCAAATAACTAAATATGTATCAGAAATTACAATAATAAAAGGAAAACATTAAATTATCAGAGCACACCTTATTTCTAGTTTTAAACACCTATCATAAAAAATAAAGGAACATGAAAAACAAGAGAATATTAGTAATAAATTGGGTAGGCAAAGAGTTAATGTTCACCAAATGTATAAAACATTTACTGGTCAATAAGGAAATAAAATCCTTTACTGAACACTTATTCAATCAGGAAAAGCAACTTTAAGCTCCTACTGTGAGACATGACCTCTGCAAGCCATTTCCCATTGACTCTATAGGGATGAGAGATAGATAATATGTAACTAACTAGATGAATAAACACTTCCTTTAACTAGAAGTCATGAAAATTACTGCGAATGAAATAATAGGATCAAGGAAAACTAAGAGAGGGAGAAGAAACTAGGAAATATTAATTTAGTAATTATGATTTGTAGGAGTTGGGAGATAGGAGTATTTGTACCATACAAGCATTCTCCAACTGGGACTTTAGAAAAAAAATGAGATGTATTTGAAAACTATTGATTACTATATAAATAAATATATATAACACTTTTAAAAAAATTTTTGAGACAGAGCCTTGTTTCGTCGCCAGGCACCAGGCTGGAGTGTAGTGGTGCGATCTCGGCTCACTGCAACCTCCGCCTCCCAGATTCAAGCAATTCTCCTGCCTCTGCCACCTGAGCCACTGGGGCTACAGGCGTGTGCCACCATGCCCAGCTAATTTTTGTATTTTTAGTAGAGATGGGGTTTCACCATGTTGGCCAGGATGGTCTCAATCTCTTGACCTCGTGATCTGCCCACCTCGGCCACCCAAAGTGCTGGGATTATAGGCATGAGCCACCGCACCCGGCCTATTATCGTTTTAAAAAGTAGACACGTTTAACTAAAAATGTAGTCTCATTTTGACCATCCATTCTTTGACTGGGTACTGTCTTCCTAGTCCCAGATAACTGGTTGGAGCTACCACCTGCTTCTGTATTCCTTGTGTGATTCTCCATTGTTCTCTTCAGTGGAGTCTACAGTGTCCTTAAATTCCAAGTTCTCCTTGCTGGTGAGGCCACTATCTTCTTCCGCAGTTGGACTTTTCTGTCCTCTTTTGAGAAGCAGTATAGTGGTTAGGACTTAGCAGTCAGGTCAGCCTATGCTTAAGTTCTCTCTCCATGATTTATGCACTATGTGGCCTTCTGTAAGTCATTTAGCATCTGTGAGTCATATCTCCCTCATCTGTAAGATGAGGACAGTGCTACTTCCTACCTTATGGATTAATCTGAGAATTAAATGTGAGAATGTGAGAATGCATGGAAAGTGCTTGGCTCAGAGTGAGGGCCCATAATAGCTGTTACAATTGGCTTATAGAGTTTAGTTCCCGTTGGAAGTGACTGACTGCAATACAATGTTTTTCTTTGTGTTTGCTCCTTCTCCTTTCTCTTGTCTAATTTTCATACAATGGTCTCAGCAAGAGATATCTTTTACAAACATAAATTACACCAACTTCTTAGCAGGAAAACAGAAGTGCTCTGTATGGTGTTGGGAGAGGCTATTTATTTGGGAGATACTATGTTCCCAGTAGAGTTCTCCCCACGCTCCCAATTCTTCTTTCTTTGGTAACAAGCTCCAGTGCCACTCTGCAGGCGAGTTAAGGAATTCTTGGTGCCAACTCCTGGAGATCTGTCATCAATCTTTGTTCTCTCAGAGAGCACAGATTCTGCTATTTTCTGGATCAGTAAGAGTTTTAAAAACAGGATTGCCTGCAATAAAGAGTTTGCCAGTGAGCTCTGAGAGATTCCCTGACAGAAAAAGGTGATGGGGCTGGGTTTAAGAGAAGAGAAAAAATGGAATTCTCTCAACTCTTTCCAGGGTAAGGGGAATCAGATGAGCTAGGTCAAAGCCTAGAAACCTCAAGTGAGCATAATATTTCCACTACTTTTACGAGAGATGAAATTTCCTTCCTTTCATCAGTCGGCTGATGACCAAATACGTTTGAGAGGCTCAGAACAGGCTTCCCACACAGCTATCACTTCTCAGCCAAAGAGGCTGCAGGAGGTTTTCTGTTTCTCATTGTCTCACATCTGATTTGACCTATATTATTTGGAAGATTTTTTCTTCTGAAAATTAAAGATTATTCCTTCAGAAGTCCAGGCTTTTAAATAAATTAACCGTTTTTATGGTTACATTAAGGACACAGGCAAGCATAAGGTGTAGTCCCTGCCCAGAAATTATAATTTAATAATAATTATACAAATGAAAAGCTCATACCTACTGATGTCCCTAGTGCATTATGCATATTGTTTTATTTCATCCTCACAATGGCCTCATGAGGTGACTGCAATAGACTACAAAATCAAGGTTCAGAAAAAGTGAGTAATTTTCCCAAGGTGGCACAGCTACTAAGAAATAGAGCCTGGGCCAGGCATGGTGGCTTATGCCTTTAATTCCAGCGCTTTAGGAGACCGAGATGTCGGATCACCTGAGGTCAGGAGTTCGAGACCAGCCTGTCTAACATAATGAAATCCTGTCTCTACTGAAAAAACAAAACAAAACAAAACCAAAAAAAACTGGAGTGGTGGCGCATGCCTGTAATCCCAGTTAGTCAGGAGACTGAGGCACAAGAATCTCTTGAGTCCAGAGGGGAGGTTGCAGTGAGCCTAGATCACGCCACTGCACTCCAGCCTGGGAGACAGAGTAAGACTCTGTCTCATGAATGAATGAATGAATGAATGAATGAATAAATAAATAAAAATAGAGCCTAAATTCAAAACTCCAATTTGTTGGACTCAAAAGCCTGTGTTTTTAACCATTATTCTATACTATTCCCTCTACTTGATAAGAGCAATGTGAAATAGATCCTTGACGTTTATAGATTTAATAATTTCTGATTATTTGCAAGTAATCCTAAAGGTCCATGGAAAAAAGCCACTTTTAAGATGTCTGAGGCATGAGTTAGAGTGATGTTCCCTGTGCCACTGGGCCATGGGAGTCAGGGAGGGGCTCCAGCCTGCTGCCCAATGTGTGTATGGCTTCCCAGTTGTTTTCTTCACTCATTCTCCCATGCGTAGCAATTCTTGTGAAATGACGAAACTTGTATTTCTTCATGAACAGCACTTGAGAAAAGAATGATAGCTGCATAATTAACGAGATCAGCTTTGTGTTTCGTAGAGTAAGCAAGTTTGGAAACACTCACCTAAAGTTTTCATTTAGATTCTACGGAAATTCATGGTCAAAACTATAATCTATACTATGTTCAAACATCACGTATGGGGATGTCAAAAAAGATCTTAGCACATAGCCCTCAGGGTTTTTGAGTGGCTGATTTATTAAAGAATATACAACAGTGTAGTAAAATATAATAAATGCTTCAGAAGGCAGGATTTATCACTGCATGGTGCAGTTGACGTAATATTGCTGGTGATGGCGAGGTATGGTCTGTTTCACTGCAGTAGTGTTGGAAAGGCTAAGAGGTTTGGTGATCTGGAACAGAGCCCACTTCTTAAAATAGAGTAGACACAATTAGAAGAAAGTGTTGGCATGCACGACACTACTGTCTTCAAAGACAACTAGCTTATTTATTCATTCAACAAATTATTTTAAAGTCCATTATATACCAGGCCATGTATAGAAAATTGCATGTCTTCAGGCAGAAGAAATAGCAGAAGCATGCATGCTGCATTCTTTGAGCTAACCAATCCTTCTGAGCCCCAGGATCGTTTACAGAAAGGAGCATCAGGGCATAGCAGGTTGATTGGTGATAATCACTTAAGCTACCTGCAGTGAGTTTCTAATCATGGATTTTTTTTTTCCATGTTAATTCCACTTAATTATGATATACTCAACTCATTTATCTATATTTCATCCCATTTCTGCCTTTTGTTCTGTATGGCTACACTTTGTTTTCCTCACCCAA
This sequence comes from Cebus imitator, assembly GCF_001604975.1. Classification (NCBI taxonomy): domain Eukaryota; kingdom Metazoa; phylum Chordata; class Mammalia; order Primates; family Cebidae; genus Cebus; species Cebus imitator. The sequence goes on along the minus strand of NW_016107366.1, from coordinate 4,403,658 downwards.
CCCTTGGTAATCTTGAAAGCCTTTGACTCACTCCTTATTTGGGTCCTATTTTCCCAGCCCACTCATATAAATTATGCCCCTCATAAATGCAACTTTTGGGGCTTAAAAACTCCCACCAGCATGCTTGGGGATAAGAGAGCTTTGATCAAAGGATGTGGCTACAGAAGATATTTAGTCATATTGTGATTTAGGAGAGCAGATTGTTTAGGTAAGATTTTCCAATATGGGGAAGAGTGATCCAAGAACAGGTAATCATTAGAAATGTGGACATTTGACATAAAGAAAGACTATTAGTAAGCAATGAAGTCCAAAACCTTGGTCAGAACTTCAGAAAGTCACTGCAATTTTTAGGCATGTCTAGAAGAAAGTGGCTTTATTTGGAGTCACTTACATCTTCATTTGAATTATTGTTCTTTGATTTACCAATTATGTATGGGAGACCTTGTGAAAACCATTTTCCTCTTTTGTGCAGTGAAAATTTACGTTATAAATTTTGTGAAGATTAAATAGCGTCTTGTATACAAAGCATCAGCACAGTCATACTCAGAAAGTGGTAGTTTATAATGATGGTGACCATGCTGAGATTAGGAAGTTTACACTAAGAGACCTGACATGCAAGAGCTAGAGTGGTGGTGCGTTCAGTTTATTTAATGAGCACTTGAATACCTATTTTGTGCCAGGTACTGGCTACTGAGACTACAGTAGTGAAAGTGATCAATACAATATTTTCCTTCTGGATTTTAAAATCTAGAGGGAAGTATCATCAGCACCAGGAAACAAATTGAGGAACAGATTAGAGATAGGACAGTGGTAGACAAGAAATAAGGCTCACAGTTTGAGCCAGTCTAAAAGAAATGATGATGTAGTTTTTGAGTTTTAGATTTGAGACAAATATCTTCATAGATATCCTGCCTACATTTTGGACTAGCCTCGGTTCCTGGAGTAAGACCAAGTCTGCAGGTGGAGGTCAAAGAACTATAAACGAGTGGGAAGAGAGGAGGTGGCTAGAAATCTGACAGCAGAATCTGACAGTTAAGAAGCTTCATCACATGCCTGACACGTAGAGAGTGCTTAGTAAATATTAGCCTCATTATTACTATTGTTAATTATCATTAGCAGACTTCTTTGTGCTGGTGTGATTGATTCTTTCCCAATGACTCATAGTATTCTGATGTCAACGCCAATCATTATGCCTAGATGCCAGACCATAATGTCCTCAGAGGCTGCAGAGACAACTGGTTTCCATGTCGACTGAACCAAGTAGAGCTGAGCTTGTGGCAATGCTGGAGCTCTCGAGCTTCTTTAGAAAATGCATTTTCTCTTTCCTGCCAGTGTTAGGTACCTGCTGTCCCTTTTGCTCAGTCACTGTGCCTACCTTCATTAATCCATTGCAGTCTCTTTTAATATGCTTTGAGCTAAAGAGAAGGCATACCTAGCATGTTATAATTTGTTTCATAAGAGTAAAATACATCACAGACTATTCCATAGGTGCAATAGGTCAGCTTTAGCAGCATTGAGGAGGGTGAGGACTGGATTAGAGATCGGGACTCTTGTGGGGAACTTGGGCTTGCATTTTTCAACTGTGACTGGAGAATAATATTAATTGTCAAAACAACTACTTCAGACCAATGTAGAGACTACATGATATTATGCATGTGAAAGCGCTTTATGAAGCGGAGAATATTATAAAAATAGAAGACATGATGCATTTGCATATCTGTTTCCTGGACAGTAGAAATGGTGGAATCAATAAAGCAGGCAAGGATAAAAGAGGCATTTCTGCAGTAGGTTATTAAAGTTAGATATAATTTTCAAATCTAATGTCAACTTCTTAATCTTCATATTATAAAGAGTAAGATTATTTGTTGAATTTTAAGAAGTTTTGGAATAAAGATGTTGCTCTAGGACTGATTGTAGTTCCTAATTCATCACCTAGGTTTTGGCCAAATTAAGTAACAGTTGAAGGGACATACACAGGCAGATGATTTACAAGATAATTAAAATTTATTGAATATTAAAACCACTATTATAGACATTCTCTGTGACAAACTCAGGCATATTTTCTTATAATGGGAACTATTGAAATATGCACCAGATAATTAAACTGTCTAGCATGCAAGTTAAATTCCCTATAGAAATTTGATTATGTCAGTGCAGCCTGAAACTATTATTAAGAGATGACATATGTCACATGCTAATTTGTTTTATTGCATTAAGAATAAAAACGCAGCCAAATGCTGATTATTTTTATTTGTAAGACTCTCTAGAACTGATACCACAGTTGACATAAACTTTTTCTCTCAATTATATACTCTCAAGACATTTAAAAAATTGATATAAGGATTTTTGTATGTCAAAACCATGGTTCAACTAATTGTGTCAGAATATGCCTTTTATATATATTATTTATCACTCCACAATAATTTCATAATTATTAAATCAGCTTTATTGTATAATGGCTTCTCATTTCATTTGAGAATTCAAACATTTTTTATTGATTCATACTCATTGCTTGCTACTTGCCCCTGACCAGTTCAACACTAGAAATAATATTAGCATGACATTAAGCAGTATCTCAATACATTTCCATTTTAATACCTTATTTCAAAACTTGTGATCTACTAATTGTGATTAAGCTTTGCTGCAATGACATTTTATTTAACTTGAATTGTGGAATACATCAGTATAATTCAAATCTGGTTGAAAGTAAAGAGACATTGGGAACGTTGAATTTAGTTCTTTAAGTCTTTGGACCCAGAGGTAGTACTTTCCCATGAATTAATAATCAGACTCAAAGGCTCTTCAAGCAGCTCTGATGACCTCAGGTCCAGGACAATGAATCCTGAATGAACAGGTCTGTTACCTTTCAGGAAGGTCTATGTGAGCATTGTTACGGAATAAGAAGTGAAAATAATGCCTGGTTGGCTAGTTTTCAAATGTAAGATTTGGGTCACATCTGGCCCTTGTGAACTTGTCAAATCATTGCCTGTATCCACTGAAGCCCAGTATAATCACATAGGGCAGAAATACTTAGTTTGAACAATGCACCAGAAACCAATTAGTGCACTTATGACTTTGTCATTGGGTTTGGAAGGGTGCTTAAAGCTCACCTATCTCAAACTCTTGTACAGTTTATAGAATGCCACAAATTAAGGGGCAGGAGTGAATTAGAAATATTTCTCTTTTTATTATAAGGCTAATAGTTTGCTTAATTGAGATAGCCTGTCTTCCATATAATATTTAATGAGTATGACTTAATTTTAATATATGTATAAATGATACTTATGGTTAATTTTACCTTCTGCATTTTAAAGGAAAGATTCTGGCTTAGCTAAAAAATGCACACTCTAACACTTCTCTGTAATGCTTAAGCCACAAATAATTGCCATTTATAAGAGAGGAATAAAGAGCACACTGATTTATGAATTTACTAATTTTTCTTCTCTACTCTGACAAACATAATCACATGTCTTGTAAGGACAGAAACACTAATTCCTAATCTAGTTAATGCAAAAAAGGTCCAAATCTAATCAAATATATATATTTTTGGTTTACGTATGATTTACTGTAAGAATCCTGGAATGATTTCTATCTGAAATTATTTGCCATTTAATATGCTGATTTTGTTAGCATTACTTAGCATTTATTAGTGTTATTTTCTTTGAGACGCTTGCATATTACACCAAAAGCTTTTAGGCTTTAGAAATGGAAAGAATTTCCAAAGACTATTGTTACGTTTCCTAGAGTAGTCCAGTGAGTGTAGACTGTCAAAGAAAACAGGGACCTTGAGAGGTCTTTATTACAGTCATGTGTCACTTAATGATGATAATAATACTGTCATTAGGTAATTTCATCATATGAACATCACAGAGTGTACTTACAGAAGCCTAGATGGTATAACCTACTACAACCCTAGGCTACATGGTGTAATCTATTGCTCCTAGGCTACAAACTTGTATAGCATGTTACTATGCTGAATACTGTAGTCAATTATAACATAATGGTATCTAAACATATCTGAACACTGTACATTTAGAATACACTAAATTTATTAAAATTTTTTCTTCAATGGTAAATTAACTTTAGTTTACTGTAACTCTAATTTCTTTTTTTCTTTTTAAGACAAAGTTTCACTCTTGTCACCCAGGCTGGAGTTCAATGGCTCTATCTTAGTTCACTGCAACCTCTGCCTCCTGGGTTTAAGTGATTTTCCTGCCTCAGCTTCCCAAGTAACTGGGATTACAGGCACCCACCACCATGCCTGGCTAATTTTTATACTTTTAGTAGAGATGGGTTTTCACCATGTTGGCCAGGCTGGTATTGAACTCCTGACCTCAGGTGATCCACCCATCTTGGCCTCCCACAGTGCTGGGATTACAGGGGTAAGCCACTGCACCTGACTATTGTAAATCTAATTTTATAAAAAAATTTTTGACTTTTGAAACAACATGGTATAAAACACATTGTGGAGCTGTACAAAAATGTTTTCTTCCTTTATATCCTTATTCTATAAGCTTTTTTTCTATTAACTTTTTAAATATTTTTAAACCTTTTTATTATAAATAAAGATACAAACAGACATTAGCCTAGGCCTACACAGGTTCAGAATTATCCATATCACTGGCTTCCACCTCTGCCTCTTCTCCCACTGGAAGGTCTTCAATGACAGGCATGGAGCTGTCATTGCCCATGATAACAATGCTGCCTTCTGGAATACTTCCTGAAGGACCTGCCTAAAGCTGTTTTACAATTAACTTAAACAAAAATAAGTAGAAGGAATTAACTCTAAAATAACAACAAAGTATGATAAATACTTGGTAATAGGATTTTTTCAGCTCCATCATAATTTATAGAATCACTGGTGTATATGTAGTCCATGAAAGTTATGCAGCACATGACTATATTTTGAGATAAAGAGAGAATTGCTAACCAGCCTTTATATCGTAGTCTAGCATCTCAAAATGCTAAATTTGTAATGTTGATGATTTATTTCATATCTTTCTTGTCTGGGTCATGGATGATCCTGAAGACTCAGGATCTCTTGCCTCCCTTCCTAGACTATGTATGAGCAGACTGTTACATCTCCATGTACTATTGCTGTCATGCTTGTCTTCTTTGAAGTACAACAGTGGTGTTGTCTTGTCCTGTTTGTTTAATTGTCTAAATATATCTTAGTTTCTGATGACCTTCAAAGCCATTCCAAAAAAACTTGGAATTCCCCAAGTGCTTTAAGCTCTCTTGCCTCTACATCCACAGGTGAGTTATTTTTTCTGCCCAGAACTTGCTTTGCCTCTTTTTTTGCATCTCTAACTCCCAGAGCCTTTCAAGGCTGTGTGTGTTGAGGTTCATGTGGGGTGCTGGCAAAATATTAAGGGAAATATTAGGGTAGTTATAGATTATAGTCTCAAACCTTTTGGAAGGCTGAAAGGTTTTTTATTAACTTATGGAACAGGCTGAAGGCAGCCAGTTCTTATGTTAGAGCTTTAAGTCATAGGATGATGATTAGGGATAATAAAAGCTTTCCCAGTTAAATCTGTTTACCCCACATTCTTTTGTCCCTTCTCTAATTTGTTTACTCATGTAAACTTTGTGCTGGATGGTCCTCTCAAGTGGAGGCTGAAGAAGAATTACCCATTAATGGTGTTTATTCTGGGTCTCAGAACCAAAAGCTTTTATCATTCATAAAACCACTCTTTTAAACATGTTGATTATCCACAAGTGTGTTGACCTAGAACCTCTGTTATTAAATCTATACTGAATAAATATGAGGAGGAAGAGGGAGTAGTGGTCAGTTAGCTGCAATTGCCCTCTGAAAGCAGCTGACAACCCCCTAGTCCGACTCTTGTACTGTAATAGGCGTGACAGCATATTTCATTCATCCGTAGCTAAGTCAGGGTCTGCAGGACAGACCTCTGTGGGTGGTGATCAACATCTCAGCTGTGTTTAGGTTTCTTGAGTGGTTAAACATCTCTTTCTTGCCTCACTCCTAAGGTGTATTACCTGTTTCTCTTTACCTTCTGCCCCATCACCCTCTGTATAACCCCCAATAATTTATTACACGACATAGTCATTGTTAGTCTGCTCATCTCTTTCCTTCCCTGGAATGTTCAGAAGCCAGAGATACTATTTTATATAGTGAAATTCCAAATAAAAGTGTCCAGAAAATAACATATTCACAGAAGAGATGTGTTGGTTGAATGAATAAATGAATAAGTGGTGATGTGTAGTTTAGATTTACATGCAGAAGGCTGACCTATGGCTGAAAGTGTGTCTATTTTTTATGAGTCATTTTCCTTCCAAGTTGACTAATATGGTTTCTACCTAGAGGCAAGAATAATTATGATTTGCTTTCCCATAAAATCTTATTCTATTAGATGGCACAGATCTTCTCTGATGTCAATCACAAAAGTGGCACCTGAATGCTGAGAGAATTCACAAAATTGCTCAAGTGTATACCTGTCTGAGGCACTGGCTGGAAAAACAGGCAAATCATGATGTGTGCAAACTCAATGTGTGTCCTTCATTTACTTTATACTAAAGATTGTTGTGTGGAAAGTATTTATTGTGCTTTATAAATTACTCATAATATGGTTACATACTCAACACTGATGCATATTTAAAATCACTCAATATAGGAACATCAATATTGTCTCAACCTTTCAGTTATTTACCTGCTATCTAAAGTGAGGTAGCATTACAGAACCGAAGACATGATTTTGAAATTTCAGGGATCCACACAGAATGATATCCTAATGAAGTAAAAATGGAAATGACATATATAAAGAAGAGAATGTTAAGAGAAGACAAAGAAAGATGTCACAAGTCTTATCAATATTTTAAAAGCTAAAATAACACATCTATTATCATTATGCATCCCAGAAGGTACCTTAGTATTTTGCATAAAAAAGAAAGCAATTAGGTTTCTGTTTACTTGAAGTTAGACACACAGTTACACGTGGCGTGGAGGATGGGAGAGGAAAACGTGGACAACTACAGTGAAACTTCTCCCCTCTTCTTGCCCCCGATTAGTCTGGTTTGCTACTAAGGTATATGTTGGAAATGTGGAAATGCTTATTTTTTTAACAAGGAAATAAAGTTCAGATTACTATGAATCTAAGTGAGGTGGGCCCAGAATTAGTTTCTGAAGTGCCTGGCAACTTTCTTTCTTTTCTTTTTTAATTTTTATTTTAAGTTCAGGAGTACATGTGCAGGATGTGCAGGTCTGTTACACAGGTAAACGTGTTTCATGGGGATTTGTTGTACAGATTATTTCACCACCTACGTATTAAGTCTAACACCCATTTACTGTTTTTCCTGATCCTCTTCCTTCCCCCACCCTCCAGTAGGCTGCAGTGTGTGTTGTTCCCCTCTATGTATCCACGTAATCTTATCATTTATCTCCCACTTAGAAGTGAGAACATGCCTAGCTATATGCAGAAAATTGAAACTGAGCTCCTTCATTTCACCATATACAAAAATCAACTCACAATGGATTAAAGACCTCAATGTAAAATCCCAAACTACAAAAACCCTAGAAAAGAAAAAAACCTAGGTAATACCATTCAGGACATAGTCATGGGCAAAGATTTTATGATGAAGATGCTGAAAGCAATTGCAACAAAAGCAAAAATTGACAAATGGGATCTAATTAAGCTAAACAGCTTCTGCACAGCAAAAGAAACTGTCAACAGAGTAAACAGACAACAAAAAGAATGGGAGAATATTTTTGCAAACTTTCAATTATATAGTTGATCAGGAGTTTTTTCATTCCTCTCCCTTACCTCTGCAATGACCTTGTTCTGGAATCTGTATCAGCAGTCTCTCTCTATCCTGAGACCTCCCATCAGTTTACACATATTCTTGGTATCATCTACTTCAGCTTCTATTTCATATAGACTTTTTTTCAGTACAAGCCTGAGATTTATCTATACTTAAAATATTCATTTCTTGTCTGGATGTGGTAGCTAATGCCTGTAATCCCAGCAACTCGTGAGGGCAAGATGGATGAATCACTAGAGGCCAGGAGTTCAAGATCAGCCTGATCAACATGGTGAAACCCTGTCTCTACTAAAAATACAAAAATTTGCCAAGCATGGTGGTGCACACTTGTAATGTCAGCTACTCATGTGGCTGAGGCACGAGAAGTGCTTGAACCTGGGAGACAGAGGTTGCAGCGAGCTGAGATCGCCCCACTGCACTCCAGCCTGGGTGACAGAAGTAAGACTCTGTCTCAAAAAAAATTAATTATTTATTTATTAACTTTACCTTTTCTTATCCAATCAGGTCTTGAAACTCACCATCCATCTAAACAACTTTTACCACAGCCATCAATGATCAAATCCTGCTGAAAAGGTTGATTTTCAGTGTACATGTGACGCACCTCTACGTGCCTTTCAGCACAGTTGTTCATTCTCTCGTAACACCTCGTTGTCTAGGCTTCTCAGTCTCATAGGCCTTGTTTTCTGATCTCACCAGTTGATTCTTCCCAGTCTGCCATTTCTCTATGTTTGATGCGACACAGGCTTCTGTCCCTGCCTCTCTTCTTATCTACACTCTTACTACATTTAGATATCATCTATGCCCCTTATTCTCCAACATAGAGACCTTATATATTGGACTCCATTCTTGATATCTCCTTTAGGATTGCTGTTAGGCATCTGAAACTTAACAAGTCCAGAGGGATGTATTACTTTCTTTTCTCTATCCCCACTCTAGATATCCCTGCCAAATTTACTTCTCTGAACACCCTTCTCAAGTCACTGTGACCACACCATTAGTCACACCAACTGCTCAGGCCAAAAACTAAGAAATCAGCTTTTAATCTCTCTTTTTCTTCATGTCACTCCTTAAAACATCAGTCACATTCACTCCAAAATACATCCTGGACTCAATCACTTTCATCATCTCACTGCTTTTAGAGTAAGCCTCCACGTCTATCATCTGGCCTGTGGTGACAGATGAATGTGACAGAGTCGCTGGTATCCCTACTTCCACCACTGCCTCTCCAGTAATCAGTTCGACACACAAACAGCAGGTAGAGTGATTTTTAGAAAAAATCTAAATTCTCATTTTTTCCTTTGCTTAAAACACTTCAATAGCTTCCCCGTTGCAACAAAAGCAAAAGGCAAACTCATTACTCTCTGCCCTCAATGATCTGGCCTTGCCTGCTGTTGTCACCTCACTTATTCCACCCACATGGCCCCAAAGCCTTGAGGTTCAAGCTAATTCCTGTCTCAGAGCCTTGTAGTTGCTGTTCCATCTGATTGGAATCCTCTTCCTCTAGATCTCTATGTGGCTGATTCTTTCTTCACGTTCAGGTCTGAGCTCAAATTTCAGAGCTGTCCACCCTGACAGTAGCAATCTTCTCACAGCACCACCCACCATCAAATTCATATTTTCTTTTTATGAAACTATTTTATCTTCCTCAGAACATGGTGAATAGCTGAAATTATCTTAGTTCTTTATGAGTTTGTTGAACAGTTCCTCAGTACTAAACTGTAAGTCCCTAGAGGGCCCAGACACTTGTTCCTCACTATAATCTCAGGGCTTAGAAAAACGTTCAGTGGCATTTGGTGTCTGACTTACTCACTGATTCAGGATGTCTCTGTATCATGCATTAAAATTTATCTTTCCACTGAAGAGCTCACGTTTTGGTTGATAACACATTTCTCAGAAATTGTCTTGGTGGAATTATTTGGAGGCTTATGATTTATTATTATTATTCTGGGGTTTATTATTAATCAGTTTTGGCTGACCTGTACAAATCTGTCTTTTTTTGCTGCCTCTGTCTCCATTCATCCCAGTCTGATACTCCCTCTGCCTTCACTACTGTCTCTTTCTCTATCAACATCTCCATCTTGGTCTTATTTCTACCTTGGTCTCTAATATCTTTATCTAACATTTAGTTGATTTGAGGCTTTGTTTTTGTATTTCTCCTTTGTTTAAACACAAGTGAAAGGGCTTCCTTTAAACTGAGCATAATAATGGCAGACAACTGTATTTACTAAGCATTAGAAACCATTATCATCATATCCAAACAGCTTGCTGCTTTAGTTAATATCTTAAAAAGATAAGACATTTTAGCTGTTATTAAAAAGAAAACTCATTATGCGACAGTTCTTTACTGCAAAATTGGATATCCTGTGGATCCAATCATGTTTTCTAAAATAGTCTCACTTAGGATTTCCTGGTAAAATAGGGCTAGTCCATTCCTTCTCTTCATGTCATGTTTTACAGAAGCCCAACTCGATCCTCTGGTGTTTGAGGTCATATTCACTTCCAGGGTAATTCATGTTTCCAGGCAACATATTTTGGATTTATTGATTTGTTTTGAAAATATGCATTGAAATCCCCACTATGTGCTAGGCACTGTGACATACACAGACAATACTCAACTTTGATTGATTTGACTTAATGATTTTTTTTTAATTTTACCATGTTGCAAAAACAGTACACGTTCAGTAGAAACCATCCTTTAGATTTTGAATTTTGATCTTTTCCCTCAATAGTGATATGAGGCACAATACTCTCCACTCTTTCAGCATGCTGGGCAGCAGCAATTGAACTGCAGCACCCAATCAGCCAATGATCAGGAGGGTAAACAATTGATACTCTGCAATATTGCCAGAGGACTTTTCCTAATTATAGGCTGATAGAAGTGTTCTGAGCATGTTTAACATAGGCTAGGCTATGATGTTTGGTAGATTAGGTGTATTGAATGCATTTTTAATTTAAGATGCTTTCAACTTAGGGTGTGTGTATTGGGTTGTAACCTCTTTGTATGTTGAGGAGCGTCTGTATTGGGAATGCAGCAGGAATGGGAAAGACAGACACGTTCTCTGCCTTCCTGGAGTCTCAAGAGGGAGGCAAATATTAATAAAATAATACATTTGATATGGGTGGGGGGCAGAAATGCTGGGTAGAGTAAGGTCCCTGGCAAGGGTTCCACCCTTGGGCCTGTGCCCACAGATGGAAGTGAGAACAGGTACTCCTGTTTTTGTGCCCAAAAGTTTCCAAGACCACTCTAGCCCACCACATGCCCCCCTTCCATCCTGTGCCCATATAAACCTAAGATCTTAGTGGGCACACAGGCAGGCGGCTGAACGTTGAGAAGGGCAGAGGAACAGAGTGGCAGAGAACAACTGAGAGCAGTAGGGCAGCACCACGGAGAGGGAAGGAAGAGGTGTCTGAACCACAGGAACGGCGGAACTCCAGGCAAAGATGGTCTCCCACGCCTCCACCCTCCCACTTCAGCTCCTCATCCCGCTGAAAGCCATATCCACTGCTCAATCAAGTCTCCACATTCATCACCTTTTAAACAGTTCATGTGACCTGATTTGTCCAGGATGCTGGACAAGAATCCGGCAGGTTAACAGCCGTCCCCAGATGGCAAGGCAAAAGGAGCACACTGTGATACACGCCCGCCTGGGCTCCGGCACCTGTTGGTCTGCGTGCTCCCCCTCATCTCAGAAAAGTTTGAGCAACAGCAGCCACCAAACAGACAAGCCACACCCCTGTCACACGTCCTGCAAGGGAGATCAGAGAACTCTCTCGTTTCACATTCATAGAGCGAAAAAAATAGCTAACACAGACTGGATGCATGTTTATGGTGGTGCCAGGCACTGTTTTAAGTGCTTTACAATTATTTATTCATTTAATCCTCACAACAGCTCTGATGTAGCAACTACTAATAGCCCCATTGGACAGAGGAGGAAACTAAAACCACACCACTGCTAAGAGTTTGAAGATGGAATTCAAAATCAGGCTCTACAGGCCATATTTTCAATCGCTACATTTTACTGCCTGGTGAGACTTTAAAAAACAGGAAGCAAGAATCATTTCAAATAAATTCATAATTATGATAATGAGTTCCACAGACCTGAAGTAAGAAATATAATAAGTGACCTAGTCTGGGAATCAGGGAAGATTTTCATAGATGTTGGAACTGAGATGGGAATGATTTAACTTATTTATATTTTATTCCCTTTAGCCTGATTCTGCCCTACCTAATACTACTTGAACCTCCTTTTCAAAGAAAGACAGATAGAGGTGCCTCATTGACAGTTTGGTAGCTAATTCATTCTTCTGACCTTTCCACTTCCTGTAATGTAATCAGTCTCTACTGTTGCTCAACATAATGTAAAGCCAGAACAAATGAATATGGGTCAGATGCCTTAAATGGCTCCTGTGGGTGGCCATGGTCTATCTTCAGGAGGAACATGAATATCTAACAGCTTCAATAGTAACGTCAAGATGTGAACAATATTAGTATTGATCCTTTTGTGACCCATCCTAGTCACTTGGAGATAAAGCCATTGTTCAGAGAGGGATTAGAGGTATTTAAAAATAGCACAATCAGATGAGGCAATCAGGGCACTGGAAAGACTGACATTACTGTGTTTGATTCATGGCACTTACATAGTAAACCATTTCAGGGAAATAGTGCCTTCCATTTTAAAGCTGATCATTAGGGAAAACATCCTCACCGTCCAGGTGGCAGAGCACTAGAGCGTGCTGCCAGAGAAGGTCATCACAGGTTCTTTTCAAGCAACCGCTTATTTAATTCCCAGATGGACGGGGAAGCTTGAATTTGTTCCGTGGACACAGATTTCTTTCTGCACCCCAGCACTTAACTAAAAATGTGTAACGCTGCGCACAAGGGAGACTGAGAGAAATAGCGAGAGTGAATGTGTTGTCAAATGACCAAGTTTTATAGTCTCTCAAGTCTAAGTAGATTGATCTCTGTTTTTCCCCCTCACTTGCAGATGAAACTCACAGATTTCAGAAAAGAAATCGCAGACTTGTAATGAGGTTGAGACTAAAGCAGTAAATGAGAAGCAGGAAACATCCTAACAGCAATGATTCAGCAGCCACTAAAATTTGCAAAAGGTGTCAGTATCTCCCAGGAGAGTAAACAATCATGATATTGAAATGTCAACTGTGCAAATAGCAGGTTAAAAATGCAGTACAAAATTTCCCAGCAGTAAGTGTTTTTTTTTTTTTTTCTTATGGAGTGTAGCAGGCTGCACGATAGTCCGTCAGTAGCCCCAGGGTTGTAGCTACATCAGCAGAAATGTCTGTACTTCTTTGTTCCTGATAATGGTGTAATGAATTCAACTGGGGACACACTGACTAGATTAATTTACTATCACCAATTATAGTTTGTATCAAATAAGCTTAAATGAAAGAATTCAAATCCAACTGCTAAAGGCATCCCTTTGACTGCTCTTCTTTATGGCTACTTTATTGTCTGATCCTGTACACATTTGGCACAGTCAAGAAAAGCCTCCCTTTTGGTTGCCCTGGTAATGCCTTCTTCATATGTCCTCTAAAATATTCCAGATTGGCATCTAACAAGTAAGAAATGAATGTAGATGGGGAGTCATATTATTTTAAAGGGAAACTTTTTTTAATACATTCATCTATATAGTTTAAGCAACACTGATTTTGTTTTGATTTAGTCTTTCATAATTGCTCCCAATAATAACAAGACATTTCTAACACTATGCCTAAAATTTTAAGATAATATTGAGACAATTATTTGTACTCTTAACTGTGGCAAGCAACCACAGGTAAGGGATTAGGATTTGGGATTAGTGGACAGTAAAGTGTAGCTGCCTTTTCAGAATACTCCCTTTCGGAATTCTGGGAAAGGCCACTGCTGTGATTCTTCATGCTTAATGTTTCTGCTAGGGATGGGAGTGGAAAGGAGCAGCAAGGCCAAAGTTGCTCACTTCTCTCTTGGTAGTACTTTGGCGAGGATTTCCCTTTAATGTTGACTCATTGCACCCTGCTGATTATTACCCAGTGGGGGAAGAAAAGAGAACCTCCTCACTGCAGAAAGGTCCCCAAGGGTGAGGGCTAGTCTATGGGAAGCCCCACATATGTAACAGACTTAGATAAAAGGAGAAGGAGAACAATGCTACAGTTTAAATGAAGAGTGTAAAATGAGTTAGTTGCTGAGAATAATATGTTTTTCATTCTGAAGGGTCCTGAGGCCATGTCAGTGAACGAACGCTAATAGTCAATGGATCACTAAGTAACTAATGTGATCTTGATTTTAAGACTTGAATAGCAAATTAGACTTTATGATTCTCAGGGAGTTAACATTATTTATTCTGAGCAATGTGTTGTCCAGTATTGGGGAGACTGGAATTATATGTCTTTTATAAATCTTTTTGAATAAGATAATGTGATTTTTGTGATAGCTTTATAGATGAAGCCAATTACAGCATATTTTCTTCCACTGGCACTCAGGGACGATTTTGCAGCATTGCTAAGCTACAGTAGTAGAAAACTTTATATAAAAGGAGAGATGGTGTCTTGTGGCCAGCCCCCCAAATGAGATCAAGGTCACAGATACGAATGTAGTCTAGGAAATATGTATATGATCCCTACCATGATAGGGTTCTGTTTATATTATAGATATAATAGAAGTATGATAATGGGTCATTTTGGCTAAGAGATCCAGAATTTATCATATCTGTTCAAGGCATACATCTTCAGAAATCATGAAGTAGTGATTTGTTTTGTTCATTTCTATGGCTAGCCTGACATTTTAATTCTAGATGAGTGAGCCTCTACCTTTCACATTATAAGGTTTATGCTAACATCTCTCAGATGTTTATTAAAAGTCCTCAAAGTAACTTTGCAGACTCTCACATAAAATTTGCAGCAAATCTCCAACATATGAATATGTCGTAGGACATATTTTATAAACCCCACATAATAGAAGAAAGCTCAAGATTGAATCTTTAACTCTTGTAAATGTTTTCAGAAACCTTTGCAAAGGATTCTAAATGATTATAACACACAGGCGATTTCAAAATGTTCCTATGACCTTTGGCAATGGACTCATTCTTTAGATAGCATACTCACATTTTCCTAGCCATAACCTGTATTCTAACTCTTTAAGGTTTTTTTTTTTCTTCTCTTCCGAAATTGATTTTCTTCTAGGAAGATGAGATGCTTACCCATTTCTAGAGACCAGACATGATAAAGGAAGCTAATGATAAATATGTTAATATGCATTTGAGGTCAAATAGGTTTCAGAAAATTCAAATAATCTTTTAGGGTAAGAAATAAGATTCATTATATATCTATGTCACCAGCTTCAGATGATAATAAATAAAGTTTCAAGGTGCTGAGGGGGTAATCTAAAGGTAGCTTTAAAAAATGTATCATTTATTGAAACAGAGTACAATTTTCTGCTTATGAGACCTTTGGTAGAAGATACCTGGTTTTGTTGAGGCAGCAGAGACTGGTTATTTATGTGTCAGGAGAGAGTTAGGACCTATGAATTCTGAAGCTGATGTTGCAGCTCACACTGCCATCTAAGCTCTCAGAGGGAACTCTGCATCTGTGGTGATTTAGAGGAGAAAGAACTGGACTTAAAATCAGAAGATTTTATTTTAATACTTGCTTGGTAAAATAAATCACCCAAGTCTCAGTTTCTTCATTTGTAACTTGGGAGAATAATACCTTCCTCTTAAAGCTGTTGCAGGTTATTTCATATATGCACGGTTATGTGACTGAAATTACTTTGCAAATTGTAAAATGCATATCAAGGTAAGTGACTATTTTTATTATACACGTACAAAAAGTGTTTTAAAAATTATTATACAAGTACCCAAGACCTTAAAAAAGTGAAACATGATAGCCTGACTCCACACTGCATGTATTTCTCTTTTAGTTATGAAAGACTGAGAGAATGATAGACATCAATCTCTACATTATTTTTCCTGGAAATCCTGTTTTAGAGAACTCTGGGTGAATCTCAGCGATTTTGGGGTCTGGGGGAAGAAAACAGAGAAAGTATGGGCAGTATCCGTTCATTCTTTAAGAACAGGAGAGATATTTCTAGGCAAATGACCGTTGGGAGTCTAGGCAGAGCAGAGATGAGTGGGTGGAACTAGGGAGCTAAGATAACTAAGGCTCTAAGTCTCAACTATCAAAAAGTCTTAAATGACAGATAGTAGCTACACAACAAGTCTTACTATTTCAGAGAATGCTTATTATTTTTTGAGTCTCAGGCATAAATACAAATTAAGATAAAATTCATTTATTGTTGTATAGAGAATGTCAAGTATATGCAAATACTGGTAATCTTTTGTAGACATCAGTGGCATCAATGTATACATTAAGGTTTGGTTGATGACTGATTACCCAAGTCTATATTCAAGAGTAATAATTTATTCTTTGGATGGAGATCTCCTCTAGCCTAACAATCTGCAATAGGCTGATACTTTCCAGGTTCCACCCTGTTCTGTGGATCCATATTGTAATTCAGGGTAAAATTACATAATCAGTTTACTCAAGTTGCTTTCCTGAGGAAGGGACTACTGAGAAAAGCCAACCTTTGATGATGAGGTACCCCAGGTAGAAATTCTGCCGAACAGTGACAGTGACATTATGTGCTACAAAGTTAACTGGCAACCAAGCATTGTTCTAGGCATCCTGAAAGATGAAATAGATGGCTAAAGCAAATCATTCACATTAACAGGTTTCTTCTACAGTTTGAATTGTCTGATTTTGACTGTTTAGTTCAGATGAGTTGGAAAATTGCCCAGTCTCCACAGCTCTGAACAGTTATGCTATGTTTTCTCATATATATGCCTATAATCAAATTCAATGTATAAATTAATTAAAGAGATTAATAACAATAACTAAAAATAGGAAAATATAACAATATACTGTAATAAAACTTTTGTGAATGTGGTCTCTCTTTAAAATATTTTATTGTACTTTGCTCACCCTCGTTCTTCTTATGAAAATGTGAGATCATAAAATGCCTATGTGATGAGATGAAGTGAGGTGAATGGCATAGGCATTGTCACATACAAACTTCTGACCAGACATTAAAAGGAGGGCCATCTGCTTTGGGAGATCCCGGATCTTGAGCCATGATGATGTCTATGGTTGGATGTCAGGGGCAGATGATGCTGATAACTAACAGGCAGGTAGCGCATACTGCCTGGATTCACTGACCCAAAGGATGAATCACATTTGGATAGGTCAGTGTGGGATGGTGGGTGATTTCATCATGATACTCAGAATAGCATCCAGTTGAAAACTTATGAGCTGTTTATTTTTGGTTAACAATGGTTAACTGAAACCTTGGAAAGCAAGACCTTGAATAGGGGAGAGTACTGTATTCTACACATCACATTTCTGGTTCTGGTGGGCTCTTCCGATAGAGGCCACTAGGGGGAGACTGCAAGACTGAAGGAAGAGAAAGGATTTGCTGCTTCTGGTCTGTCTTTGCTTTGCTTTCTGTGGGTTATCTGACTGCTCTGGGTTGCTGTAAGCATCACCCCAGCAATACTTCATCTTGTTAGTGGTTCTTTTCCAGGGCAGAGGCTGAATCCAGTGCTGCCTTTAAAAACTGGAGAGGTATTTATAGGTAAATGATCATTAGAAGGCGGGGCAGAGTAGGGGTGGGTGACTGGAAACTAGAGAGGTAAGATAATTAAGGCTCTAAGTCTCAACTTCCAAACAATCTTAAATGAGAGACAGTATCTATTTTTTTTTTTAACATTTGTAGAACCACTTTATTCCATGCCCTTGGAGATATCAACATCAACCAGGAGGGTAAAGGTCTGAGCCCGAGGTCTTCTAGGTCCCTCCTTTGAGCTTAAAGATTCCGGTACCAGCTGAGCAACATCCCTTTTCCTCCGATGCTTGCATTTCAGCTTTATGGGGCTGCCCCTCTAGGCCTCTAAGTATTTCTATTTCCAGTCTCTTGTTGTTTCCTCAGCTCAGTGAATGGCAACTGCTTTGAGAATTTAAATTCATGATATCATAAAGTTCTCCTATTATCCTTCCAACTACTAATTAACAACTTTGTGCTTAATTAACAATTCTTTTCAATAAAATTTCCCTCTTCAAATAACTAAGTCTCACCAATATACTTACTCTCTAATGGTTTAATTAATTACTTGGAAAACTTAGAAAGATCTTGGTTTTCAGCTAAATTTCACTCTTAACGATTATCACCCATAGGGGCCTTTTGAATCACAGGGTGTGACTTCTTCCTGGACTTCACTACCTTCAAACCAGGTTATGGGTTTCACCATACTTCAAAGTCACAGAACTAAATGGAAGAACAAATGAGGTAGACAAGGCAGTGAGTAGGAAATGGCAGGAATGCATGGATGGAAATGAAATGACTGGCTTCTTCTTCAACCCCAGATTACAGTGATGGACCACCATTCTAGAACTCATCCATAAAATTTCAATAAAATGTAGGAACTGATCTGATGAAATGTCTCTCAATTTCCCAGTCAAGTATCAAATAAGACACAAAAATATGAAAGCTCACCACTCTAAAAACATCCACTAATAATCAACTTATTGCTAGAACAGAAGGATAATGCACAAACTACCACCCAGTGGGAACAGAATAAAAAATATGAGATTGTTACTCTGCACAACAATGATAATAACTAATATTCCTTGAAACACTTAGTATGAGCCAGGCAATTTTTTTTTATTATACTTTAAGTTCTGGAGTACATGTGCAGAACGTGCAGGTTTGTTACATAGGTATACACGTGCCATGGTGGTTTGCTGCATCCATCCCCCTGTCATCTACACTATGTATTTCTCCTAATGTTATCCCTCCCCAATCTCTCCAGCCCCCTGCTATCCCTCTCCCAGGTCCCTAGGCCTCGACAGGCCCCTGTGTGTGATGTTCCCCTCCTGTGTCCATGTGTTCTCATTGTTCAACATCCACTTATGAGTGAGAACATGTGGGGTTTGGTTTTCTGTTCTTGTGTCAGTTTGCTGAGAATGATGGTTTCCAGCTTCATCTATGTCCCTGCAAAGGACATGAACTCATCCTTTTTTATGACAGCATTGTATTCCATGGTATATATTTGCTACCTTTTCTTTATCCAGTCTATCATTGAAGGGTATTTGGGTTGGTTTCAAGTCTTTGCTATTGAAAGCAGTGCTGCAATAAACATATATGTGCACCTGTCTTTATGATAGAATGATTTATAATCCTTTGGTATGTACCCAGTAATGGGATTGCTGGGTCAAATGGTATTTCTAGTTCTAGATCCTTGAGTAATTACCACACTGTCTTCCTCAGTGGTTGAACTAGTTTACACTCCCACCAACAGTGTAAAAGTGTTCCTATTTCTCCACATCCTCTCCAGCATCCGTTGTCTTCTGAGTTTTTAATGATCGCCATTCTAACTGGTGTGAGGTGGTATCTCAGTGTGGTTTTGATTTGCATTTTTCTAATGACTAGTGAGTCTTATCATTCCTATCTTATGGAATGAGAAAAGATTAAGATTTCTATCTTTTTTTTTTTTTTTTTTCTTTTGAGACGGAATTTCGCTCTTGTTACCCAGGCTGGAGTGCAATGGCGTGATCTCGGCTCACCGCAACTTCTGCCTCCTGGGTTCAAGCAATTCTCCTGCCTCAGCCTCCCGAGTAGCTGGGGCTACAGGCATGTGCCACCATGCCCAGCTAATTTTTGTATTTTTAGTAGAGACGGGGTTTCACTATGTTGACCAGGATGGTCTCGATCTCTTGACCTCGTGATCCACCCGTCTTGGCCTCCCAAAGTGCTGGGATTATAGGCGTGAGCCACTGCACACGGTCAAAATTTCTATCTTTATGGTTGGGGAAACTAAGGCATAGAGAAGTTAAGTGACTTACCCATTGCATTTAGCTAGTCATTGACAGAGACAGGATTCAGACCTAGGTAATCTGGGTCCTCTGACACTTAATTCCTTTAAAGACTGCCATCCCTTTCCTTCTGCCATTTAGTTCAGCTGGAAAAGCCACTACATCTCCTCTACTGCATGGGCTTTGCTTTTTGAGGTAGTCAGAATGATATTCAATCACTTCTCTGCTCTGATTAGCATTTTTATTCTTAAATATAGATAAAAAATGCAACTCTAAAATGAACGTGTTTGGAAGAGGTTTAATTCCCACAGGAGAAACACCATAGGAGATAGTAGAATTAGACATTCACCCCAGCAGACATGGAACTGATAGCTGTGGTATTTTTAAGTGTACTTAATTGGTTCAGGTCAGTTATTCCCAACAAAAAGGGCATATCAGAAACACCTGGGAAATTTGTTACATATACAAGCTGATGTCTTCTAAGATTTTGAACCAGGAGGTCTAGGATGAAGTCTAGGTATATATTCTGTAACAGCTGACTAGGTAGAGGAACTGATTATCATAAAGCAATGAAGCAGAGGATAAGCAATTCCCAAGCTTGGTTTAGCAGAATCACACCACATGCCTGAAGGCCGCTGACAACCAGTTTAGGCAATGTGCATGAGAACGTAGTACTCATCTGCACTTATTAGAAGCGGATTTAGCTAGCACATAAATGAATCCAGAGTTAGACAGTGCAGTAGCCTACTGGTCAGTAAACAGAGGGTATGAATGGATTCCTTATTGTTTTTAGAATGAGAATTCTTCCCACCACCCAATTGAAACAAAAACAAAACCAAGACTGGGCATGGTGACTCACACCTGTAATTCCACCACTTTGGGAGGCAGAGGTAAGAGGATTGCTTGAGGCCGGGAGTTCAAGTCAAGGCTGGGCAACAGAGTGTAACCCCCATCTCTACAAAAAATAAAAAAATAAAATAAAAAATAAAATTTAGCCACCTTGAGCCCAGGAGTATTAGTGAATTATGATCGTGGAACTGCATTCTAGTCTGTACAAAAGAGTAAGATCCTGTCTCTGAAAAATAAAAATTAAAAATAAAACAAGGAAGCAACATGGGCCCTTTACAAATGCTATAGAACAAGGCAAAGAAAATAAAGGACATATTATGAAAATGATTTACTTTAGAAGCCAAAAGAAAATTGGAAAAGAAAACCCTGACATTTACATAACAAGCAGGATAATTTGATTTTTATGAAACATAAAAAATTCACAAGAGAACATGCTGAGATAGACAATAATAGGATGCAATGAAAAGAAATAGTGTGATATGGAAAGAAACAGGAAGAGTAAATCCAATAATAGATTTCAAATTATGCTTTGGAAACATGAAAAGCATGGTGAATATTGCAAACACCGAATTAGTGAAGTGGAAGACAAAATTAAGAAAACCTTCCAGGATATAGAACAAAAGAATCAACAACTATAAATAGTGAGAGAAAAGAGGGGAGGGTGGCTGTGGGTGTCAGCTAGAACTCAGACAGCTCCTCTTTTATTCCTATTGTCCCCTGTAATTATTAGCACTTCTCCCTTTTCATTTTCAACATTTTTTTGGTTGGATTTAAACGATTTGGTCACCTGAGGCATGGGGATAAACAAGCAAACCCCAATCTAAGAGTTATAATGCCCCTAAGAAAGAAGCCATAGCAAAAACAGAAGCGCTAATGAAAGACACATCAAAATAATTTTTTTTTTTTCTGGGATTAAAAAAAGTCAGTTTGATGGACCCATATCAGCCTTGACAAAATAAATGCAAACGAACTCTTCGTAGGCATGTCTGACGAAATGTTTTAATTAGAAAAACTGTCAAATATTTAGGAAGAAAGAAAACTAAAAAGATAAGCTTCAAAGGGATAAATGTAAATATCATGGGCTTCTCACTTCTGCTACATTAAATGTCCAATGATCATAAAGTAATATCTAACTGAGTTTATTTGGGAAAGAATTTTATGCCCTGTCAATCTGTCTTTTATTTGTTATAAAAATAACTAAGGCTAGGATACATAAGGATGTAGAAAATATGCCATTCCTATACTCAATATGAAAAGATCTTTGGACATTCTTCAATTAACTAGTATTTATTTTCCTCTTCCAGAAATGTATGATAAAGAAATAAGAGCCTGTGAATAAAGACCTTTACGTTGAAACATTTTGTGACAAAAATGGTAAACAAAACAAAACAAAACCCGAAA